>NC_134723.1:40617500-40926250 GCF_049634645.1 Pelodiscus sinensis | reverse complement strand
GCCAATACCTTGACAAATTTCACAAGATAGTCGGTCAAATCAATCACTATTTTAACTCAAAGACATCAGATAATTGTAACATTATATGTAAGCTTGCAAATTAAGAATTATCTTGGTGCATGTACGCCCAATGATGTACAGTAGGTTTAGCTCAATATCCTTGTGACATTTGGTTACTTTTTTTAAAAACTCATCAGCTGTTTCTTGTCCCAAACAACTGCATAAATATAGGAGCATCATTTGTCTCATAATTTTATTTTATTTTTTTGGTTTATTTTTCCAAATAATTAGAAAGATGTGTTATATTCAATATGGCAGCTCCAATGTTAAACTTGTCA
Organism: Pelodiscus sinensis; assembly: GCF_049634645.1. NCBI lineage: Eukaryota > Metazoa > Chordata > Testudines > Trionychidae > Pelodiscus > Pelodiscus sinensis. Next base: position 40,925,912 of record NC_134723.1, on the reverse strand, counting down.
ACAACACATTGATCCCAAGAATCAGTGTTTCATCAGTTCATATCCATTTCCCTGCTATCCATTCATAAATATTTGCTCCCATTTTATATGCAATTTACTGAGTCTGAAATTCACATTTTCCCAACCAACTCTGAGGTCAGATGAAGTGGAATAAAGAAAGATACCTGCCAGTTGATTCTGTAACCTAATGCTGACATGTGGGAAAGATGGGTAAGAGAGATAAAAATGTCAAAATTTTCTCCAAATAGTTGCTCCCCCTCAAACTGACAGCCCCGCTTTAACATGCCACTGATCAATCTTCCCATGACTAACCTATATTTTCAGCATTTCCCATTTAAATAAATTTCTGTACTAATTACTAGGTATTTAACATGCGAGGCACAAGTCACTAAGAATAGTCTGTCTTAAGTCATCAGAATTTTTTTAAAGGCATAATTTGCAACATCTCTGCTCCATTTTGTCAAAGTAAAAAAATCCGAGGCTGCCAAAATATATATTCATCATCAGATTTCATACCTCCTTGGCTAGATCAGACGTCAGGATTAAAGAGAAAACACCCCAGATTGACACCTCATAAAGACCAACATAAGAAAAGGCACAAAGGACTGGAAGAGTTATTTCAATCCTCAGCGAAGAATCAATGCCATGCTGATATTAACAAGGGTTGCAATACCTGGTGATCCACCAAAAGAAGTATATGATATCTCACATGCATTTTCCTCTCTCTCTCTCCAGGATGAAAGAGCTCTATTCTACTGAATGTGTAGAAATCTATTTTACAGGATAAGCTAGACAAAGGGAGTTCTAAAAAGTTCATGTTGAGTGTGAGGCAGAATGCATGCCGCCTCTACTTTTCTATAGTGCCATATTTTATAGTGTTTCTGTGAAATATTAAATAAATTCTTCATCCTCTGGAAAATGTTACAGTTTTCTTTCCTTTCATCACAACTGTTTATTTTAGCCTTGTTTGTTCAAGAGCTCTTTTTTAGTCTTTAAAAATAATTACTGAGTACTCAGTTACAGCTTCACATGTTTAAAGAACTGTATATACAACAACCCACAAGACCCCCATGAGAGGTGAAAGTCCCCCGTTCCTTCTGTTAAAAGGCCCTCCCCAAATAACTATGCTCCACTTAAGTTCTAAAAATAAAGCTTAATTGGACTTTAGATAGTGTATATGACTTCTGTACAGGAGTGGATTCACAGCTCATACACGATATAAAGGTGATGAGTTGAACATAAAGGAACAGGGATGTTGAACATGAACACTAAAATAAGTGAACTGTACACTTCTCTTTAAAGTGTGCATTTTTCTATGTAAGTTAAATAGATGCTTCATAAAATAATCATAGAATCTAACCATTTCTGGCAGCGACTGGAAGTAAATATTTTCAATGCAACATTTTAATGCATGATTTATTGAGAGGGTCAGCATATCTGTGACATGCAAAAAGGATGAGGTTTACATTATTAACTAAATGACCATTTAAGAAAAGCTTTCTAAAAGTTCCTACATCGTCTGTAAGACATCGCTGTGATACGCTAAACATGTTGGAGGTTTCTAATATGGCCAACGGGAAAAATTAACAAATAAAAAACTGTACAAGTTCTAGAAGAAAAACGAACTCCTAAGAAACAGATGCTCTTTATTGGTGCAGTATAGCATGCCTTCAATCTCACCGCATACACAACTTTATATCCTTGAAATCTTGTGGAAGTCCACCTCCACCTTTACCAAATGCAATGAAATGGAATTGCTGCATATTTGCTATGACCACTATTATGAGATTATGTAACAAAACAAGACTATCCAGTTGTTCTCTATTGATTTATCTACACAACAGTAAGTGTAAACGTGATGAAAGAGGGTCTATACTAGATAGCCTTGTGAAACAGTTTATTACTTAAGCATTAATGACCCGTTTTTAGTCTTTACTGGTCAGGTAATGACCAGCCAAAGAAGTTAAAGGCCTGAGGCAAAGCACTATAATAAAGCCATGAATATAATATGTGTTTGGTTCCTCAGGATTCTATTAGGAAAGAAAAGTGTGAAGAGTAATGAAAGATATGTCCAAGAGGCACTTGCATTACCCTATAATTTTATATTTGGCATAATGTACATGGCTTTATTCCAGATGCAGAAATCATTCCTTGTTTACACTAACATCTTTCATTGCCTAGCACAGAAAAAAAGTGCTGCTAAAATGCCCAGTCATAGCATTAAATGTTTGATCCTGCAACCCAGGCAAAAATCTCAGGGTGCGTCTACACAGCACCTTAAATTCGAAATAATATACACGATTTGCACTATGCAAATTGCGTATCTTACTTCAACTGCATTTTGAAATAGCTTACTTTGGAATTTGGTGCATCTACACGGCACCAGATTTCAAAATAACACGCATTTCGAGACATCCCTTAACCTTATGGAACTAGGGTTACAAAGATGCTGAAATAGCGTGCCCATTATTTTGCAAAATATTTCAAAATAACGGGCGCATTTAAAGATGTGGGGTAGCTATTTCGGGATACCTTCGGTATCCTGAAATAGCCCCACTATCTAGATGTACCCTCCTTGATTGAAGGATCAGGCCCTAATGTTTGCACATCCAGTACTCCTGCATCTACTGAATATATCTGCAAGATACAAGGAACTGAGACCATCTATTGCTACATAATTCAGAAGGCTCTTTCAGATACTCTCATTCTGAAACCTTACATAATTATTTGTATTATTAAGGGTCGATTGGGGGCTGTTGGGTTTTTTTGTTTATTTGTTTTCAGTGTTTCTCAATGACCTTCCTCAGAAATGATAAGTTAAATATGAATGTAAACTTGCTTTCTCCTGTTTCTATTGAATTATGACAAATTCAAATTAAATCAGGATAAATTCAGTACAGTTTGAATCTCTCTAGTCCAGCACTCTCTGGCTTGGCAACATTCGTGGTCCAGCATGATTTAGTGTACATCTGGCTAACTAAATCATGGGAGTGGCCACGTTTCCCACAGTCCCATAAAGCTTGTTGCCAGCCACTAATCCTGGCTCTCAGTGTTCTGGGCTGTTATTTAGTTCTAATTTATCCCTAAATGTCTTCTAAGAGCCCAGTAAGCACTGAAAATTTGGTAACTCTGCTAGACAGTATTGACTTCCCATGGTTTGGCAAATTCTCTGGTTCAGCACTGGTCAGGTCCTAAGAGTGCCAGACTAAAGAGATTCAACCTGTACTGCTAAATCAGGTCCGAGGGAAAGTAACTATACATTGTACAGTCCCTAGCTCTTCGCTTCAGAGGCAGGTAAAACATTTGGGCCCTCATAACCGCATCTCACTCTGACAACCCCATAGAACCATTGACTTTGGTCCTGGTTTATGGCATTGTTCGTATTTGATAAACCCCACTTGCAAACAGTACTTGGAAAAAAGTAAAATATAATCTAACCATGAAAACCAGAAAAAGAAAATAATAAAATAGAATAAGTCCTTGTCTATACTGCCACAAGCTGTTGAGCTAAGTTACACAACTTCAGCTCCGTGAATAACATAGCTGAAGTCGACATACTTAATTCTGCTTACTGCAGTATCTTCACAGCAGTAAGTCAACACCTGATGCTCTCTGGTCAGTTCCGCTTACTCTTCCGCTTTTGGTGGAATACTGAAGTTGTCAAGAGAGTGCTTGGTGGTTGATGTATCATGTCTATTCTAGACGTGATAACTCTAGCCCTGCAGGATCAAACACAGTCCATCGATCCAGCCTGTAATTAAAGGTATGTCTACACTTGCACCCTCTTTCAAGAGAAGGATGCAAGTGCAGCTGAGTGAAATTGCAAATGAAGCACGGATTTGAATTTCCTGTGCTTCATTTGCATATTCATGTTATGGCGCTATTTCGAAATATCGCTATTTCGAAAAAAGAAATGCTGTTTAGACATGGTTATTTCAAGAGAAGGGTTTTTTTGAGAGAAGGGTTTTCTCTCGAAATAACCATGTCTAGACAGCATTTCTTTTTTCAAAATAGTGCTATTTTGAATTAGTGCCATAACACGAATAGGCAAATGAAGCATGGGATATTTGAATCCCGGCTTCATTTGCAATTTCAAATGTCTTCATTTGCATCCCTCTCTCAAAAGAGGGTACAAGTGTAGACATACCCTACGAGATGCCCTAAGTGGCATGGGGATAAAATAACTGATCTATACAAAATAAAATGTCCTAGGTACAAACCAACTTCATTTGCTCCAAATGAATTATTTTTCCAGTACTGAAATGGGAATTAAGAATGTTTTGATGGACTGATTGAAAATTTTCTTAATTTTACTAGCGCTTCTCCATTATAGTATGTTTTGAATATTTTCAAAAAGAAAGAGTATGTATTATTTATATGAGTAACTGTAATGGCTCCCTCCAAGTTATTTCAATCTTTTGTGTAAATAAGTTTCAAATAAATGATCAAAACAAAGGCTTCCGGTTTTACTAATATTTCAAGTCCATTACAGCTAATCAATCACATATCTATATGTTTGGTTACACTTTAAAACGATATTCATGCCATAGTAAAACTCCTCAGGAAAAGCAGTTGCTTTCAATAGTCAGAGTTTGAAATTTTTAAGATCAGATATCTTTGCTATTTTATTTGAAAACATCACAGAGATTATGACATGGTTTAACCATTTATCAGTGGCATTAAACACTTGATTCTGCAGCACAGGCAAAAATATCTCACTGATTGAAGGATCAGGCCCTCATCCTGTTTGCATCTATAGTACGTGTTTACACAAGATGGAAGGAATTCTGACCGTCTATTGCTAGATAACTCAGACGGCCCTTCTTAGTCCTAGTATTCTGAAATCCTATGTAATTATTTTATTATTAAAGTTAGTTGGAGTGGGGTGAATGTTCAATCCAAGAGGCTACCTAGCAGGAAAATCTAAAGCTTTTTAAGTGGACACTTTGTATATTTTAATTGCTCACAATGTAGAAATACAATTCAGTTATTACCCAAAACAAGACACCGTGAATACAACACAGCACCCAAATTTAACCTAGAGCGCATTTTTACAGCCAAATTATAGACAACTGCCGGACAGGGTTAACAACAAAAGTGCTGACACAACTGTAACGCTATGTTGGTGCCCATAAGCAGTGCTATAATTAATCTAAGTGTTCTGTCATTATACTAAATGCAGCTTCTGTAGGATTATTCCAAATCATGAGACTCTCTCTCCCCACCACCCCCGCCCCAAGCTCAGATAACATGCCGTTTATTTCCAGCAGTGTACATAGGCATGATTTGCTAAAGGAACATTAGGTCTGGAAGCAATATCTTAATCAAATCAGAATTTCTTCGGTAAAACAAATCTTTGGCTTTGGGAGAATTAGTGGCATCTAATGCCTTAGGATAGAGATGTGAAACTGTGAGCTGAAATACGCACTGCTGGAGTTATACTCAGCCTTCTTGCTTCAAGCCATTTACAAGTACATCTATCCAACCTCCTGCCTACACACCTACACTTTATATGGTCATAAACCACCAATGCAATATCTAAATTATACCCTGAAAACTCCAGGTTCGAAATGGGTTGTACGAAGATTCACCTCATGTGGTTTATTAATTTCTGCAAGAATGGAAGGCTCTGATTCCTTTTGGATAAAACTCATTTAAACAAAGCCCAACAGCAAACTCCAATAAATTAAAGCATTGTTGGTATTTATGCAGTGAAGTATGTGTAAACTAAGCCAATTCTGGGCAAAAGACAAAAAGTACATTTACAAAAGGTATTTCCAATACTACAGGGAAGAAAAGATGTGTGTCATATTTGGAACCTTGTGATTATTCCTGTATTTATAATAGTGACAAGGAGTCCTGTGGCACCTTATAGACTGACAGATTTATTGGAGCATAAGCTTTTGTGGGCAAAGACCCACTTCGTCAGATGCATGCATCTGAAGAAGTGGGTCTTTGCCCATGAAAGCTTATGCTCCAACAAATCTGTTAGTTTATAAGGTGCTACTGGACTCTTCATTGCTTTTGCAGATTCAGACTAACACAGCTACCCCTCTGATATATTTATAATATTATCCTACTGTCTTTCATTGGCAAAGTCAGTTAACAAAATAAGACAACAGTGTGAAGTGACATATTTTAGCACATCCACTGATAGCTAGCAATTCATATGTGGAATAGATTTACCTTGTAATGTATTTTACTATACCTTTAGCAAACAAGGCACTATTTTACCTCACAGCACTATAATCTTATGTGTCGATAACTTTCTGATCAAAATATAATCTACAGGATAAAACTAAAGTATGTACCAAAATAAGTCATATTTCAACCCCTTACCTTTTGGTACAAAAATCGATTATTAAAAATCGAGCGCTGGAGGAATCAATAAAATAATATTAATACGTGGCTGTCATCTATTCCTTTGAACCACTTTGCAAAGAAAGTACTATATCCTTTACTTTAGAGCTGAAAAACCTAAACACAGAAAAGTCATTACCCCCAAAACACAGTGGTAGGAACAGAACCTAGGACTTCTGATTCCAAGCTCATGACTCAGACCACTGACTTCTACTGCTTCTTCATTCTGGCTAAGTCTACACTATGAGTTTTCTCAGCAAAAAATATGCTAATGAGGGACTCATTTGCATGAGTCGTGAACTCATTTTCATATTTTCTGCCGATCCGTTTTTGCACTGGGGTTTTTGCTCAAAAACAAGCAGTGTAGAAGTTTTCTTTTTGTGCAAAAACCCCTTTTGCGCAAAAAGAAAATGTCCACGCTGCTTGTTTTTGAGCAAAAACCCCAGCGCAAAAACGGATCGGCAGAAAATATGCAAATGAGATCGTGACTCATGCAAATGAGTCCCTCATTAGCATATTTTTTGCCGCGAAAACTCGAAGTGTTGACATAGCCTCTCTGTTTCCTCATAGTACACTATCTTGGGTGTCTCAAATGGCACTGAACACACCGCAGTAGCCACTGTCAACACCATTTTTCTTTAAAAGTTTATAGGCAAAAGTTATGGATATGGGTTGTTTATCTGAAAAAAATGAGAAACTGTTAGTGTCTAGCTCTAGCACATACTCTGTTTCTCTTTAAAGAAATAAACAAACAAACGTCTGTTCCTCGGCAAATCAGCAAACACGATCTGTTTGCTCTACAAAACAGCAAACTCCCATAAGACTGAGCCCTCAATCGGTAATGGGAGGAGATGCTCTTTGATACCATTTTTTCATGTTTGTAATTTTTTATTGATTTTCATAAAGAAACAGACAGTGAAAAATACAAAAAGGTAAATGATTTACAGCTTGTATATATTTCCCAACATTTGCACATCTTACAGGCTCTCCAGTAGAATGATGGAATTATGCAATTTTACTACTTGTGAAACTGCAAGACTAGACAGTACTATGTCAACATAACATGGTAGGGTGGGTATAGCAATAATAAAATATGAGAAGACATGCATGAATAGATAGAAGGAAGAAGAGGGAGAGAGTAAGGGAAATGGGGATGATGAAGGTTTGATATTCATTTGATTCATTTCTTCATTTTTATCCATTTCTATCTAGAAACCAGGTTCAAATTTCTTCAGATCCATATAATTATTCCCTACAGTGATAAACTATTCTTTCTTTTGCTGCTAACTTATATTGGAATGGTAATGTTCTATTCTAGGAATAAGCCTACAATTGCATTGTTGTACCTCACACCAACTAGAAGCAACTGACCTTATTTATCTATGAAACAGAGGATCATAATATCAGTCACTACAAAAACAAACAACCAATAATTCTAAAACACTCTGAGAACTAGATTAAAAGCTCTTAAAAACATTTGTTTGAGAGGCACTAAAATCATCGGGTGTTCTATTCTACCAGATGTTAATACTATTCTTCATGCTAAGGCTCCTGTGGTATGAAAGCCAGTTACTTTTTTTCAAACATTAAACTGATTTTCACACTTTAAAATGGTATTATAACACAAACACACAAATTGTGCTTGATGAGGACTCTCTATATTTCAAGAATGAAAGAAAAGCAAAAGCATGAGATTCCTCAGATATATCTTCTTATCAGCTAGAGCAGAAAATAAAATCAGGCATTGTAGCTATTCATCATGTATGCCTTTAAAACGGTGTTGAATGAAGAGGCCTCACAGATTTCAGAGTAACGAGAATTAAAACACACAGGACTCAGCAGAAGTATCTCAGAGAACATCTACACAGCAACATTATTTCGAAATAACTTTGTCCGCATCTACACAGTAGGCAGTTATTTCGAAATTATATCAAAATACTGTCAAGCTGGAAGACTTCTTACTCCGACTCCTGTAACCCCCTCATTGTACGAAGTGTAAGGAAAGTTGCTCTATTTCGAAATAAGTGCTGTGTAGATGCTCCCAATTTCAATTTCAAACTAAGCTATGCAATTGACATAGATTATTTCAAGTTAAGCCCTGCTGTATAGACACACTCTCAGGGTATGTCTACACTACCACCCTAGTTTGAACTAGCGGGGTAATGTAGGCATACCGCACTTGCAAATGAAGCCCGGGATTTGAATTTTCCGGGCTTCATTTGCATATTGCCAGGCGCCGCCATTTTTAAATGTCCGCTAGTGCGGACTCCGTGCCCCGCGGCTACACGCGGCACGGACTAGATAGTTTGGATTAGGCTTCGTATTCCGAACTACCGTTACTCCTCGTTCCACGTTCCACGAGGAGTAACGGTAGTTTGGAATAGGAAGCCTAATCCGAACTACCTTGTCCGTGCCGCGTGTAGCCGCGGGGCACGGAGTCCGCACTAGCGGACATTTAAAAATGGCGGCGCCTGGCAATATGCAAATGAAGCCCGGGAAATTCAAATCCTGGGCTTTATTTGCAACTCCGGTTGCCTACATTACCCCCCTAGTTCGAACTAGGGTGATAGTGTAGACATACCCTCAGTGTCCTTTCAGTTCTCCTCCTGTATTTTACAAGCTTCCTATCTCACACATGTGGAAGTTCAAAATGATCCAAATGGTCACCCCAGGAAGCTGCTTTTGTAAGCCACACACCTTCTGGGTGTGGTGTACTGTCCCATCTAATGACACTGAGACCACTTACAGAGAGAGTAATGATGAGTCTGCTCTACAGCCATAGCTGAGAGGCACCTGGCTTTTAGCTCATACAGTAGAGGCTCATGCACTAAGCTCCAGAGCTCCCCAGTTCACTTCCAACATCGTTTTATAAAACAATACTACAGTATTGTAAGTGCTGTGGTAAAGTGTACTGTTTGGGAGTCTTGTACTTTTTCTTAACTCTGGCAATGTTCACAGAGCATCCTTGTGGAGTTCATTTAATTTCCTGGTAGGAGAATTCACTGAAATTCCTCAACAGCAAGGAAACTACTGAGAGACCGTTGGCTAGTGTCCAAAAACAGTCAGAAAATAGATGTTGACCCAAATCAACCTGCCATCCTCCCTTGACGGAAGAATGAATTTATGACAAGAAAGACAAAGGAGTACAGGAGGCCAAATTCTGTTGTCATTTGTACCAGTGCAACCCTAAACCTCCAGAATTACTCAAACACAATAGAGGGAAGAAATTAGTTCAGAAAGTTTTGCTTATCAGAAACATTCTCAACGGGTGACTCCATGCCATTTAATCAACCTCAACAATTCAAATCAAAACAGAAAGGAGAAGCAGGAGGTTGGAGAAAAATGACAGCTGAAGCATCCCAATGTGGAATGGAAGTCGCAGTCAGACTGGCCTAGATCCTCAGAGGTAGTTAGATACTTAACTCCCACAGAAATCTATGGATGTTTGTACCTAAATACTTTTGCAGATGAACACCACGGATCCTACTGAACTTCACAGAAAACTCACCCACTCCCATTCCCAAGTTACAGGAGCAATTCATATGTTGGCCAGAGACAGTTTGTAAATAGACACCATCTCAGGTTGGGAGTTGCGCATTATGCATCTGCAACACAGGGAGGTGCTGGAGATGGGCTTATAAATAGTAAATCTTCTTCTTATAAATATTTCCAAAAGTTTTTGTTTGTTTGTTTGTTTGTTTGTCCTGAAAGAACTCCAAAATGAACCAATTAAATGGGATTTTACATGACTACTAAAGACGATCACAGACTTTTTCCGATGAAAAAACTAGTTACAGGGTGACTGGGATAAAACACAAATAGCTGTACTAACCATCAAGAAATATACTTACATGTTTTAAAAGCTAGCTTCACCTGAGTTACTATCTATCATTTTACACAATTCAGATTACTAATTATTTTTGACCTAATGTACATAAGTATTTAATTTCACAGGAGACAAATGACACAGAACACAGATTACGCACTAAACACAAATTATTTTAATAGTTAAAAAAAATTCTAAATCCTGAAACTACAGACTTTATTTACAAAAAAATACCCACAATGTTAATATAATTGTGTTACTGTGGTTCTTTAATGTTTGCAGTGACCCTGACGAGCTTCACCTGACTAAATCTGAATTCTGTCAACTCTCATCATAACAAAACACAGCTTGTGATAAGGTGCAGTCCATAGGGGCTAAACAAAAACAGATCAATATTTGCTTGATAAAAGGCGCTCTTTAATTCAAAGAACTGTGTGAGAAAAATCTTTAGCCTATTCTTAGAAGAAAGTGCCTATTTACAAACATGGAACAAAATTAAATCTGCGGTTTCAGAATTAAAGAGTTTTTACAAAACTAGAATAATTTGTTCTATTGGCTGATAAAAACTAAATGTTTGGAGCAGACAACATTACATACAACAAAAATTATTAATAAAGCAGAAACAAATCAGTAAGAACTAAAATTATTAAATCACAACAACAAAACAAAACAAAAAATCCACATTGTCCTACAGCTTTTTCCCTTAGGATAGAAATTTAGCAACTTAATAATTTCATCTTTGCTAGAAAATGGCCTTTAAACCTCTTGTAAAAGACCACTTTTCATTTCCTTTCTTTACTGTGGTCTGTTTTACATCTGAAATCAATTAAACAATAATTAAAATTGATTCAAGACCATTTAATCTTGCACATTCGCACAATTTTTGTTTAGTTAATATTTGCCCCCGGGGACACAATGATCATTGAACAAAATTTTGAATTCTTTTCTTAATGAATGGTGGGATTTGTGATAGATCTAAGGCCAGATCCTGTTCATGTTATTTCGATGTGTGGTCCTATAAGTTCCAAGCATTGCTGCATCCTTTAAAAAGGAGTATAACTTACATTGCATCATATGCCAAAGTCATTAGGAATACTAAACGGAGGATGGTGAGCAGATTAGGTAAGGTTACATATGTCATTTTTTTATCTCTACACTGATAAATTAGGCTATATCTACACAGCAGAGTTATTTCAGAATAATTGATGTTATTCTGAAATAACAAAAGAGTGGGTCTATACTGCAAGCCATTATTTTGAAATAATGTCGAGCTTTAGGACTTCTTACTGTGACTTCTGTAACCCTCATTTTACGAGGAGAACGGGAAGTCGAAGGAAGAATGTTCTTCCTTCAAATTCCTGCCGTGTAGACAGCACCAAAGGACAAATTAAGCTATTTCGACTTCAGCTACACAATTGAGGTAGCTCAAGTTGTGTTGTTTAATTCGACTTTTGCCCTGCTGTGTAGACGTGCCCTTAGTGACACTTCAAGCAACAGCTTATAAAGAAATACAATGAAATGGTATTAAAGAGGTAGGATTCAGTTGCGATCTTGGACTGGCCCATTCATAGTACGGATGTTAGAAATTAACCGATCAGCTGATGGGTTGTCATTGGTAAAACTCTTTCCTGCTCCTGGGGAGGTGGCTTCACTGTGGAATTCCTCCGGGGAGGCTTCACTGTGGGCTCTGGAAAATAAATGTCAACGCCTTGGCATTTCAAAGGGGCAGCGCCACACAGCTGAGCCGGGAATCAGCTGTGCAGCGGCTGTCCCCTTTGAAACGCCGCCTCTGCGCATTTCAAAGGGGCAGCCGTGGACAGCTGCGGACTCCCCAGCTGATCCTGGGCTCTGCGCGGCATTTCCCCAGAACCTGGGCAGTGCAGCATGGAGCCCAGGGTCATCAAAGGACTCTGAGTCTTTGAAATGCACATGGTTTTGAAATGCACAAGAGCTCCCCCTGGGGACTCTTGTACATTTCAAAGCAGGCACCTGTGTGCCGCCTGGAGTCAGCGGCACTTCCTGCTGGCCCCAGGCTGTACACGGAGTTCCACATTCCTCCTTTGAAATGCACAAGAGCCCCCATTGGGGCTCTTGTGCATTTCAAAGGAGGAATGCGGAAGTGCCTATCGACTAGTCGAGTAGTCAACAGAAATTCCATCAACTACTCGACTAGTCAATTAACCGCATTTTAACATCCCTAATCAGAATCACATTTTATGAGTTTAATGTATTAATTGTTTGGAGTTCATAGTTTACAGTTAAAGAGTTTTTCTGACAGAGGTCATGCTAATCTCTTGTCAATGAGAAAGTCGATAGAAAAATGGCTCCGATGCCTATTCATCAATGGACAATGGGCGAAAGGTTTATGGTGAACTAATGAGACTTAAAACAGGCATGGCTGAAACACTGACTATCTGACAGTACAATAGTGGTGGAAACCCCACCCAAAGTCTTACCGGGATACTATGATTTGTCTATCAAATAATTCACAGCAATAATCCAAGCAGGATACAATATACAGATTGCTGCTGCTTCTGTGGCATGAGTCACACTCTTTATTTAAACAAGGCCAAAACTGAGTCCTAAATATTGAAACTACTCGCAGAACCAACTTGGACCCACAATGCACTAGAGATGTGGAATCGATTGTGCCCTGTTTGCCATGTTTCACTCCAGCGGTAACAAAATGAATGAGCTGGTCTATGTAAGGAGAGGAACAAAGAATGTCATTTCTGTGCAGTGGCAAAACGTGAGATTAGATTTCAGCTTGACTAGATCACTGCACACTACGGTATCACAGATGTCTCATTGTGGGCAAGGCGTAGGACAGGGGCGGGGGACCTTTTTTTGAGTCAGGGTCACTGACCCACAGAAAAAATCAGTCAGCCAGGAGGCAGTAGGGGCTGGAGTGCTAGTGCGGGTTCCCCCTCTGCTGCGGTGGAGGAGCCCTGAGCCCTGGGCACAGATCCAGCTGGAGATCACATCTGACCCCTGGGCCTTAGGTTCCCCATCGCTGGTGTAGGAGGTACAGCCCCCCCCCCAAATTAAAATTCAAGACTTACAGAACTGCTGAATATTAAATGATTATTCTAGGAGCATCTTGAAGCATAAGAAAAGAACCATCCGCCCTATCCATTTTATAATGTGTAGAGATCAATTATCTTATATGTATGGTGTGTGCCCAGCCAGCCCCGCTCTCTGGCAATGGGAGTGCTGTCTCCTCTGCCCTTTTGATGTGGTTTGTTCCACAGGGTACCCCAGGAGACAGCAGCCCCTGTTGTCCCCTTAAGGATAAGTACTGTCCATGGACCTTGTTGAAAACAGGAAAAGCTCCTTGCCTTCCCCCACACTGCACTAGGGCCAAAGGCAATTTTACCAAGATGATATCAGCTCCTTTGGGTGTGTAAACTTCCATGAAGAGCAAAATCTGTGAAGAAGCTTTAGCAAGATTTACAAGCCCTGCTCAAATCAAAGGTTATTCTGTGCCACCATTAAGTACCGTTAATGGTACTTGGTAATATTGATGTCACTATTTATGTAAAGCAATATAATTAGTAATGCTATTACCACTATCCTTCCTTTGTGTCACTAATTGCATCACTATAAACATAATTTACTCTAGAGGAAGAATGAAGGGGGAAGAGGGCTTGGACAAATCCACTACGAGATACCACACCAAAGTGCAAAAAGTTACGCTGTATGCTAATGATGATTATATACACAACCCAGTAGTTTCCTGACCTAAAGTACAAATGCAACATGAAAGGTGCTCTATCCAACTGACACTATCGTAGGGGAGAAAAACAAGCCTCAGATTTACACAGTATCTCCCTGCCTCGCCGCCCTACAACAGTGGCATAGTTAGCAAAATTACCCTATCCAAGGAGGCCATCTTGGTAATGACGATCTTGCAACCCACTGAGATGAACAAGGGCCAGTAATGCAGCCTGCTTACCACTACATACCACAAGGGGAGAAAATATTTAAATCAAACTGGAAAAGTTTCCTAACATAAAATCATGGGAAGCTACAGAATTAGGGTAAATACATAAAGTCATCTGAAGCCCACCATAACAGTTATGCGCCCAGGTCCACTTTCCATTCTCACCTCTTTGCTCCTCCATCTGACACCCAGTGACCGTTCTATTGATGGGGCTGATTTTGTCTCTACATCTTCCTCGATGCTGATGCCTATGCTTGGAGCCACACCACTGAAGAAGTCTGAAGGACCTCCGTTTACCCCTTTAATCACGTTTCTTCCAAAAAGATACTTATAACCCAATATTCTCCTCCATGAAGTGTTAAAGTCAGTGTCAGAAACCCAAGAACACAGAAGACTTGAATCAAAAACTGGATCATTCAAACAGAACTGGCGAGAAAATTAGCAGTTTTTTCCCTATGGAAAATGTCACAATTAGGCCCAGAGTATGACCTACATTAACCTGCTGTTAGTGCTCTCTGCATCGCAAATGTATATATTAGGGATGTGAACGTGTATTCATGTATACAGTTAACAGATGCCTGCATGGTTACACACGCGCGCGCGCACACCATTCTCACTGAGAGGTATATTAGTTTGCTATTATTTTTAGTAGTACAAATCCATTGTTAAAAAGGTTTTCATATATTTACCACACCGAAGAGGAAACCATTGCAAAGTCTCACCCAAATATCATGACAATCAATCATATTCCTGATAGCGCTAGTCGGCAAACTGTGGCCTATTGAGGTTCTCTGTGTGGCCCATGAAACACTTTGTTTACCGTTGCTGATTCACGGGGTTGCCAGATTCTGCTGGTTTTTGTCCACATAGTTTTTTTTTCCCTACCGGCCTTACGAAAGTGACACGTATTAACGCAAAGACATTTGAAATGAAGTGTGTGCTAATTGCACACCACATTGTGAGAGCCGTGCGCTCCCTCTGCATTCAATCGAAGTGCTGCTACAGTTCAATCAACATGCCCTGCAAATTCTAGATACGCAGGCACAGTTAGCAAAACTACCCTTCTATCCTGAGAGACCATCTTGGTTATGACAATCTTGTGGCCCAAGGAGATGAAAGAGGGACACTCATGCAATCCACTCACTAGCCTAGGTTGCCTCTCATTGCTCTATAGTTATATACCTTTTATTGAGAAAGAGCTCAAAGAACATTACAGACTGTATACAACAGGGACCCTTCCACTTACCAGTTAAATATTATCACTTCTAGATAGAGATGTAAGCAACTAGTTGAGTAGTCGGCTACCCAATAAGCCTAGGCTTATTGGGTATCAGAGGCAGGAAAGGGTGGGAGCAGGAGCCGGTGCTGAGAGGAGCCAGCTTAAAAGCCAGCTCCCCTCAGCACTGCCTCTACGATGGGGGTGACCAGGGGAGGCAGAGGAGCAACGGTCCAGGACCCAGCATGAGCCAGGACTATTCAGTCCCAGTTCATGCCATGACCCAGACCTACCCCCACTATGCCTCTGCCTTTTAAATATTGTAAGAGCAAGGTTGCCCTTACTACATTTAAAAGGCAGAGGCGCAGCAGTTCACGACCCGGTACAAGCCGGATCCCAGACTTATCCCTGCTGCAGCTCTACAGCAGTTTAAATGCATGCCCAGGTCCTACTACATTTAAACTGCAGAGCCACAGCGGGGGTAGCTCCTAGACCCCACTTCCCTTTATCGACTGATCATGTAGTCGATACAAATTGTATTGACTACACGATTAGTCAGTTTCCTGTTTCTTAGTATCCTTACTTCTGGGATACAATAATCCTACTAGAGCAGTGGCAACACACAAAATATTTATTCTTCTTGGCTTTTTGGCTACAACCAAGTGGTGTATCTCATGCCCATGCAATATGCTCATTGTTCTTACATCTCTCCCTGCAGAGTTATGATACTGTGATATACTGCATGTGTACACACCCCATTTTAACACAGAACTTTCAACTCCAAACCATAGTTGTCCAGTAAGCTAGCGATGCAAGCAAGCCAAAGTAAACGTCGTCTTGAAGTCAGTGCGTCATGCTCCTTCAAAGGTCAACAATATACATGAACATGTGAGCAAATAAATCCAGCTCATGTGGCCATATCCGGAGTTTCATCGTGATCTCACATACAAAACAAGTTGCTAAGTAATGACAGATAACCTCTTTGCAATCGGTCTGGTTACCTCTTTCCTGTGAAGGGAAGTACTTTAAAATATATAAATAACCTGGCATTCTGTTCTGAGCTATGTTCAGTTTGTGACGTGAGTCATGGTTCCCAATCCAAAGTTTTTCTATGGAAATGTATTACACATTCTACATCTGTTGCTGAATGCAGTTTGGCCTTGTTCACCCTAAACTGCCTATTCCCGTTCACTCCTGCTTGGGAGTGGGCCAGCATAGCAGTGTTTCACAATCCTATAAGCCAAGTTTCAGTTTCGATACAATATTTTTGTAATGGGAAATTGCCAGTGAACTCAACATGCTCATCCACACTGAGTTCAAACCATCCTCATTCCCTTGCTTCTTTTTTTCCATCCTGCCCTCTTTCAGTCTCTTCCTCCTACCAAGTCTTGATTGCATTGCAGTCCCAATTATCCTAGCCCCAGCGCTGTACAAACACGGTTCTCGCAAACAGAGTTCCAGCTTCCTTTTACAAGTGCACCACTGTAGAGTTGGGATGGGGAAGGGGTTGTATGAAAACCATTATTCCAGCTGTGTTATATAAATGTACTATATGACAGTCAGGCTACGTCTAGACTGCAAGCCTCTTTCAAAAAAGAGAGTCTAGTCTATAACCAGTACTTTTGAAAAAGCAAGCCGCTTTTTCAAAAGAGAGCACCCAGGTAGTCTGGATGCTCTCTTTCGAAAAAGCACAGTTTGCGTTACATAGCACCTTTTTTCGAAAGAGCACTTCTGATAAAAAGGCGTTCTTCCTTGTAAAACGAGGTTTTACACCATCGAAAAAACTGCCACATTCTTTCGATTTACTTTTAAATCGAAGTCTAAACGCAGGAGACGGGGGTTTTTTTGGGAAAAAAGGCCACTTTTTTCGAAAAAACCCTATAGTCTAGACACACCCTCAGTGTTACCAACTCTGAGGATTTTATGCCAAGTCTCATAATATTTGTGGTTTTTCTTATAGCCCAACTTCCTGGAGTCAAGTGAGTGCATAAGGATCTGAATTCTCATTTTTTAAAAGTAAGTTTAAAGTGCCTATTGCTACTAGGGGAAAAAATGGAGAGACTGAAGTTGAACTTAAAGGCTCAAAAACCAAGACAAAATAACTTCCAATTATGTTATTTTAAAAAAATGAGATTTTAAGCAAATCTTATTATTTTGTGGGATCTAATTAATGCATTCTGGATGCTTAGGATTGGCAATACTTGGACATAGTTTGGCTAGCTTGGTTCTCAGGAAAAAAATTTCTCATACCATACTGAGCAGGAAAAAATGCCAGTTAAATCCCTAAATGCCAAAAAAAGGCATGCTTAAGCACAGTTTTGGTTAGCACCAATTCCAGTGTGGGTAGGAGTTAGTGACTCTAGAGCTAAGTTATTCGATTTGCATCAATCATCATCTTCAATAAGCAACAGCAAGTAAGCTTTATTACCCCTTTAGTGAAAAGATGTGGCACTGAAGAACTCATTAGCACCTAATCATAAGGTTTTATAAAGGTATATGTTCAAGTAGAATCAAGGAGTTTCCTTCCAAAAAAAACTGTTTGTTAACGGGGACTGAGAATAGATTTCCTATAGGAAATCTATACGCTACTTTGAAAGTATGACTGTTCTATATGTTCAAGGGAATTTTTAAATTTCAGATAGACATTTCATTCATTTTGTCTTGGCTCTCCCAAATGCTTTGAACATTATGAAGGTAAAAACCACCTCGGGTTTACTTAAGCAATTCATACAACTGAGATAAAAGGAAGTATTAGTGTCAATAAAGCAGGATTTGGCCCACTGTCGATAAAAATAGCTCTCTGCAGCGTGCAAACAGAAGTAATAACAAAAAGGGAGTATTTTGAAGCTATAATTCCAAACAGTATTTAAATGACACCCATTAGAACAAATGCATTAAAAGAAACAATCATTTTACAAGAGACAAAATAAAAGCACTGATTAGAAATGATCCTACAATAAAAGCAGGTATTTACAAAACAGAAAAGTTCTGAAGTAATTTCTATACCCATTTCCTTCTAAGAATGTAACTGTGGCCCACAGCATTTATAGTACAAGCACTGTGTTGTAATTTAATTTAATCATGAAGCTAATTTCTGCCTCCAACATTTTATGTTTTATGGTACAAAACAGATTATTTGCTGTAGTGTAGTTTATTTAACCTTAACCTGATGGATCCAACAGTGAATAAAGATACATTCAAAGTGTTAGTAATATGACATGCCATCCTGATTAAAATTTCAGTTGTGTTTCCTCTATCTCCTTTGGAAAGTTAATGAATTAATGAATCTTTAACGGACAGTCAGGGAGGCCTTAAAAAGAAGACGCCTTTTTGAGTAAGGACAGAAAGTGGCAGATTACAACTTAATGACTTCAGAATAATGGTAATTTCCCTATTTTCTTCACTTGCCTTAGCTCAGCTAATGGCTTCATTAGTGTCCACACTCTCCAACGAATAGAGGGCCATGTCGCATCCATCTTAGTCACATCACAATAAAAACAGTTAAATACAATTCAACTCCCTTGCCTTCTGCCAGACTGTACAATGAGATAGAATTAGTGGAACAATCGATATTGACACCTGTGTATCAGATCTCTTTTCATTTTTAATCACGAAATATAACAATGACTATAGTCATGAAATGCTATTTAACTGTAGTGTAAATTTTATATTGATAAATAACAACAGTCAATCAAAAAGGAGATAAAATGAAAGGAATGTTTTTCCTTTACTGTGCACTGATCTATAAACAAAATCTACTGCACATTTGATCAAATAGATAGATAATTTCAAAATCAGCACAATCGTGTCAAGCACTTCCTGTAATTTCATAAGCCATTTCACAAACTGGTCGTAAGTCATTTCACAAACTGATCTATTTACGTGGCTAAGTAGATCTCTTTTCACTCATAATTTGCATTACAGCAGTAGTTAAAGATTCCAAATGAGACTGGACCATATTATACTCAGTACCTCGAAGAAACCTAATGGAACAGTACCTGCCTCAAAGAATTTAGAGTCTAAACAGGAATTCACCATCTAATGACTCTAACCTAACGTGGATCTTGAAGTTACGTTTCTTCAGTCAGTGACACAAGTGCTAGATTTTCATTTTTATTGTTTAGTTATTAAACAGCCTTTTTCTTAGCCATTCGAAAGCCTCAGACTCAACTGAAAGACTTGACTTCATTGGACTTTGGATCAGCCCCTGGTTTTCCTATTCTGGAAACATCGTATGTTTCTCCTTACACTCTTCACTGCTTTTTGACACTGCAGATTAAGCACAAAGGTTTTGTGAAGTTCAGCAAAAAATCTCTTCACTATTGAGAGGCTCTATCCCATGACTTGTAAACATGGAGAAGGAAAATCCCCTTTTGCTGAACACAGGAGGGAACTTCACCGACGGTGTCTCCCAAAAACACTTGACATGAGAATTTTCTGTCTTTTGTTTTATGATAACATAAGAACGGCCATACTGGGTCAGACCAAAGGTCCAACTAGTCCAGTATCCTGTCTTCTGACAGTGGCCAATGCCAGGTACCCCAGAAGGAATGAACATACAGTGAGCCCTCCTGTCATCCATTCCCAATTTTATTCCAAACTCCACAGAAGTCCAAATATTGGCTGAATACTTTACACAGTCTTCAGTAATAGGGAGCCAATGACTAAGCTATTGGTATATGCTGCACAGTAACTGGTAGATTTCACAATATTAGGGAGGAGAACTGCCTCACGGTAATCTCTTGATTTGGATATTCCTACTGTCTGCTCCTTTCCTACTGTCACCAGTATGAAACATGTCAGTGGCCTTTTTTCTTTGCCAACTTATGTCAAAAAAAGCTTTTCCAGTGCCCTGCAGGTGCAGACGGTAAGGAAGCCGAATAGCACTAGAATGTGTTAACCGACTCTCACACATACAGAAAGGGCAGAGAACAAGATCCTCCTCTGATTTTCCACCTGGGGATACTGCCGGAGACTGTAAGTGAACTCAGATGTTGCTGGAAAATTGGATTCTCTTTGCCCTGGGCCTGCCATTATATTCCTTAAAAGAAGTATAGTTGCATGCCTGATGTTGAAGGAGATGTTCCCACTGTCCAGTCAGCCAGTATATGCACAGCCAAACTCCCACTGACATTATGTTCTCCTGTGCACTCATTTTATCACATTACTTGCTTCCATTAAGCTTTCTGTGACATAGATTAACGTTTTATTTCAGGAGCATCCACGTCAGAGCACACCAAAGGCCTGTTCCCTTTTGGGGTCACAAACGGATATATGGTAAGGCTAGGAGGGACCATTAGCTTTCCCAGTCTTTCCTCTTGTATAACACAGGCCACTGAATTTCACCCGCCCTGGAGATCAGGGGTTGGGAAATACTAGCCTGCGGGCCAGATCTGATCCTCCAGGGTTAGCCGTTGGTGGACCCCCACACCATCGTATTTACCTGCGCCTCCGCAGGGACAGAGGTCACAGCTCCCACTGGCTGAGGATCACCATTCCCAACCTATGGAAGTTGCGATTGCCCAGTGCGAGCGGAGGCGCAGGTAAATATAGCGGCAGCAGCCCACCAGGGCCTACCCCTGGTGAACCGCAGCTATTTTATTGCCCATTCCTACTCTAGGAGCTGCTGCTGCATCATCATCATGATAAAGGTTGCAGGATTTGGACTATACCTTGTATTACCAGGACCCATCTCAAATTAACTCAGTTGTAACTAATGCTGGTTTAAAAATCAGGCTGTAACTTCCAGGAACATTTTTGCTAATGTTTCATCCCTTCTTCCCCCTACCAAGACCTAGAGCAAAAGCTGGTCAGAATGTGCATATCAGCGTTTTGCAACCAGCTCTAAAAACGGCCAACAAATAGGGTGCAATTTTCCCTATCCGATGCATTTTTGGATTAATTAAATTTAAACTGTTTACAAATTTCATCAAAATTTCAATCATAAAACATATCCAACAGCTCCAGTTGTAACATATGCATTTGCAGACAGGTAAATTTACCAGTTCCTTGTCCCTGTCCCTGCTTCCTATCCCCATCATTACCTACAGGAAGAGCATCTCATTACAAAGCACACGATGCAAGGGAAAGATTTCAGGTAAGTTACACAAGCAAGACACAGGTGCCATTTTTCTGTTAAAATTACACTCAAACTAGTTTTATTCAGAGCAGCGGTTCCCAACCTTTTTTATACTGCAGACTGGCACTCATTCACAAACTTTTGGTGGACCAGTAACATTTGATTTGCATATTTGCATATTCATTATGCACACAGGGAATATGCAAATTTACAAATAAAATGTTACCGGTCTGCTAAAAGCCCCAGCCTCCAGAGCCCCCAGTGCCAGCCCTAACCCCAAGAGTACCTCACCCTTCCACCCCCCCAGCGCCAGCCACTGACCTCAGAGTCTCCTGCACCCAACCCCTCCAGTGACAGCCTCCTTCCCTCAGAGCCCACCAGTGCCAGCCCTGCATCCCAAACACCTCCGCCCCTTAGAGCCCCCCCCCCACCAGACCCCTCAGTGCCAGCCTCCTGTTTCCAGATCCCTGCTGCACCCAACCCCCCCAGGAACTGCCCAGTGCCAGCCCCAAGTTCCCAATATTAGCCCCACCCCCAGAGCTCCCCTGTGCTAGCTCCCCACCCCGGATTCCCCAGTGCCCCCCAGGGTCAGCCACCCACCCCCAGAACTCCTGAGCACTAGCCCCGTCCTCCTCACCTAGCCCTGCACTGCCTCCCAGCTATCAACTGAGCACTGCTGCTTGGGTCGCAGCTGCCCTAAGGTTGCTACTGGGCTCTGCGCGGCCCTCCCGCCACGCAGTGAACTACTCTTCCGTGTCCAGGAGGAGACACCACTGCGGCCTGGTGCTGGTTGGCTGAGAGTTGGGACAGGACACATCTCTCCCAGCAGCTGCAGAGGAGGGGAGGCGCTGGGCAGTGTATCCCAGTCCCCGTGTACCCCACAGCCACCACGGCCTGGCAGCCAGCGGTTCACGGCCCGCCACCGGTCCGTGGCCCGGTAGTTAGGAACCACTGCCTCAGAGTATAGGTCCCCTCTGAACAGCCTAGCTTAGCATGCAAGTGCATTATCTGCCTAAACTCTGCTTTACTGATTAAAGTTTTGTATTTAATTAAAACTGTCCTTAATTAAAATGCAAATATTCTAGAACTTTAACAATAAATTGTTTACACTAGACTGAGAAACAGCCCTCCACGGCTTTAGAAAAATAGTTCCCATTGCTAGCTGTATATTCAAACTTCACTGCTCACTGAAAATGGATAAAGATCCCTTTTCCCTCTCACCCTCATTGGCTTAATCTGTTGTAAACAAATGTGAAAGTATCCCAGTTTGTGTCTAGAATTC
Source organism: Pelodiscus sinensis (assembly GCF_049634645.1). Lineage (NCBI taxonomy): Eukaryota > Metazoa > Chordata > Testudines > Trionychidae > Pelodiscus > Pelodiscus sinensis. The sequence continues at coordinate 40,903,206 of NC_134723.1, read as the reverse complement.
ATGTACAGAAGAAACAATTCCCAAAGTGATCAGCTATTCGGCAGATAATTAGAACAGTTCAATCTATCTTTGTAATTTTAAGCAATTATTTCACCTAGTTTTGCGGACATATTTTCTTAATGCCTCCAACAGATGATGAATTAAAGGAATAGTTCAAATAAGTAAAAAGAGTGAGCGAGTATGCATGAGGGACATGTCTGTGTTATCCTTTGGCAGAAACAGCATGCTGCAAGTTAGAAAATAACCACTCTGTTTACACAAGAGCAGGGTTGAGATACAGCTGATATAGTCCTCTCCTTTCTTTCTTAACCATGCACAAAGAGATGCTGCACCACAGGATCTGATTTATAGCAAGCCTGAGTGTATACTTTCCAGCTCCAACAACAGTGTTCTCCAAGAATTGTTTTGACTCAGAAGTGATTTACATTCATGACCAATTCATAACCATCCACTACTGGGGATGAAACAGAGCCACTGCAGTTAATGTGACATAAGCTCTCTGAAAAACAACTATTATTTGAAAACCTCAACTTTCTTTCCCGGGGGATTTACTAGGGCAGTTGGTTTTCAAACCATGGGTCACGACCCAGTACTGGGTCATGGAATGTCAGGCACGGGGTTCAGGTGACCCAGTGGGGGTGCTAAGGCTGGATACCTGCCTGTCCTGGCACTGCAGACTGAGCAGCAGACCCAGCTCCCAGGTAGTAGGGAGGGAAAAGAGAACACAAGGCTTCATGCACTGCCCTTGCCCTGAGCTCTAGCTTCGCATTCCCACCGGCTGGGAACCTGCTGGCTGCAAAATGGTCTGCAGTGCCTAGACAGGCAGGAAACTGCCTTGGCATCCCTGCTGCACCACTGAGTAGGAGCCACTAAAAGTAATCCCCTCCTGCCCCAGCCCTGGCACCCGCAAAGCTGGAGCCCCCTTCTATACCCCAAAGCTCAGATCCATCCCAGAGCCCACACTCTAGACAAATAATGCTGGGTCGTGGCATCAACAATTTTTTTCAACTGGGTCGTGAGAAAAAAAAGTTTGAAAACTTTTCTAGGGAAACCCAAAATCTGGCTTCAGCAACATCAGTACCGTAACAAAGATTACAATTAATTGTGGTTTGTGAGGAAACCCTCTGCTTTATTTTAAAACCACTGCATTAAAAAAAAAGAACATTAAAAAGTCCTTAGGAAGTTTTAAAATTGATTAGCAAAATACTGGAATTTGTTCATTATCATTTTACTTTTCAAATCCTGAAGTAAACTGGTGTACGTTAAACCAGAAAATGGAAGGACTCTTGAAAGAACTTGCAAAATCCATTTTAAGAATCTGGTAAAACAAATCACATGTTGGAATTTTTCACTGAAAGTTCTTTTTAAAATAATGGCATAAATATGCTCCCAATGGAAGACCCATAAACCATTCTCTTTCTTTTAGGGAAATTCTTAGAAAGACCCCTTGCTATAAATTTGTATTTCTCAAATTCATTGCAGATCTGAGAAACTAAAATTAAATAAATTACCACAGTTTGACACTATCTCCTTCATCATAGTCATTCCAGATTTCAGTACAAAAGCCATTAGTTAATGTGCACACCATAATTTACACACTCTTTTACACAATAATTTCCAATCCAAGAAAAGATTCATTTTCCTTTCATATTCATGTGTCAAACTGTTTAACCTCTGCATTTGAAAAACTGGAGCTGGATTCTTTCTAGAAGCAGATGTCAAGAGCTCAATTCTACTTAATACCTTAGCTCAAAACAGATCTCAGCATATGAAAGCACAGGGCAGTGGTCAAGGGAAGAATGTTGCAAACTGAGATAAAATTAAAAATGGGAACACCACTGAGGCTGATTGTGATGGAGTGGACTAGGCCCTGAGGCCCCCTGCTGGAGGCCTTGTGGTCCTGCTATGCCCCACCCCAGAAAAGGACGGTAGAGTGGTCTTCCAAGATGTCTAGAGCATCTGTGTGGGAAGCAGCCAATCAGGGACCAGCAACTCAGCATAAGAAGAACTACAGAGCCAGAGCAAGATGAGTTCCTTACTAGAGCTGGAGGGGAGCAGAGGGTGCTCTGGGCTGACTGCTGGGACTACACTAGTATAGAGCCCTGAGAAAAGGGTGAAGAATGTGATGGAGCCATGGAGAAGTGGTCCAGTGAATTATAGGAGCAACACGGTTATTTAAAGATTGCTAACAGCTGCATCTACAGGGTCCCTGGGCTGAGACCCAGAGTAGAGGGTGGGACCAGGTCTCCCCAACCCCTGATAAGCCATTGGGGGAAGTAGCCAGGACAGTGAAGCACCCCAGAAGGGGGAACTGAATTATAGTGACCCAGCTGAAGAGTTGGGGCCAGGAAGACCTTCAGAAGGTGAAGGAGTTGGTGCATCTAGGGAAGGAGCCCTGGGACACGGCTCTATTCTGGAGCACGAACAAACTGAAAGACAGCAGAGGGCACTGATAGAGGCCCTATTGGACTTGTATAATGAAAGGGCGTTTGCTTTGTTTTAACAGTTAGCGTGTGACTCGGCCAGAGGACGCCATCACCGAAGACCCTCCACAAATGGGCACAAGCCCTCGGTCAGGGGGTGCTCACAAGAGATGAATGCAGCCCTCACACCAACACAAAATAAGGTCCTCGCTCTGCATGACTGGGTCTCAATTCTGCAGTTTCATAAAACTTATGGCATACTCCTGAAAACATACTGCTCACAAATTTTAATACAATTTTTGTTTAAATGTCTGCTCAAACATATACCTATGGCATCCAAAAGCAAGATTGCTTGAGTAACCTACTCTCCGCCTCCCACCCGAGTAGAATGCCACAGGAAATTCTCTGACCTTATTTCTAGGTTTCTGCATTGCTGTACATATTGCTAAATAAATCTTAGCCAAGTGCACAATAGTGTCGCCTACAACCAATTACCATCATAAATTGCTTTGTAAACACCCCACAATAAAACCATTTATTTTCGTGAATAAAATCCATGTCAGTCCAACATTGAGTTTAAATATAGCATAGGATCCACCTAAACCACAGTAGCATTTAATTGCTACTCAGCTTGCATAATATATACAAATTAATGTAGACTCGAGAATTAGCATTTTCATACTGGAATTTTTTTAAAAAGGCATAAAACAATATCGTGTTTTAGCAATCTGAACATGCTTAAATTACTATTTTTGTGAGCCACTGACAACTTGAGTTTGCCTTTCCCCAAAAATGGGGACTCTAAAAACAGTTTGACACTAGTTTGTGCATTGAGATTTTCCCATCGCTCTCGATCTGGATTTTATGAGGTGGTTCTCCAGTGTCATTGATCAAAAGGGAGCAATATTCTATGTGCTCCGGGAACTATAATCAAGCCTCACTTGGGTAAGAGTCATTTGTTTCTAAAGTGAACCTTTCAGTGCAAGTGTAAGGAGCTGGACAGGCAGCCCAATGACAGCAGTTCACCCTATCTTCCGAAAACAGATCATGAAGACTGTCCTGAGTAGCACCGTGACAAGTTTCCCCTGTGAGGTCCCTATCGACATGCCTCAGGACTGTCCCAGTGAGTCGTCTGCTCAATCTCCATGTTCATTCAAGCCTTGACTTCTCTGTAAAGTAAACTAACGTGTAAGAATTATTTCCGTTAGCTGGCAGTTTTGTGCCACTAGGTGGGCCCCATAACAGCTACCTCAAGAGCTATGCCACCATTGGCTGCAAGCCATTGGAGCTAATGCTACGGGGTGACAATAATAGCCAGACAAAACTTAACTTAACTTCTGGGGCGATTTGTCCTCTAGCCGGGAGGGAGGAGAGTGTCACTAAGGGTGTGTCTAGACTACATGCCTCCTTCGACGGAGGCATGTAGATTAGCCAGATCGGAAGAGGGAAATGAAGCCGCGATTAAAATAATCGCGGCTTCATTTAAATTTAAATGGCTGCCCCGATCTGCCGATCAGCTGTTTGTCGGCAGATCGGGGGAGTCTGGACGCGATGCCCCGACAAAGAAGCCTTTCTTCATCGACACAGGTAAGCCTGGTTTCACGAGGCTTACCTGTGTCGATGAAGAAAGGCTTCTTTGTCGGGGCATCGCGTCCAGACTCCCCCGATCTGCCGACAAACAGCTGATCGGCAGATCGGGGCAGCCATTTAAATTTAAATGAAGCCGCGATTATTTTAATCGCGGCTTCATTTCCCTCTTCCGATCTGGCTAATCTACATGCCTCCGTCGAAGGAGGCATGTAGTCTAGACACACCCATAATGTACAGCTTCTCTTCCACTCCTCTCTTCCTGCCAACCAAGAAATCAAGCCATGCAATGCTAATGCAGTTGGGTCTCCTGGGAGTATGCAGGACTCTTTGCTTTCTACCTGTGCTTTAGCCTTTTATTCGTTTGCTCTCCTCCACGCAGTGCAATACGGGGGCGGGGGAGGCGTCTGGCTGATTAAGTGGCACTTAAGGTGAAGAAACAATGTGAAGCTACAGTGAAAAGGCCTTAGGCCATTAAATATATTATACAAGGTTGCTCCTGATCTCATTGATGTCATTGGGAGTGTGGATATTGACTTCAATTGGAGTAGGTCTTGGCTCACAGCATTTCACTTCTATCTGACGGCTTGTGCACAGGTATGTCCAAACAAGCAGTTTTTCTGATGCTCGGAGAGTAAGTCAAGGCATCTCACTAATTTGAATCTTGGATTCTACAGCAGTGTTCCAAATCCAATAGCCCAAGAACTCCCCATTCCCAAATATTATCAACTAGTGATTGAGTTTCCTTAAATCCAGAGATTTCTTTGATAAAGAGAAGTCTGCTGCAGCATCAAAAGCGAGGTTACTTTAGAACCTATTTTAAATTACGGTATATAACCACAATGTGTCCCTGACTCCTAGGCAGGTTCCCTTTCAGTTTAAGAGGTCAGCAACTAAGCCCTTACTTTAGAAGCCTTCTTCTCCTAAGGAATATCCTATACATTATCACCCTATTTCCAGATTACTTTTCTTGGTAGAGGTGAATGAAAGGGTTCTATCAGTAAAGTTGCCTCCAATCCTGCCTCAGCATCAGGGTTTCTTTCTGAGAAGTTTCAACCTTGTTTTAAGACTAATCCGAGACCAGAGTTTGTGCTGGGGAGGACTGTAAAGATCTTCTGTTTTGCAGCCTGATTCTAGAATTGTAGCTATTTGGGGGCTCGGTTCAGCACTGTCAGCAGCTTTCATACCGTTGATCATGTTGTTTTTCTAACCCACCTTGAACATCTGTTGGCTCTTTCAGAGACTGAAAAATCCTATTTTTTTCTCTTATGTATTTCACTGATATTTGCTGGCTGCTTTATTTTAATATTAAATTTTTATTTAATTTTATTTAATTTTTATTTTAATATTAAATTTTTAAAACCCCGCTGGTTCGAACCCCGTGCAGCGCGGCTACACGGGGCTCGAACTAGGTAGTTCGGACTAGGATTCCTATTCCGAACTACCGGTACACCTCGTTCCACGTTCCACGAGGTGTACCGGTAGTTCGGAATAGGAATCCTAGTCCGAACTACCTAGTTCGAGCCCCGTGTAGCCGCGCTGCACGGGGTTCGAACCAGCGGGGTTTTAAAAATGGCGGCTCCCCGCTTATGCAAATGAAGCCCGGGAAATTCAAATCCCGGGCTTCATTTGCAAGTGCGGTATGCCTACATTACCCCGCTAGTTCAAACTAGCGGGGTAGTGTAGACATACCCTCAGTGTAGTGTAGATATAGCCTAAGGGTGTGTCTATACTGCACCGTTTTTTGGTAACAATGTTTTGGTTACTGCCACGTTGAGTTAGATTCCAGCCTAGAAGATAAAGGCATTTATCTTCTTAACCAGTGAATCTCCTTACCCAGCAATCACACAGCAAAATTGTGAGGGTAGCAGCACTTGGTTTATAAAAGTGTTGTGGCTCACGGAAGAGCTCCCTCTAAATTAACAAAGCTGATCTTTCTACAAGTCTGGACTTTCTCCTGGAGGACAGCAGATTTTGGATTTCCTGAGTATCATTTCGAGACATTTTCTACAGAGCTTTTATTCATTTCAGTCCTTGATTCCAACATATTTTCCATTGAAAATAAAACAATAACAACAACAATCAGGCATCAACTGGATCGTTTCAATCCAAACTTAACAATGAAGATGTCTTATTCATCATTTTTAAATGATTGCCTTAGGAAACTGTATGTGCTGCAGTTCTAATATGAACTTTATACACCGTAAAGTGCATGTAATGCACGAGCACGGACAGTATGCATAATTTCACTGCAGGATTTCACCAAAAGTGCACTGCACTGAAATATGTAGAAGTAGGAAACACATGCAATAACATCAATGCTTAGTAGAGCACTGAAACTGTTTGAATGCCAAATTTGTTTAGTAGAAAATTAATTTTTTTCAAAAGAGCAATTTTCATAAACAAAATGCTGACATCGCTGAAATTGTACATTTTGGGTAAAAAAAATTGTTCTTTTTAATTAATCAAAAGTTAGGGGTTTTTTTTTAAATATATCATTTTAAATGGGTTTAAAATTAAAAACAATTTGAAACCAAAAAAAGTCTAAATATTTCATGAAAGTAGGTTTTCGACCAGCCCTAGTGTTTAGACTTTATTACTTAACTACTCTGGGTATGTCTACACTACAGAGTTTTTTCAGAAAAATGTCTGTTTTTCAAAAAAAACTTCACTTACGTCCACACTGCAATCGTGTTCTTTCGGGGGAAAAAAATCAAAAGAATGGAGGGGTTTTTCCAACATTGGTAAACCTCTTTCTACGAGGAAGAAGCCTTTTTCCGAAAAAGCTCTTTCAGAAAAAGGCGTGTGTGGATGGGGAAGAGGGAGTTCTTTCACAAGGGGTGTGTCTAGACTACATGCCTCCTTCGACGGAGGCATGTAGATTAGCCAGATCGGAAGAGGGAAATGAAGCCGCGATTAAAATAATCGCGGCTTCATTTAAATTTAAATGGCTGCCCCGATCTGCCGATCAGCTGTTTGTCGGCAGATCGGGGGAGTCTGGACGCGATGCCCCGACAAAGAAGCCTTTCTTCATCGACACAGGTAAGCCTCGTGAAACCAGGCTTACCTGTGTCGATGAAGAAAGGCTTCTTTGTCGGGGCATCGCGTCCAGACTCCCCCGATCTGCCGACAAACAGCTGATCGGCAGATCGGGGCAGCCATTTAAATTTAAATGAAGCCGCGATTATTTTAATCGCGGCTTCATTTCCCTCTTCCGATCTGGCTAATCTACATGCCTCCGTCGAAGGAGGCATGTAGTCTAGACACACCCAAGAAAAGGAAAGAGGAAAAAGCACAGTGCCCTGGTGGCCACTCTGTCCATAATAATCACAGCTTAAATGCGAGAAAGCGTCCATTCAGTGTAGATGCTATCTTTCGAAAAAGCAGATCGCTTTTTCAATGCGCTTTTGCTACATAGACACTCTCTTTCAGAAGATGTTTTTTCGGAAGATCTCTTCCAGAAAAGCTTCTTCTAAAAGAAGCTTGCAGTTTAGACATAGCCTCTGGTCTGCCACTGAATTTTATGGCTGCATATTGGATCAATTGAGAAGACTGTCATATGCTCAGAGCTTCAGTTAGTATCTAAGGGTTTAATTTTAAAAACAAGATCCAACTCATACACCTAAATCTCCTTCCACCACTGCAAATCAGGAAGCAACTATGCCAATCACATAGGCAGGACTCCATCTCAGTGGGTGAAAATCACCTATGATGATCAGCAGCAATAACAATAGACAAAGCAGCCCCACATATTACCCTAGGAAATGCAAGAGTCCAGGAATGGAATAGCAGAAAGGAGAGGAGTACCTTTGAAGCAAGCTCTGGATCAGGCCTTTGCATGTGGAGGGGTAGATTTTACTGCCACAGCCCTGCCACACACAGCCCATATACGGCCCAATCACTCCGGCTTTGTGAGCTTAAACTAAAGGCCACTGAAGTTAGTGAAAACACTCCCACAGATTTTAAAGGGATCCATAGAGGTGGAATGGACGTCAGCCATCAAGACTGAACACCAGCTCAGAGCTCTAATATATATCAAACTTGATTCAAAAATGATGAAGTAGCTTTTGCTGAATTCTAAGAGCACCAACAGTAAAATGGTGGCTAAAAAACCAGTATCTAGTGTGGGTTCAGTTTACATCCATCAACCACACAAGCATCCATCTTTTTACTGGAGTAATATGTAAAACAAAACACAGCATAGAAGAGAGAGAAAGATCTCACATTTATCTGCTGCTACGGACAGGAAAAGTTGTTACTTCTATTCTAAGGTTGTTTAAAAACTAAAACGACAAAGGGACACAATGTGAATTAATAGCTTCTCATTATTTTCTGAATGGTAACTGTATTTTCTCAACAGTTTTCAATTACAGATTGCACCCTCACATAGATTATTTTTCTGTGGTGTCTGTTTCTAATAAAAAAATATTGCTTATGAACTCATCTGATTATAGTCATTGGGTTTATAAACAGCCTAAAATGCAGAATCATTTCTCTATTTAAAAAATATAGGTAGGATTTAACCCCATATAAGGTGTGTATGTCCTTCAATTTCTGTGAATCATATGAAGATAAATCTCATAGAGTTGAAGAAGGAGAGAAAAGATTTTTCTTCTAGCTAGTCATGCTTCTGAACTAATTGATCCTCATGCTTTTCAAGTACAAATGTATTTTTAGATATATATTTGTCAAGAGGGTTCAACTGCATTTAGTTTTCCCACAACTGTCTTTCTTTCAATGGTAGTTCATTGGAAAAAAAATCAACTTGGACAATTAACTGCATATTTTCACTCTAGAGCTTCTACAGCAAACAATTTTAAACTAACAGATAGGAATGCAAGTTTCTCAATTCATTTTTGTAATCAAAAGGGAAAAGCCTTGTTTTTTCCATGATGAAAACACAGACAGTACATATGGGTTCGCTGAGTGTCGTTAGGTCATGGAAAAGCCTCTCTGTGCCATCCTATGTAAAATGTGAATACTAATACTTACCTGCCACATGCATGTTATGCTTAATTCATTTATGCTGCCAAGGAGCTTTGAGATCCTGGTATAGCAAGTGTTACTATCAAGGTGTCTATGGATAGATACACATATTCCTGCAGTTGAAAGGTGAATAGCTCCAATGTCAGTAGACATAATTTCAGTTAAAGCTTATGAGTCTGTCACGAGCTCGACAGTGTACATTTATATGTTTTGTCCCTGCCCGGTTTTTACAAAGCAAATGCCTACGGGCAGGCATCTTGGATTGGAAAACAAAAAAAAAAACCTTTTCCTGCTACTGGTTGCTCTCTCTTCTTATACATGCCAGCCCTTAACTGGGTTGCCCCAGAAGGCATCTTCTGAGAACATTCAACTGTCCTGATAGTCAGACATGACTTCACCCCGGGATAAACAAACCATGGGAACAGGGAGGGCCTTTAGCAGTGAGTCAACCACATATTGGAGGCAGCCCTCCCGTCTACTCTGCTCTGTCCATAAGGCTGAGAGATTTCAGCTCAGGGTGGGGCGCTCACTTGAGGTCCTTGTTTGTTCTGGACATTGTTTAAAGGGTGACTGAATTTGACTGATTTTATGGCCACAGTACCTGTACTACCTAATGGACACAATTCCAGCCACCTATGTAAACCAGTAGTTCTCAACCTCTTCCTTACCGTGAGCCTACATTACAACAAAAAGCAACAGTGAGGACTCTGAGGAAAAGGAGGGAGATCATGGTCATCAAGGCCTTTAGACAACCCCTGGATTGAGAGTCAATGACTCAAACCAGAATCACAGGTATATTCTTTTTTCATAGCCTCTCCTCTGTCTAGCTAGGCACTTATGCTACACTAATCGCTGTGATATCAGAGCACCAAACATATTCAAAACATTACATTTTCTCCCTACATCTATAATTAGTTTCTCTTTTGTAAAAAATGGAACAGGGAGTCAAAGCCCTGAAAGATTACAGATACCCATCTTTCTAAGCCTGACTAAGCCTAAACACACAACAATTATAAGATGGTAAACAGCAGTAATTGTACACTAAATGTCTTTTTAAAGAGCCAAATGTGCATTTAAAGTTTAGCTCCCACTCACTGCAGCTCTAGAACAAACAGTAAATTAGTCAACACAAAACTGAAAGGAAAAAAAAAACCACCACCAGCAACGACAAAAAGGCCTGCAGCCAGTTCCCCAGGCAGGAAGCAATCATAACTTGCCCCCCCACAGTTGTCCCCCACTTTGTAGACATAACCCAGGATGGTTTCAATAAAAACATGCACATGCTAAGGCGCAAGATGCTCTTGTGATACAAACTGAAGTCTACTAATGACCACACACGGACAGAAAAAGAAGAACCCAGAAAAATATTCACCATCCCAGTGCAGAAGAATTTATCTACATGGACCTTTCTCAACAGCTTACCAGTTCTGTTTACATATTTAAAAATAGGGAGTTATTCGCACCTGTAGTTCTCAGAGGAGAGTAGAGAGTTTCATATCCATTATAAGCCACTCTTGGCTTCCTCTTTTCATTGGAACAGGTGGCCAGCATGGCACAGAACATGCACAGCTATTTTTGTCCCACATTTACAAACATAGTTTCAGCCTCAAGCAAGCACAGCTCTGCGTATCACATTGTTCTGGTGATGATGAGATTAGAACCAAGAGCACCAGCTTCGCCGGTTTAAATAGTGTTATTGCTGGATAGATTCCTATGCTCGATGTAGTTGGGTGCCCCTCCTCCATTACCAGGTTATACAACTACTTTAAAGACCAAGTGACAGCTGCCATGATTTAAATGTGGACACGTACTTTGGGTGGACTGGAGAGTTGCTGAACACTAATACTAGGGTTGCCAGGTGTCTGGTATTGAACCGGACAGTCCATTATTTTCGCCTCCTGTCTGGTAAAAAAAATTCAGAAAATACCAGACACCTAAAATGTCCAGTACTCTCTGATTTTTTCCCGGCCAGAAGGTGAAAATCCCAGGCTGTCCAGCTCATATGGAGGCAGCCTGGCAACCCTAGTGCTTACCAGGGAACTGTCCAGCCCAGCGCAGGGAGGAAAGATGGCAGGCAGCCGCCGGCAGCCTGATAGGGCCAAAAAGGCTCGTCACGTAGTTTTTAAAGGGGACACAGTGTTTGTTGGGTTTTTTTTGCTCAAACAAACTTTTTCCTGGCGTGTTTTTGTTGTTGTTGTTGTTGGGTATTTTTTCTGAAACCATCTGGCAACTCTAACTAATGCCCAAATCCAGTAAAAAGTCTGAGCACCCTAGGCAGCAGTGGAGGGGCCTTTGGGGAGTTTTCCCAGTGACTGTAAAGAAGGCCAGACAGAGAAGATGGCACTCAAAGCCGGAGTCATCTCCACAGTAAATGTCCACTCATCCTGTCCACACCCAACGGAATGGTGGATGACTCCATACAGCAAGAGATACACTACTCTTTCCCAGTCCCATATTTTTCAGCTTCCCAAGCTGCTTGGAGCAGCAGTGAAAAGCGAAATTCTGCCAAGCTGGGCTTTAGGGCTGTGTGTGAGGGAGGGACAAACTGGTTGAATAAATCTTCCTGTCCCTGCACAGCATAACTACCCCAATTCTACTGCATGAAGGGACTCCATACCTCAACTCTGGGATGCAGAACTTGCCTCCTACTAAACAAAACCAGTATGGCTGTAAGATTTTGTTGTTTTGCAAATAATATTATTTTACCAAGCCCAGAACTTGAGTAAAGCCTGATTAGTCTACTGATTACACAGCCCATTTTTATAAGCTAAAAATGTGGCTGACATTGGGGACTGGATAATTCAGGAGATACATAGACCATCATCTCATAATTACCTGATTTAATTCAGACCAGATTAGGTCAATATATTCCAAAGGTTGTTACTGACTGAAGGTTATCTGCTGACATGAGCAAATGGTCTTGGTACAGTTTGAGAGGGTCAAGATTTCCCCTACCACAGAAAGCCACATCTTCATTAAGGCTAGCCAGACACCTGGTTGGCAGTCTCAGCAGAGTTCAAGGAATAAATGGGCATATAAGCTCTGAGAATATGAAATCTTCAGGGCCTTAGTTTGCTCCTCTATCAAATGGATATAATGACACTGTCTTTCTTTCATGGGATATATGCTGGGAACGAAAGTAGGACGTTTCAAAAACTGAAATTTCCCACCTGGAACTTTAATATTTCAACATTTATTTCCATGCTATCTTGGGATGAGAAGTATCAAAATATCATTTTTACCCACAGAATAGACAGTTTTGGAAAAATCCTATTCAGAAATACCAAAATCCTATTCAGAAATACCAAAATATTTAGTTTCAGTTCAGTTCCGCACTAATCTGCATGCCACAAGGAGCTGCAATCTTTTACGGGAGTTGTAGTTGAAGTGCTTACTCCCCCACTTCGCCTCTATGGGCTGAGCTCCCTGACTGGACAGTATCTCCCCTGGTACAACATGACTACACAACCAGAGCCCTGCGCAGATACAAAATTTGTATCTGCATCCACAAAAATGAGCTGTGAATATCCGCATCCACATCCCCACATGAGGATACCTGTGGATTTAAAATGGATATCTACAGATGTTTAGTGCTCTGTTCATGAGATGCACCATGACTATTCAACCAGAAGAGACATTGCTGCAAGGGGACATACAGAATAATGTCAACCTGACTTGAAATTAAAGGTTTGATTCAGTTTAGTAAACTAAAGTGAACTTGATTCAGGTCAGTTTGACAGAAAAAAAATTGCTTTGATTTTTCTAGTGGAAATTTTTTGTTTTGCAAAAACTGCATTTTCCACCTGAAAAATATTTGAGCAGAAAAAAAATTTCTCAAACAGCTCTATGTTAAAGACCATGAAATGCTCAGGTGCTATGGTAATATGGGCCATACAGATCTATCCCTAAGATAAAAAAGGACAGAAATTGTGCTTTTGTTTGTGTTTACACCACCTTCCACAAAGATGACAGCATGGGCAAGAAATGGTATAACAATGGACACCTTCTCATCTCTGTTGGGCTAGGCTGGAGCACATTAAAAGAACTTCATTCTGTCAATTAGGCAAACAGACAACGTCAGTCTTCAGAGCTGTCAGCCCAGTGCCTTTCACAGACATTAAATTTACAGAAAAAAAAATAAAACCAATGAAGTTGTGATAAAAATGTAGCTGACACAAATGAAAAAAAAATTATTGCTTTTGTGGCTGGCTGTAACATGTGTTGCTGTTTGACAGTTCTCCTGACAATTAAGCTGAAGAGACCATATGCATAGATAGCAATACCTAATTGTATAGTACATAAAGTATGCTATAAATAAACCAGCATCACCAAAAATGATCCTTGCCCTTTTTTTGAGTGAGAGATGCAGTTTTCACATGTTTATTCTGTATATTCATAGTGCTAGATAGTTAAAAACCAGTGTAGAGGTCCTCCCTCCTCCAACATCCCAAGATAATATCCTCATCTCAAGCTGTACTAATACCTTACTATTAATATATTACTTTGCATTGACACAGAATCAAGGAATGCCCGTAACACCCTCTTAGAGATGCAATACGGATGCCGAAATATCCATTATGAAATGACTTGCCGCATTCCCAGAAGTAGAATTAGGAATAGAACCCAGAACCTGATTCTCTCCAAAACTCCAGCTTTGGCCATTGGCAACCATTGTATAGTAGGAATGTGAATGGATAACTGTTTAACTGGTTACCCAGTAAGCATCACCCTGCATGGGCTGGAAGTTGGCAGCCCAGCACTGGACGGAAGCAGCGGGGGCGGGGGATTGCCAACTTCCATCCCATGCAGGCTGGGTGACGACAGCCCCATGGCAGGCAAAGCCCCCTGTCTGTCCCTGTTTAATCAGTTAACTGGTTAGACTTAACATTTAAGTGGTTAACTAATTAAACGGGATTTTACATCCCTAAGACTGATCATCCATTATTATTTTCTTCAGTACTAAATTACGGGGTAACATTTATGCTGTGATAATGCCGAGAAGCCAAACAGATTATGCCCATCTATACTAAGCATTTTTGCAAGCTAGAGATGTAAGCGACTAGTTGAGTAGTCGACGACCAGACGAGCCAAGGCTTATCTGACAGTCAAGTCACTACTCGAGTAGCCGCTTCTCCCGATCCCCTTGCAGCCTCTGTCCGCCCTCCCCTCCCCCCAGCACCGTCTCCATGTGGGGGCAGGACAAGCAAAGGCTCAGTGGGAGACCGGGCATGAACTGACACTCAGCTGTCTCAGCTCGCACCCAGTCCTGCCTCTGCCTTTTAAATGTAGTAAGAACCTCCAGCTAACCCCTCAGTGGCTTTGCCGTTTCCCCCCTTGTCGACTAATTGAGCAGTCGATGGAAATTCCTTCAACTACTCAATTAACTGGTGAAACGCAATTTAACATCCTTACTGCAAACATATGGTAAATGCCAGTCCCTCATCAAAGAGGCTAATTGACACTATGATAATGTATATAGAACCAATAGACATGAGTCCAAACTTTCCACTAGATCCTTTGGAGATGCAGGGGATACATACAGGATTTCACAAACTGATCATCACTTCCTGGAATACTGGGGGGAGGGAATATATTGACAATGTTAGGAGAAGTGATTTAAGTGCCTCTTTGCATTTAAAAAAGATTCCTTAAATCTGCAGAAAGTTATTAAAAATGTTCCAGAAGCATTGAAAATAGCAGTTAAGTGATCCAACACTTCTCAAGACCGTTAAACTATTCTCTGCTTAACCAGAATCTACATTTAAACCAAATAATTAATATATGCCTTCTCAGGTTCATAATAATTAGCACATCTATTAGCAGCAATGGTGGCAACAGAAATGGTGACAAAAAAGGGCTTTGCTGTAGTGCTAATCTGATCTTACCTGGTCATCCACTTACTCTTGTACTACTAAGCAGACCTTCTTCCCCTTAAGCCAGACAAATTACTATGACAAGAAGCAGATTTAGGGTAGCAGCCATTCACAGATCACTTTAAGAACGTTACGGGTCATGTGCTGATAAACTACTTGCATTACTGATTTCTGTTGGCTTTATCCACAGCCAAACTGTTTTGCTTCAAGACAAGAACAAGTTCTTGTGGATTTGTTTGTTTGTTTCTTATAAACACGTATATAAATTGAGGGGTTGATCGACCAAGAAATAATTTTTATCAATTAAAAAAAAAACGTTTTCTCCTTGCCCTAGAAGGACATTTTTTAAAGTGTCCTTTAAAACTTGCAGACTTCCCAAAGCAAGAATCACCATGCCAATCAATAAGGCCAATTTTAATAAGTAAGTCAATTTTTAAATTACTTTAGATTTTAATGGAATTTAATTGCATTTAAAGTTCAGCATTTTATTAGCAAGATGCTCTGTAGTTACAGCCACCCAAAACTGTTAGGATTTTGGCTATTGTTTCCAAATTTGCGTACCTGAAGGGCTGTTAGACTCACACATTTTCATTTAGGTTTCCAGATATGAGTGGTCTGATTTTCCTTTGAACTACAAGGGCAAAAAAACGTTAATGCAGAAGCCAGATTTACAAGCAGAGGAATGTTTTAATAACCTGCAACTTAGAAGCTGGTTGACAATTTTTTTCCATACTTTGAATTATATTCACCATTGCCCATTGAACACACCTGGAAATGTTCAGGCCAAATCAATAGACAAAACTAAATTGGGGATAAAAGCTAAAATCAGGGCAAACAATGCTGTCACTTTAATTATGGAGAGACTAGAGTCTTTCTATGTATTATCCCACAATGGCATAAAAATTCAGGATGGCACATCCTTAAGTTGTCCGGCATCACTTATGATTGCAAAAATATGAAGTTTATGCATCGTATCACATCATACATAATACGTTCAAGCGCCCTAATAAACAGACATGACAGAGAGCATTCATTATACATTGATAATTATTTGCATTGTGAGCTTAGCTTTGGAGTCCCTCACTTTTGTATGTTTAAGACAGACTCCTAAAACTACTTTAATGCATCTGATTTTGCAGTAGAATCTACAGAAGGGGAGAAACTTTGGTACAAACTGAGATGAACTAGGGAAGATGCTTTCAGGCTGCTTTTTTTAAACTACGTTTTAAAGATTGTTGTGGGAAAATTTAAAGCTTTAATGCTTTCATGAATTTAGAGCAATGATATATTTAACGGACTGTTCTCTCTCTCTCTCACACACACACAAAACCCTATACGACACACTTAGAAATATTTAAATAGAATAAGTGTACATTTTACATTTCAAGTGAGAACCTTAACATTTCACTTCTGACACATGACGATGAGAGTGCTTGTATGTAGCTCATCTGAGATGAGGGTTGTGAAAGTACCCAAAAAAATGTGAATGGGTTCACTGAAATGGTTCATTTTGCGGGGTCTCCAGTCCTACCTATTGATAAACATGGGAGAATGCCTGACTGCATACACACTCAAATACTTATTTATTTTTATTATTAATCATTACTGAGTCATAATTACTATTTATTATTTAAGTGCCAACAACGAGTTTGTGAGCCAGAACAGATGCAAAATATCCTGTGCTAATGAGAAAATCAAAGCCTTTCTCATATAGTAATTTCATGCCATAGGATATCTTTATTTTTGCCAATAAGGTGTAACAGTAATTAATACAGCAATATTTTCCTATTGTTCAAAATGAGTAAAGCAATTAAAGCTGCTCAAATCCTGGGAATTTGCGGCTGCAGCTCCCTCCCTCCACTACCACCACCGGCACAAAATACAATAAATACCATTGAAAAATTCCTATTAAAGAAAAACAGCTGCCAAATAAAATACGAATTGCCCATAAAAGGCCATTTTCTGTTTATTCAGAGCTACAGTCACTGCTTTTCACAGAAAACACAGCAAGGCTCTGTTCCATCATATTCTGTGTCTGTTGCATAGACCATCAGACAGGGCCAAACACAGAGGATAATTTGTGAACTAACCAACAGAACTTTGCATTAGTCCACATTTTATTGCAACGGAATAGCTTTGATAACTACTCATATTACTAGAAAGCAACTTGCACTCTGCATATTTATTTGGCCCCTTTGCTTGTACCTTTACAAAATGCAGCTTCTGTTATAACATATAAGAACGAGGGATGCTTTCTTAATTTTAATATTTAAGTTATCTCGGCAATGTATGAACCTTAAAAAACGGCTCATGCAATATGCCAGATTGACAGGCCTGGAGCCTGAAAACGTGTATGAATCCAGAAGATCATGCACAATCCAATGCTGGCATTTACATCTTCTATTACGAGTGGCTAGCTCTAATATCCAGCTACATATTGTTAATGCAAGATCAGAAATGTAAATGAAATACAATACACTATTTAATGTAAAAACTGCTGTGAAGGCCAGCTCCAGTTGACTGAAAATTAAGGCACTGCTCATTCACCAGCTGTAAATAGAAACAAATTCCCTGACCATGCAAACCAATTCACACTCACCACACAACTGGGCTCAAATTTGGGAGCCATGGGAGCTGCTATGCTGCACCAAATATTGCTGACCTTCAAAGAAATGTTCCACATCATCATGGGAGTTACTAACAACTAAAAACACATTTATGAAAAGCAACATGTATCTTCTAAGGGTATGTCTACACTACCCCACTAGTTCGACTAGCGGGGTAATGTAGGCATACCGCACTTGCAAATGAAGCCCGGGATTTGAATTTCCCGGGCTTCATTTGCATAAGCGGGGAGCCGCCATTTTTAAAACCCCGCTGGTTCGAACCCCGTGCAGCGCGGCTACACGGGGCTCGAACTAGGTAGTTCGAACTAGGATTCCTATTTCCACGAGGTGTACCGGTAGTTCAGAATAGGAATCCTAGTCCGAACTACCTAGTTCGAGCCCCGTGTAGCCGCGCTGCACAGGGTTCGAACCAGCGGGGTTTTAAAAATGGCGGCTCCCCGCTTATGCAAATGAAGCCCGGGAAATTCAAATCCCGGGCTTCATTTGCAAGTGCGGTATGCCTACATTACCCTCCTAGTTCGAACTAGGAGGGTAGTGTAGACATACCCTAAGTTTCAGGAAAAAAACAAAACAAAAAAGACTTAGCCGTAACTATGCTGTTCTGTCAATCTGGAAAGGGACTATTGTCTCAGAAATACATAGCAAACCCGGGGGGGGAGGGGGGGCGGAGGACAGAGGGGAGAAGCAAATAATCTGATCTGATCCAGTGAACCTTCAGGGAAAATAATACACAACAATAATTTATTTTTATTTTTCTTGTCTTTGAAATGCTCGGCTGGAATCAGAGATAGGCCCAAGCTACACAATTTAAATCAACGTTCGGCCCCTATCCTGCACTCAGTCGCTTGGGTGGAAATTTGCATAGCGAGCAGTCCACTCCACAGATTCCCATGGTCATGAGTCCACCTGTGTGATTTCCAGTGGAGTGCTACGGGACTAGATTTCAACATCACTGAAGTCCCTGAATACTGGAAAGCAGCCTTTTTAGATCGGCCTTTTATAGAAAGGGGCCAAATTTCCAATTTCAGATCCAAACCGTTCAGTCTCCAGATATGCTTGAACATGGGTCACAGCCAGAAACTGGGGTCCAATCAAAACATCCATCGACAAAAGAAAATCGGAATGAAGATCTTGATGTTTCACCTGAAGAAGTTCACAAAATGGAAACATCCTTCTCTGAGTGAAAGAGCAACTATTAAATGGATCAGAAGCTCCCAGCTTTCCCTATGCTGGTACTCGCCCCGCTCTATGAGAATCCCTATTAAGGGTGGAAGAATGTGCCCTACATGGTTTATGGGGATGGAATAAAAATAGGAGGAAATGAAAACTCAAAGATGGGAGCTGCTCTAGAACACTGTTTCTTAAACTATGTTCCACAGAACACGGGTGTTCCGTGAACAACTCACAGGTGTGACGCCACCTCGTCTTTGTTTTTGTCCTTTTTTGTCTGACGATTTCTTTTAAAGAAAATTTTCATAGGTGTTCCGCATGAAAAAATATTATTGTTTGGTGTTCCGTGGTCTCAAAAAGTTTAAGAAACACTGCTCTAGAACACTGGATTATGCACACAAGGCAGCTAGGAACCATCAGCCTTATATAGGATATGCGAAAACAACTTCCCAACAGTCCTAAGGAATCTTTCACAGCCAACATCTCTACACACCATCTTCAACACCACTGTCCTTTTTGGTCCTAGTTCAGCAAGGTACATCAGCTCATGAACATACTGCAAATTGCGTAGCTCATTTAAATCTTATTTCAAAATAAGGCGCTACTCCAAATCATCCTTTAACCCTCGTGCAATGAGGTTTACAGGGATGTCACAATAGTGAGCTCATTATATTTCGATATAATGGGCTTTCTCTTAAGATGTGGAATAGCTATTTCATGATACCGCTGTGTAGATGTAGCCAAAGTTAATTTTTACAGCCTTAGGCTGACAATCTTCCCCACATAGAAACTAGAAATGATGTAACCACATTTTGCAAACACAGTGCCACTATACTACACAAACGTCTACAGAAAATATACACACATAGAGACACTCTTGGGGATAAAAACAGACTGGAAAAAAATGAGGGTCTTTTCTAATGAGATAGAAAATGACATGTAAAGATTTCATTCAACCAACAATCTCTTTTATGATATGAATAAACTACTAAAACAGATTTAATCCGTTATAAAATCAGATTATGAGAAGCAGACAAAATCACAACTTTATTCAATATGCCACTTTATCCAGTGTGACTAATGCATTATTTGTATGAAGTTAAAGTGGAGCTTTGGAAAACTATGAAATAAATCAAATGCTCTACTTTATGTAATCTTAACAGACAGATCCCATTAGGATTCTACTATGCATAGCTGTTGGTTAAAATCATTGACCAGTATCCTTATAAATTAATCAACTGAGGTAATGCTGGCTTGGCTGTCATCGTTTGCTCCTAATCTCCATTTAGAATTCACTTTAACTTTTCAAGCTCTTTAGAATAGGTTTATCAATCCTCTATCCTTTGCTTCAGATATATGACTAACAGTAAATTGTTTACAAAAGCCCTGATGTAATAGTAACTATCATTTATGTCCTTTTCTTTCCATAGACAGACAGCATATTGACAATATATTATAATTACTTAGAAAGATGTTAATCTTAACCAAACACACCAGTCTGTCTCAGTTTGGATGAGACCTTTAATCACTTGCAGCTGAATTTGCAGTCAGATTGTGCAATCATACACAAATGAGAATTGTTGAAAAAAAAAAAAACCACCTAGGATCATTCTGGCTGAAATGTGGCTAACAAAATGCACTTAAATTATGCATTTACATTAGAGGATCTTTGTGAATGTAGGGTTCTCCACGTAGCTCTGAGATATTTTCAAAATATACCATTCCTATGCTAATCTGTACAGGAGCTGTAATTTATACAAGATCCAGCCAAATTTGTTGGATGCTTCTGTGTGAGTTACATACTATGGGACTCACCTCCCTGAGTAATGATAACAAAATCAGGCTCTAGTGAAGGATTAGAAAATGTACTTTAGCCACCCAGATGGTACGAGCCTGACGTGGGCTGGAAATGAATGAACTAATAGGTATTTTTTTTACTCAGACATCAATCATATGTAATTGTTGCTGTCTAGTAACAGGGTCCATTCATGCACCCTTGTCTGGATGCAACAGAGATCTTCCACATGCAGATCTTCCCTTCCCTACATGTGTGGGGTGAGGGGCGGGGACGGAGTGTAGAGGAGGGTCAACCACCTCCAAAGACGTATTGCCCCTCTCTTCCTGGTCCTACGACTCCAACAGGGATCAAGGATGAAAAGCAGGCAGGCTGTGGAGGAGTGGTCAGCCAAGGCAGTGGCGGGATGGAAACAGAATGCAGCAATACCACGTTTTTCTCCTTGGTCTTCAGACACTACAGCGCTTTCCATAAACTCCCCCCTCCTCAGACAAGAAAAGCCTTTTCCTTCATGAAGGGAGATGAGAAAGCAAGAAAGCAAGAAAGGTACATAGAGCCCTGGGCAGATGCAAAATTTGTATCCGTATCAGCATCCATATCCACAAAAATGAGTCACAGATATCTGCATCCACGGATGTGGATACCCACGGATAGAAAGCAGATAACTGCAGATTTGCAGAGCTGTAAAGGTACACAGGGGAAGACTGTAGTTCACCTCCCACGGTGCTATGAAGGGTAGGAGTGCAAGAGGAGTGAGTGTAGTGCCACAGATATATTGATGCTTAAGAAGGAGTGAACAATTCCAAAGATCTGAGACTCCTAGTGCCTGACCAGGGACTACTGAAGTGAATGGAAAACTTCCATCATCTTCAATAGTCTTTTAATCCCCTCCTCCCTCAATGAGCTACCCCATGGGCACATGAAGATGATTAGAGGTTAATATGCTGTCGATGGTCTCCCCAATTACCTTAAAATTAAATTCTTGGTTTCTTCCAAAACACATTCCCTTCTCTAAAAGCCCATTTTAGCTTCAATTTTAGAATGATACCATACAAAACTAATCAATGTAAACCAGATTTGCAAATTTTCAAACTTTGCCCATTCTTTCAGGACACCCACAAAGACCACAGAATCATTTGCAGAATCTTGTGGGGAAACCTCACTAATATTTTTTGTATGATGAATATGCACTTTCTGTATAGGAACTATATAATAAAAAGCTATTCTTGCTAGTGCTTGCTAAACACAATGCAGCAGTTAGTATCTTTAAATGTTATAAATAGAAAGTATGCTCCTTCTAATAATATGTGCTAGAAAACCCAAGCCCTAGGTTAACTGAGAAAGGAGAAGTCTGTTGGAAACAAAGCCAACTGGCTTGAAGAAAAGACTGGACATAATTTTCAGTAAGTGTCACATGCGTGTCATTTACTTCAGCCACAGTAATACAATAAAAGATTTCATACAAGACTGATGGGGAAAAAAAGAATTGTCTTGCCTTAAAAAGGTACCACCATTCACTGTCCAAGTTAGCGCCGGCCACGTAAAATATTTGTCACCTATACGATGCAGCCGGTGTACTTGACTACGTTTTCTCTTATCTCATCCTTCTTCCTTCGATATATTTCCTTTGGTCCAAATTCTGCCTTCTCTTTTGTAAGCTGCATTTTTACTGCTAGCTCATCTGTGTAAATACCGATTTGCCCCACAACACCATAATATTTCAGCACTGCATATACTGTAAGGAATTTCACTATAACACATCCGTGCAGTAAAGAGTGATATTAACAATGTGGATGCATGAACCGAGCTGTGGACTGGGATTCAGAAGATCTCAGCTCTATTCCTGCATCTGTCATTGGCCATCTTTTGCTGCTCCATGCCTCAGTTTCCCACCTTTGTATAAACAGGGACCATGATACTTACTTTTTTTGGAAAGTACTTGGAAATCTTCTGCTGGAAAGTGCAATATAAGAACTAAATATTATCGTTCCCATTTTACAGACAGGAAACTGAGGCACAGAGGGTTTAAATCACTTTCCCCAAGGTCACACATTGAGTGTGAGGCCACAGGTAATTGAATTTACATTTCCTGACTCCCAGTACAATGTTCTAGCCCCAAGACCCCCCTTCCCTACAGCATACGCATATACACACACAATCTCAGGTCACCTACTCCTCTTCAAAAGCCAAGCAAATCGAATAGGCTTTGCATAGTACCCTGAAACACAAAACCATGAAAATCAAAGGCTGCTAAATATAAGCGCCAACTTCTATTCTCCAGCCACACAAACAAGACTTACAAAAGTGTTCAACTTAGGGTACATCTACACTGCACGCCTATTTCGAAATAAGCTATTCTGGAATATATATTCCAAAATAGCTTATTTCAAAATACCACGTCTACACTGCAGGGAAGCCTCAAAATTAGTCTGAGGCAGGCTTCCCTAATGTAGATTTAGATTTAGAGCCCCAACAGGCACTGGGGAGGAATAACTTAGAACGGCCCTGTTGAGGCCGTTTATTTTGAAATAGCAGCAGTGGAGCATCTACACATGCCATATTTCAAAATAGCTATTTCGGAATAGACGTTATTCTTTGTGGAATGAGGTTTACAGATTTCGGAATAAGCCGCTGTTATTTCGAAATTATTTTGAAATAACGGAATGTCTGTGGAAACGCTGGCATTGTTATTTCGAAATAACACTAGTTATCTCGAAATAACGGTGCAATGTAAACACACCTTTAAAAAGTCTACTTTCCCATGGACCATCAGTCTAAGGCCCACTCTACTTCCCAGTACAATCAATTGAAAGACGCCTATTGTCTTTAATGGAATTGGATCAGGACCCTGACAAATTAGTTTTAACACTTGCAGATAGAGAAACATATTCCTGGCCCCTGCACCTGACAGGAAACATCAGAAAATCCTAATAATAAGAACGAGAGGCCAGTATTTTCAGAAGTGACTAGGGATTTCATTGCCCACCTTGAGACACTCAAAGGGAGCTGATTTCAGAAAGTGCTGAGCTCACACCTGCTCAAGCCCCTCAGGTGTTTCAAACTGAACCACCTCCCAAATGGAGGTATCCCATAGCTAGTCACTTCTGAAATATCTGGGCTGCCATATTCTCAAATGTACATGTGACTAATGTAAGTAACAGAAATACAGGATCACCATCTTGCTGCAGCATCTCAGTTTGCCCTGGGGCAGGACTCTCAAAAATAAATGGGAAATTGCAAATCTCATCCCAATATAAAGAGGCTGTTTTTTGTCTTTAACAGAACCCCATTTTTAAAGGGCTTTATTTGCTTTATTTCTATTGTGACTTTTTTTCCTGCTGGTGAAGCAAGGTCTACGGTCAATGATTCAGTAAAAGGTGAAAAGGTGCATCATTAAGGGTGCGTCTACACAGCAGGGTTTAACTTGAAATAAGCTACGCATACTGAGCTACGTCAACTGCGTATCTTATTTCAAAATATCTTATTTCGAAATAGGGAACATTCTCCACACCAGATATTTGGAAATTGAGCACTTTTCCTCCGACTTTCCTTATTCCTCATACAATAAAGGTTACAGGAGTCAGAATAAGAAGTCCTCCAGCTTGACAGTATTTTGACACTATTTCAGAATAACTGCCTGCGGTGTAGACACAGACTACGTTATTTCGGAATAGTGCTAGTTATTTCAAAATAGTGTTGCACTGTCGATGTACCCTAAGACAACTGTTTAAAAATATAGTTATTAGGCTGAGCCTAACTAAACCACACTACTCAAAGATCAGATGTTCAAACTAATATTTATGGCTAAGGTCCTCTCTTGAATAAAGCCACAAGGTTGCAGGTGTGAACTAGATAAAAAAAGTACCAGATAGTAAGCATGTACTTTTTATTCTTTATAACACAAGAACTTGGGATCACCAAATTAAATGAATAGGCAGCAGGTATAAAACAAAAGAAAGTAAGTACTTCACACAATGCACAGTCAACCCATGGAACTCTTTGCCAAAGGATGTTGTGAAGGCCAAGACTGTAACAGGACTCAGAAAAGAACTTGATAAATTCAGGGAGTCCATCAGTGACTATTAGGGTGTGTCTAGACTACATGGCTCCATCAACGGAGCCATGTAAACTAGTTTACCTGACATAGTCAATGAAGCGGGGATTGAAATAATCCCCGCTTCATTAAAATAAAAATGGCCACCGCATTGTGCCAACAATCAGCTGATCCGGCACAGCGTGGCAGTCTAGATGCAGATCAGTTGACAAGGGAAGCCTTTGTCGACCGCTCCCTTATGCCTGATGAAACGAGGTTTACAGGAGCGGTCAACAAAGGCTTCCCTTGTCGACCAATCCGCGTCTAGACTGCCGCACTGTGCCGGATCAGCTGATTGTCAGCACAGCGCGGCGGCCATTTTTATTTTAATGAAGTGGGGATTATTTAAATCCCCGCTTCATTGACTATGTCGTGTAAACTAGTTTACACGGCTCCGTCGACGGAGCCATGTAGTCTAGACACACCGTTACTGTTTGCCAGAAGATGGGAATGAACAACAGGGGATGGATTGCTTGATGGTTCCCTCTAGGGCACTTGGCACTGGCCACTGCTGGAAGACAGGATACTGGGCTAGATGGACCTTTGGTCTGACCCAGTATAGACATGCTTATATACTATTCTACATGGAAACTTTGCATTTATAAAAAACACATACCACCATGTATTTAGCCTGTAATGTGTCTGAATACATGGGCATGTATTTACCTGCTCTTACCTTTAGGCTATTAACTAAGCTGGGCAATGGTCTAGTGATTGAGTACTTGTCTATATAGTTTGGATGTCAGCTAAAGAAAATACTAAATTAGGGGCATGATCCTTAAAACTCTTACTAATGAGTAAAGTGATGACTACCATGAATAATGAACACTGTGCTAGGTAGTAAGTGTTTGCAAGTTAGGACCTCTAATTGCTGGCAACAACAAATTCTAAAGAGTTTACTTATGCTGAAGTACTATGTACACCCACAGCCACACACAAATTGCTATAGTAATGTTTGCCACTGGACCAACTGAGTGCATTTTAAACTGGTTTTCTGTCCCAAGCCTTTCTTTGCTCTTGGTTAACACTACTTCCCCATACAAACATGTAATGAGTGCTGTATTCACGCTTCAGTGTAACTACCAGCTACCATGGTGGCACCTGAGTCACAGATCAGTTTGAATCATTGACCATTGTTGCTAATTAAGCATAATGTGCACACTGCATACAATATGACACTCTCCCTGCAATACGGCTCTCAGAAATTTTAAAATACAATCCGAAGCTACACATGAGTAGCTCAGATCACATACTAAAAGACATTCAACGAGTGAGCGTTTCAACCTTTCAGTGGAGCATGGTTTGTCAATCTTCGGACATGTATATAAAATCTAATTAAAATGATGTAAAGTTTTACAGAAGGAGGAATGAATGGCTAGACTTGAACAGTCATAATAATTCACGGTGTGGATCTGCTACACTTGAAAAACAGCCTCTTCTCGATCAAATGCAATTTGTAGTGGTTGGAAATTTAGCAGAGGGAAGGAATGGCTCTCTCTCATGGCTGCTTTTGAACTCCATGTTATTTTTCAGCATTATGAGCTGAACCCTGCAATCCTGTTCTGTTATATGTAGTTCTTAATATTGTAATTAGTCCCATAGAAATCAATGGGTAGCACTACACTTTCTACTGTTTTAAAGGATCATATTCTAGTATGGTATTTTCCAGAGGAGATACCCAGCAATAGGTGGATACCCACAAACTTTGTTTAGCAATGCAAACTTAATATTAATTTGTCATTTTTTAACACAGCTTTGGTTAGCTCACCATACGATAAAAAGTTCTGTGAAATGGAAACGGAGTTCAGGACCGAGGAAAATCCTGCTGACATGATCTGAATTTACTTTTTCTCCACCTCATTTTATGTCCTCCTCTTATCCCTATTTTTCTCCATTAGTCAGTAGATCAGTAGGTCAGAGGGTTTGTGACCAGAGATATTAAAACAAATTAAACAACTGTGTGGGTTATTAAGCACCAATGCAGAACACGATTTGCATAATGAAAGGTTTAAAGTACCTTTTCCTTCAGGTCATCGCTGTTAAACTATTTTACAAGAAGTCTGGTGATAGTAGCTGGATGTGCTATGAGATTGGCTACCTCCTCGCATTTGATATGCAGAGGTTTTTAAGCGGCTTTAAATACTAAAGATGCTGCAAAGTTTTTGTCTTCATCAAAGTTGTTCTCAAATGGTTTTTAACCAGCTTGGGGACTTTTAAATACATTTTACCTTTTAAAAACAAAACTGAGAGGCAACGCTTCTTAAAAATGGTTTTAAATAAAATTAAGCTGCTCTCAGCATGGATTTCCAGGGGGCTTTTCATGTGCTTAGAGACAGGCATGTGCTGAAGTACCTGGCTGAAGCAGGGCCTTAAACAGTAGTTCTGCACTTCATGAGACCTGGCCCCTATATAGGCCTAATATAGTGCCTATTTGAAGCCAATGGAAGCATCACCTTTAATTTCAGTGGCTGTAGCTCAAGCCCATACTAAGGAAAACATAGGTGGATTTGATTATTTATTGATCAGAAGTGCATAATAGGGATATAAGAGCCCAATCGTCCACCCCCTCTACATCTAAAATTTTTAGCTATCTTACATAGACAGCCCTTTTATAGGATTGGATCTAGGCAGCTATCATAGGCCAAAAGCTCTAGAACTCTTGCGGCATGTTCTAAATTAATTTCCCTAAGAAGCCGTTCATCTTAAAGTTTTAAGATTTGCATTGGTTCTGACTGCCACTCATGTGTGCAACCATCACAAACAGGGGATAGAACTGAAGCAAAAAGATAAGATACTTTAAGCCTCCACATTAAAATATTACATCTGTTGCAAGCACCACACTAAGAATTCCTCTCTCCCCCCCCCCCCCCCCCGTTGGAAGTCTTCACACTGATCTAGGTTCAATTCAATACTCAAGCACATGCTCAATTTTAAGTGCATAAGTAATCCCATGGATTTAGTAGGAATTACTTGTGTGCTTAAAATTAAATCCATGTGTAAGTCTCTCTCAGAATCAGGGCCCAAAAGCAATTGTTTGGAGTCAAATTTCTATCTAATTTTTAAGTCCATGGGAGTTTTTGCTGTTGATTTAAATAAAGCAGGATTTGGTCCTGCAAGTGCAAGAATTACTCTCATTATACCCTTCCCCCGCCACAAGACTGAAGAGCTGTGCAGAAGTTCTGAGAAGTGAAAAGACCACACGTGTCAGTTCACATTTAACAGATCATTCTGTATATTTATTTAAATGAATACTTTACAAAATGTCACATTTTCCAATCAAATCATGTATTGAAATTCCAGGTTGACGTGACATTCTTTATCACAGGCACAGCAGGCACAGGCAGTATTTGATTGATCCCATTAGAAGGGCTTCCATTATAAAAATCCTCTTTGTTTCAAAAACTCCCAAACTTAAACATATAATTTGCACATGCTAGGTGTACAAATGCTGTGGAGTTCTGTTTGGCTTTGGAATGCCTGTTCTGTAAGTTATTCTTCTCTATTCAGATGTGTCTATTTTAAAAAGTCCTCACATTCTTGAATGAGTCATTAGCAAAACAATTCACATGTTGTTAAACTGATTTCTCAAATGTGATCATAATTGGGCCTCCTCTGATGGGTGCAAGTTCAAGGTTTACACAGGGCCATGTTCTTATGCCAGGACAGAATTTTAGTAAGTCAGAAAGTGCAAGATTTGGCCCAAAGCATTATTTTGAATGCTCACAGCTGCTTGTTTTGACAGCTTCCAATCCTCGTCAACCGCCTATCAAGGTGCCACAATTCATCCACTTACATTTTCAAAGCAAATTGAAAATGAAACATTTTCAAAAGAATTACTGTGGGATGCCTGTAACAGAAACCCAGAAAACAAATGCATTGCAACTGTAATATTTCTAAGAGGAAAAGGAGAAAAAAAATCAAAGCTTCTATCTTTTCATTCAGCATTTTTTTTCCTGTTCAGACTCCCACAAAAATCATCCCAATTCATAAAAGGATCTGTCTACTCTGTTTCACACATTCCCTAAAGAAACTGTTTCAACACACAGAAGATTTTTTATTTAACAAGCTACTAAACCCTCTTTATACAGAACAGTAACTGAGAAGGTCTTCTGCAGCAGCACATGGCCATAAATAAATAAAAAAACCCAAAAGTCACAGGCTGAGCCTGAAACAGTTCACCTTTGTCTGGAGAGCAGGATCACCCCCTCCAGGTTGAGGAAATATGTTGAAAGTGCATGCTGCTGTGGCATGCAGTATGTTTTTGCATTCATACAGCAGAGAAACCTGGCCCACAGATGGCCTGTTCTCAGCTTTGTCAGCCACAAACAGACCTTTGAACTTTCTATTTATATAACAGTTTAGTGAGTTTAAGCCTCTTCCTGTATAACTGGCAGTTTGCTGCTTTTGCTGTAATTAGGCTACTTGTGATACAGAAAATAAAAAGTAAAAACAAGGGGGTCTTGTCTGTAGTATGAAGTTTTCCCTTATCAGAACCACCCAGCTTCTGCTCCACTGTTACCTGCTGATTTTATTTCCTTTTGCAATTTTATATACCTGAATGGGCAGTTTCCCTTCCTACAGAATATCTCCTCTTCTGATAAGGCTACTTTTGAAGGACTGGAGGACTTAAATATCAGTAGCAATGACAATAAGTAAAACATAATCAATGTATCTCTGTTACTTGTGATGTTGAAAGGCTGGTTCTATATCCTAGGATTATTGGGTTGAGGGGTTTGTTTTTGTTTTTGTTTGCTAGCAGTTGATTAATGGCATCACTTTCTTCAATAAGCAGGTTCAAATGTAGCCACATGATCCCAGGATAGTTCAAGATTTCATTTACTTGGCTACCACAGACGAGTGTAGAAAATGATTTAAAAGACAAAATTTGATTTTTAACAGCAAATGGTCTCCTTGGCGCACACAGCCAGTCAAGCTTTTCATTATCTCTCTCTCCCTTTCCTTCTCCTCTCATAGAATGGTGCATATTAAATGTAAACCCAGGTGAACACCGCTTATTCATTGAGGAATCTTAACAGACTTGAGCTTTGGCCAGAATTCAGATCCATTAAAGGTGGGGAGGTTGGTTTTTGTTTTCTTCTTCTCCTATTTCTGAAATCTGGTGTGATATCCTCTGGGACACTTTTGACCTTCCACTGCACATTTCATTAACTCGAAACCACATTTTTAATAGAAATAGCCACAAGAACCCAACAACTAAATTCTTTATTAAATTCCACAAAAAATGTCTCTTTTCTAGGCTTCTGTGAGGACTCTAAAACAAGACCCTGAAGGTCTGATTCTGCAGTTTTTATCCAGGTAAATCTCCCACTGATTGGGCTGAGTGCCACAAGTGAATTTAAGAACATGTCTCCTGGCAGCACATTTTACAGCTTTGACAGTTCTGCATAGAGAGCTGAGAAGTCACTACAGAAAGATACCTCCCATGCAGGGAAAATGAAAATTCAAATAGCATTCTTCGGGATACTTCAAAATATTCTGGAGTCATTTGCTAATGAAATGGTGATTAGTGGTTCCTCATATCCTTCACGCCTCTAACAATGCTGCTACATACACGTGACCATTCAAATTACTGTCAGTCTTCGTATTTCACAACTTAATGCTAAAGCTCTGCCATATTTGTACTCTCATATACATAATGTACAGACTCCCTCTCTCACATACACACACATTGTAAACCTGATTTTAGCACTGCCATTTGCTAGTGCAAAAGTCCACCTGAGATCAATCAAAGTTTTAGGAGTGCAAAGAATGCAGAACTGAATCCCTATTAGTCTTCTACATAATTATGAAACACTTTATTTTAGGAAATGCAAATTTATTTAAAAAGGGAACAAGCACTACTTCAGCATGTGTATACCTACTATATATTTTGAAGAGTTTGTTTGTGGATTTATCTGTGCAAAATAATGTTATACTTCGCAATTACCTACAGATAACAAATTTTGCATAAACAATCCCGCCAATTAAAATAAAAGAATGCATTACTTTTTATACCGGAATAGGCTGGATGAAAGGTTTACATAATTATTTGTTTTTCATCAGAAAAAAGTCATAACTATTATGATTAGAGTTCATAAAAATATTTGCTAACAAAATTAAAATCCAGTCGCCTATTCAACTGTCATTTTAGTGCAAAGAAAAATGTTACTGTTACAAATCACAAAATAATTCAAATTAGTTACGGAAAGAGTAATGGAAGCTTTATGAGTTTCTGATTCAAATTTACTAGGAATGGTAATTATTCAATAAAATGAATAAAGTTTGAAGTTGAAATCCTACAAATTTCAAACTGCTCTTTTACTTCCCATTTGCAAACACAGTAATAAAAAAATCTATTACATATATTTAATTTCTTCAATTTTCCTTAAATGTAATCTACACAAAATGACTTTGCCAAGTCAACAATGGACCTCACCAGCTATTATACTATATTATTTGGCGTGTGTGTGTGTGTGTGTGTGTATATATAGTGTATTGTATATATTGACATAACTTGTTTTATGTTTCTGAACATACACTATAGTGTGTGCACATATGAGAGTTGTATGTAATTATTTTGATGGGCCAAATCCAACTCACCTTATTTATGCAATGGAACTATTTGCCTGAGTATGACAAGTGGTAATATATAAAATTATATTCATATGTGCACTATATATAATTATGCACATGCATATAATGTTGCTTATATGCATACGTGTGCACACACAAACATACACACACTATTGATTATAGGCTAAATCCAGCTTGCTTTAATGCAGCAAGTAAATTGTGTGTGTATCACACACACATATGTATATATACATAAAATTGTAAGTTATACATATGTGGGCCAAACCCAGCCTGCCATACTCATGTAAGTAAACCAATGGAGTACATGCACATATCTATACACAGAATACACAACATGTAATATATATAGTTTGCACAGATACAGAATGATTAGAAACACAGTCAAATAGTAGAACATGACCCTCAACAACGGTCCATTGAGCTAAAAACATTAGATTTCTTTTAAAACAATAATTGTCACTATAATAGTCAAGTGAATGACAACCATAATAAAAGAAACAGTATTAATATTTTATGCAAAAACAGAGACACAAGAGTTTTCCTCCTTGTGAGGCATATCACTAAATGTACATAAGACTATATTGAGATAAAAATAAGTTATTAAGCATTAAAACTCAGTATCTGTAATGTATTTAGTATTTAAACTATACCCACTTATTCAGTTGTAACAGCTTCTATTAAATTAATGATGTTACCCACACCATAAATTAGGCAAATTGTATGCAAATACTATTTGAATAGTAATACAGTGGTTATCAGTTGTCTGCAAAATAAATTAGTGTAGCAGAGTAAAGATAGTGTGCAGAACATAATATTTAATTGAGCACTAATTTTATTGTGATTATTACTTTTAAATAACAACAGCATGGTTATTAAACAATGTAACATGTAAAGCGATGGTTTATGCAGAGCTGGTAAAACACAGCTCAAGATCTAAAATGCCTGCTAACAGATTAATATTGATATAGTGTAATTTATGGTTCCAAGGATTTATTCCTAAATTGCTGTAAAATAAAACGTGACAGGTATTTCAGTTCTGATTATCTTGGATTTTCAACTAGAGCAGCTACAGTATGTTTGGCAAAATGATGGCTATTAGCTAAAGATGTGCTCTTTTTCACAGCCATTGCTTAAAATATCAACAAAGTAAAGTGAACCCTAGCGCAGAATATGCACTGTGCCTATACATACCCATTTAGAGGATTAGGGCTGAAATACAGTATTTTATTCTTTTCCTTGTTGGCAAACCTACATGCTATCTTAATTACATATAACCATCCAGTAACCAAATTTGAATTTTATCAGACACAGTAAGGAAAAGCAACTAATCTGTTCTGAGTGGAGAGAAAAATAAGACATTAAGGATGCCATAACAAACAACCAAAAATAAGTATTCTTATTAACACTATGTGAAGCAACAAAAGTTAAATACTACAGAAAGTGCAACTTTGCTGCTAATGGTCACCCACCGAAAAATTCCTCAACATTCGCTCTATTGCAACAAGTTCACAATGTTTTAGACAGAGGCACCAAATCTTCCCAAGGTGAATGCTCATTTGCAAAGCAATAAAACCTAACCCCCCAGCCCCAAAGTCAGAACTATTATCAAATACCACCTGGGACGGATCTACCCTCTTCCAGGACTAACTTCAACCACAATGCTTTACCTTGAACAGGCCATCAGCCAAACACACACACACTTAAACTGTGCAATGAATACAGCAAAACTCCAGTGGCATTTCTCATAATGAGGGGGAATATTGTCACTGACAGCAGTAAACAGTACATTGGAGAAGCCACGATCTTGGGGAAATATATATGGCAGCTTTAATTCTCCGGGAGCATTTTTGTTTTGCTTTCAACGGTCCTACGCTTAACCCCCCCCCCCCCTTCCCGCATCCCTCCAAGTTAACCCATCGATCCGAGGAAAGGCTAGGTGCCCCTGCCACTTAAAGGCATGCAAAACGGCTAATGAATAAAACCCAACAGGAGCAGGGGGGTGGGGGAGGCATGACTCTTCTCCTTAATATCCATGAATTGCAACCCCCCCCCCCGCCCATACACACACCCACACGGTTACACTGCACTCTTGCAACTTGGCTCCTCCACAGCATTCCCCCCCCCCCAAAAGACTCCCCCCCCCCAAAAAAAGTGCCTGCCCATTACAACCACGCACCCCACTTCCCAAGCACCAGGCACAAGCCAGCCACGAGCCGTGGGTGGTTTCAGCAAGTGAGCAAGGCTCGGGGTGCTGAACCCTCCCCACAAAGGCTAAAATACAGCGGGGGGGGGGGAGGAGGGGGGGGGGGAAGAGGGAGACGCACATCGGAATGAAAAGCAAATCCAAACCTACCACTGCTGCTCTAAGTCCCAGTCCCTGAAAAAGTCGAATAGATCCATAGCGCGCTGATGGGGGAGACTCAGAACGGGTCCCCCCCTGCCCTGGTCTCCCCAGCCTGGCTAGAAGTGGCCGGCCAGCCCAGGCAGGAATTGCATAAGGTGACTTGCCTCCCCCTACCCCCCACCCCCGCCCTCCCGCCCCCCCCGGCTCGCACTACGCCAGGCTGGAGGCTTCTCACACCGGGAAGAAGCCGCTGCTGCTCTCTCTGGCCGCCGCCAGCAGCCTGGCTGGCTGGCTGGGAGAGGCAGGCTCAGCACCGGCAGCGGCAGCAGCATCTCACACACACACACACACACCCCGCGAGGGGAGGAGCCTGGGCAGCCAGAAGCCGCGACATGGAGCCAGCGAGGTATCAGCGCTAGGATCTGGCAGAGGCGGACAGCAGCAGCCGGCCAGGCGCGGGGCGCCTCCTCTGCGGCTGGAGGAGCAGGGCTTGGGTGCGCTTGGCTTTGTGGTCCGCAGGCGTCCTCCCCTCCCTTCCCCCCATGCCCCACCAGCAGGGGCAGTGGCACGGGGCGGCCAATGCGCAGGAAGAGGCGGTGAGACTGTGCCCACAGCATCCCTTGGCATGGGGCGGCCAATGCGCAGGAGGAGGCGGTGAGACTGTGCCCACAGCATCCCTTGGCATGGGGCGGCCAATGCGCAGGAGGAGGCGGTGAGACTATGCCCACAGCATCCCTTGGCGTGGGGCGGCCAATGCGCAGGAGGAGGCGGTGAGACTGTGCCCACAGCATCCCTTGGCACGGGGCGGCCAATGCGCAGGGAGGAGGCGGTGAGACTGTGCCCACAGCATCCCTTGGCGTGGGGCGGCCAATGCGCAGGGAGGAGGCGGTGAGACTGTGCCCACAGCATCCCTTGGCATGGGGCGGCCAATGCGCAGGAGGAGGCGGTGAGACTGTGCCCACAGCATCCCTTGGCATGGGGCGGCCAATGCGCAGGGAGGAGGCGGTGAGACTGTGCCCACAGCATCCCTTGGCATTGGGCGGCCAATGCGCAGGGAGGAGGCGGTGAGACTGTGCCCACAGCATCCCTTGGCATTGGGCGGCCAATGCGCAGGGAGGAGGCGGTGAGATTGTGCCCACAGCATCCCTTGGCATTGGGCGGCCAATGCGCAGGGAGGAGGCGGTGAGACTGTGCCCACAGCATCCCTTGGCATGGGGCGGCCAATGCGCAGGGAGGAGGCGGTGAGACTATGCCCACAGCATCCCTTGGCATGGGGAGGCCAATGCGCAGGGAGGAGGCGGTGAGACTGTGCCCACAGCATCCCTTGGCATTGGGCGGCCAATGCGCAGGGAGGAGGCGGTGAGACTGTGCCCACAGCATCCCTTGGCATTGGGCGGCCAATGCGCAGGGAGGAGGCGGTGAGACTGTGCCCACAGCATCCCTTGGCATGGGGCGGCCAAGTGCGCAGGGAGGAGGTGGTGAGACTATGCCCACAGCATCCCTTGGCACGGGGCGGCCAACGCGCAGGGAGGAGGCAGTGAGACTGTGCCCACAGCATCCCTTGGCATGGGGCGGCCAATGCGCAGGAGGAGGCGGTGAGACTATGCCCACAGCATCCCTTGGCACGGGGCGGCCAATGCGCAGGGAGGAGGCGGTGAGACTATGCCCACAGCATCCCTTGGCACAGGGCGGCCAATGCGCAGGGAGGAGACGGTAAGACTATGCCTGCAGCATCCTTTGGCACGGGGTGGGCAAGTGCGCCGGGAGGAGGCGGTGAGACTATGCCCACAGCATCCCTTGGCACAGGGCGGCCAATGCGCAGGGAGGAGGCGGTGAGACTATGCCCACAGCATCCCTTGGCATGGGGTGGGCAAGTGTGCCGGGAGGAGGCGGTGAGACTATGCCCACAGCATCCCTTGGCATGGGCCGGCAAGTGCGCAGGGAGGAGGCGGTGAGACCATGCCCACAGCATCCCTTGCCCCGGCTGTCCTATAGGGCCGCCTCAGGCGCTCACCAGAGTGCCAGTGCCCCCGGTCTGGCCTCGGAGGGAAGCCGCCGACAGGCCTGGTCGGGAGTGTCATTCGGCACCACCGACTCCCCGGAGTCGGCAACGCAGGCCGGGACAGCAGGCGAAGGACAGTAATAAGCGGAGGGGCCCGCTCAAGCGCATGTCTAGACGTGGGCTTTGCCCACGGAGGCTCGTGATAGATGGGTTAGTCGCCCAGGTGCCCCGCAGCGCTACTCCTTTGTAAAGTTACGGACTCAGCCGGCGACCCCTCTGAGACTTTTTGACAAGCACAGGTGTGAGCTAGGCAAGCCAGGTCCCGTGGGCTGTGCCCATGAAAGCTCGTGATACCATCAACATGTTTTGTTAGTCTATAAAGTGCTACCAGACCATTTGTTGTTTTGTAAGTTTATCCTGTACAGACTAACTCCCCTACCCCATGAAGCTTCTTAAGCCCCAGACTGCCAGGGAGGTTTTGAAGGCAGCAAATTCACCCATTTCCCCATCGCTGGCACTCTGTTTCAGCCAGGAGATGCCCACGCATGAACTTGGTTCTAATGGGAGCCTTTCCTGCTCTCTCAGGCCTTGCAGAGCAATAGGGCGAGGTGATAAAGTCAGAAGGGAGCACTCTGACAGCCCACTCTGGTCTCCTGTGTCCTGCAGGCCATAGGACGTCCCTGAATTCATTCCTGTTTGAACTAGAGCCTGTATTTGAGAACAACATCCCAAGCTTGAAGGAAAAATAGAAAGTCGTGTGCTTCAGGTGAAGAGACCCAGAACAGAGCCCTCCGCTCCCTGCAGACGTATCGGCAGGCTTCTTCTTAAAATTCAGATGGACAGACGTAAAGACATTATACCGAGCCACAGGCACCCCCAGGACAACCCTTCCATTGCAGAAGGGTGGGAGCATGAAACAAATTCCTAAGCTCCATTGTCTACAGATTAGGGATGTCTAAGAGTAACCGTTTACACGGTTAACCATTTACATGGTTACAGTGCACGCTTACACACAAGCTCTTCCCCTCCATGCTGCTGCAGCGGGGTGGGGGGGCTAGTGGGAGCCGGTGTGCAATGAGGGGCTAGGGATGTTACATATCGGTTAGCCGAATAATTGATTAACCTCATGAATTCTTACCAGTTATTCGACTTTTCTATAGTCCCCAGGGGTGGAGCCGGAAGCCAGTGCAATCCAGCCCCACTCCCGAGGAGCCCCCTGCCACTCTGCGCTGCTACATCTGTGGGGCGCCAGGTGGGAGCTGGTCCGTGAGGGGAGCCAGTTTAAAAACCAGCTTTCCTTGCGGCCCAGCTGCTTGTCGCCCCATGCTGCTGCCTCGGATAAAGAGGCAGCAGTGGGGGATGGCAGCAACCCCTGTTCAGGAGGAATCTGAGCTCCCAAACCAGGCGTGAGCCAGAACTGAGCCAGGCTTCCTGCCTGCCTGGCTCCTAATATTCTTTAAATGCAGAGCTGCAGCAAGGATAGGTCCCAGACCCGGCACAAGCCAGGACTGAGCAGGGCTGCTGGTGAGCCTGCTAAAACATTTACTTGCGGGGAAGGGGGTGTGTGGAATGCATGTAGTCTATAGCATTAACATTATTCGACTACACTATTGCATCCCTAGGGGGCCAGCTATTAAGTCAGCTTCCCATGTGCACCGGCTCCCAGGGAACCAAGAAACACCCCCCCCCTCCCCTCCCCCGCCCCGAACTATAAACGTGCAACTGCTGAATTTTTCAGCCATTCCACGATTACTTGAATAAACTAATTTTAACTTCCCTGTGACAAATGAGAAGACAACCCCTTCCCCTCCACTGACCTCCTCTACCACCAATCCATTCGTTTCTATTCTGGTTCACAGACTGGGCCCATCACCATGGCATTGAATTGCCTGC
The DNA here is from genome assembly GCF_049634645.1 of Pelodiscus sinensis. Taxonomy (NCBI): domain Eukaryota; kingdom Metazoa; phylum Chordata; order Testudines; family Trionychidae; genus Pelodiscus; species Pelodiscus sinensis. The sequence continues at coordinate 40,865,819 of NC_134723.1, read as the reverse complement.
CAAGGAGTGACTCATTTCAGTCATGTGGTTCCTCTTCTTCATCTTTCTCCCCCTGGGCTATTTTGCATGTGGAATGTTTCAGTTTAGGTGTGTGCTCTCTTGCATCTGTGAAGGCAAGACCAAAGAAATGTGCTTTGAGCCGCGGTCTGCAGCAGAACTACTCATATGCTCTGAGTAATTCAGGATTTGTTGAGATCCTCCTTGGACTGCGTAGTGCTAAAGCCTGAGGTGAGGTGGTTCTCAGTTCCTGTGGGGGCAAATCACAGAGCCCCAGCTCTTGAGGCTGCTCAAAGTCTTGCTCCTGAGACATGAGGTAGACAAGTCCATCATATCAAAAGAGCTGAGCTGTGTCAGGGACCAGGCCCTAAAGTGGGAGAGGGCCCAAGCTGTTTTCTAGGGTGGGGAGAAGAGAAGACGGCCCTGAGCTTGACCCAGGTAAATGGATGATCTGTGCAGTGTGGCTGGAAGGTCAATACGTGAAGACACTGGCAGACCAACAGAGAATGCAAGATCTCGATTTTCCTAGTGGCTACCTGTTGTTACCTGGGCATTCAGAAATAGTGGGAGATGCAGCGAAAATGCTAGGTTGTGAAGATGGGTACAAAAGACAGGCAGAGTCCCTCAGTCAAGGGAGCTGATATCATCTTCCACTCGCACATGTTGTCTTCAAGCTTGCCAACAGAGGGGAGATGGGCCGGGGGGAAAGCGGGCAGTTACCCCAGGGCCCAATGATTCAAAGAGGCCTGGGGCTCCCAAATACCACCATCACTGTTGCAGCAGTGGTGGCGCCAGGAGCCCTGGGCCCTTTAAATCACCGCTGGAGCGCCACATGGAATGCTCCCGGCAGCTCATAGGGCTGGGCGGGGGAGGGGAGCATGCTATGGTATGGGCAACGCTGAGGGCTGGCTGCTCCTAGCCTTGCCCCTTCTGCCTGAGGCACTGCCCTTCCAAGGCCATGTAGCTAGTCTCCCCACGCACACACCTTCTCCAGAGGCCTGGTGAGGCTATCGCTCCCCTGGCTGTCTTCGCTATGATATCAGTATTGAAACACAAGCACTATGTCCTTATGCGAGCACATTAATACTTGACTATGCTGTAGGGTCCAACTGGTAAGGTGACAGCATGTGTCACACTCTTGACTGTTTTGGTCCACTATGCCTCCTGTGCCCCTTGCACTATTCTGCTAGGCCCTAAAAAAACTTCTACTTGAGCAAAAATGGTGCAGCTAACTTTTTAACTGTTAGATCTTTGAACATTTGCTATTTGGATTAAAAAAATCAACATTTTCTGCAGAAAGCAGACATGTCACCAAAAAAAATCCATTTAATCAAAAACCCAATTTTCCATCAAGAAAGTTTTAATAGGAAATACTTGACCAGCCCTAATCTGAAGCACATATTTTAGACATTTGATTTCAGAGGAAGGAAAGGCCAAATCACTTTCAATGGCTATATTTCCCTGTCAGGCAATGACTGATTTTTCCCATTTTGTGTCTAATTTATACGGCACTAAACACTGTGTAAGTGTATGTAAACGGAGAATTTAAGTCATTTTACATAAGGCATTCAGATAATTTAATCTTAAATGCATTCATGTAAATATTCATACAAATCTAACAGCACACATTTGCTCAGCCCTGCTAACTAAGAGAGCAGTGATTTACATTGCTGTGTAAGTCATATGTAACCTTACACTGTGGTTTAGGAAAAATATACATAGCCAAGATGTGTGAGTAGCATGCGGCTCCATCCTACATACCTTCCATGCCTTGAACTCCCACATGGATATCAATAGGAGTTTTAGCGCACAGAGCAGTCTATCACTTGGTTACACACAAAGGCAATCTTTATTTTTTTAACCATTTTTAATAGTAACTAATATATCCATGTTGTCCATAAGAAATCACGGTGTAATTTAACTGAGCATAGCTGTTAAATAAAGCTTTAGTTGATGTTCCTATTTTTATGAGACTAGAGCCAGTTGATATAATATTTCCTCTCAAAACACACTGGTAAAGTTGTCTCATGGTGGCATGAGTGTACTCTCTTCTGTAGGTTTCTCTGGGCTCTTTATTAAAACAGAAATTCACATTTTCAAAACGCCAGGCCTTACAGTAGCAAGCTGTTAAATTCATACAATCCCTATTGGAGGGATCCAAAAACAACTTCAGGAAGACCACAGAATGGTCTAGATAAAGTCACAAAACCTATGTGGCTTTGCCAAAATAAGGTGAGGCATGGGCACCTCACTTTACCGGACCAAGAAGATGGCCTAGTAAAATTTATATTAAAATCTGCCAAAACCAAAGCACCATGAAATGTATACATATTGGGGTATTTATCAGTTTTTAATTTTTACAAAATGGCAAGGAAGATGACTGAGTAGCTATGGAAATTGGTAGCATGATATGGTGCCCTTCTCCTCCATGCTACTAGAGAGTCTTTTGCAGCTCCCTGATGGCTTGTGTATACTTTCATCTAAATTGGCACCCCAATGGTCCATGCAGTGGGGTTGTTTTAGTGGATCGGGTAAAGATCCGATAAGTCACTGGCAGAGCACTATCCCATCAATATCTGCACACCATCTTCCTGGGTAGTGGAAGGAAAGTCAGCAGGAGAGTGTCTCCAGTCAACATAGCAAGCTGTAGACACTTCAGTAGGTCAACCTAAGTTGTGTCGCCTTCAGTTACATGCTTACGGCATTAGTGTAGACCAGCCCTGAGTCTGGGTGGCACAGACTCAGAAAGCAGCAGTGAACTTTCCGATGACCCCAGCTACCCATGCAGCCAAGCTCAGGACTGGCACAGTTGAGAATGCAACCCTTTGGCTGGATTTAAATCAGTGATATATGAGAGATTGTTCTGTGGGTTTTAAATATGTTGGTTAACTTCTTATATGTGAAGAACAATTCCAATTTTATTACTTGCTTGCATCTGAATGCCAACAATTAGGGGAGCTGACAGCCTCCATGTGCCTCTTCGGGGAGGCTGACTCCATGCCTCCCTGAAGGGGCGGTACCTTGGGTGGAAGGGGCGGAGCTCAGCCAGCCAACCTTCAGTGTTGCACAGACTGCAGCACACCCAGTCCCTACAGCCACCTGGAGTGCCCAGCACTGTACTCAACCTCCCCAAGCCGCCCTAAGAGCCACCCAAAGGGCTCTGCATGGTGCTCCAAAAGCAATTTAACGGGCCTAGGGCCCCTTTGAATTGCTGGGCTCTGGGACAATTGCCCCCTTTGGCTTCCCCTGTCGGCAGGCCTGTCAACATTGTCTTGCTGTGAGCAGCTAAGCACTAAGCCATCTGTTTCACCCATGCCTTAGACCAAACCTATCACTTAGAGCTTTATCGTGGTTCAGACTCTCTTATTCCTGGTGAATAGTGGATCATTTATGCCGCAGCAGTCCCTGTAGGAACTTTTTTCACTGATTGCATGACCATATGTTACTTATGAGTGAAACCAAACCCAACACAGAATAGGAAATAAAAAAAATATCGTGACATGTATGAAAAAACCCACACATCCAGGAAATATTAATGTAAAAACATGGGGGAAAGACTTCCTCCATCAAGGTTCTGACTTCCAACCGTAAGTTATGTTCAAAAGACAGATGCGCATTACTGCGGCTGTGGCTATATATATTGCTGAAATGTTGCTTTGCCTTCCCATTTCTATGATGGTATTCACTAATGCATTTTGCAGAAACTTGAGACCCAATAGATCTTCCTTTTGAAAAGAAAACAGCAAGAATAATATATGGCATGTTTAAAAAAATACCCTTTTTATGTCTGCCATTTCACCTTCATCTTGCTTCCCCTGATCTAGTAGTATTATATTCACACTTTTTGTCTCAACTGGATGATTTCCCTATGCCAGAAATAAATATTCTTTCCAATCTTCTATTAATGCATCATATTTCCAGGATTCACATTAGTGTATTACTGGAGAGACAGAGCAATGTCAAACTTGCTCAGAAACATCATACAAGAGCATATTCCGTAGCCATTCTGGGTTAACTAACAAGATGCAATATAACTAAAGCAATGTCTCTTGTGGGTGTGTATCATATTTATACAGATGTCCAATACTAAAGGAAAGGAATCTGGTAAGAAGTACAGGATGTCCCAGGCGGGTTGTAACAGTAACATATGATGGTTCAAACTGGTTAATGTGTAAATTGCAAAGGGTCTTCCCGGATTCCAATATCTTTCGGCAGGGGGCTGTCCTCCAGAGAAAAGATGACAAATATTTTGTGAATTTGTTTCAGGACTCATTACAATTCTTGTCCCATGTCATACAAAATATATTACAGCTGTGGTCACCAACCAGTAGATCAGGATCTACTGGTAGATCTTGGAGCCTCTGACAGGTGATCTTGACTGGTTTGTCCAAGAGGCTGTCAAGTGTAGCTCTTCAGCTGCCCCTCCCCCCACTGCAACTCCTGCCCTTTTTCTTGGAGATGTTCCCCTCTCCCACCGGGTATTCTATCTCCACAGAATTGGGGTTCGGAGCGCAACAGGGTTTGGAGGGAGTTTGCTGGCTGCTTTTCAAAGTGGTGCAGGGCCAGGGTAAGGGTGAGCCTGCCTTAGCCCCACTGCACCACCACACAGGAGCCACCTGTGGTAAGCAGTGTCTAGCTGGAGCCCACATCCTGAATCCCTGTCCCAGTCATTAAACCCCTCCTGCACCCCAAGTACCTGCCCTAGCCCTGAGTCCCCCTAGACCCAGACTCCCTCGCAGAGCCTTACCCTGAACCACCTCCTGCACCCCAACCCCTGCCCCAGACTCAGCTCAGAGCCTTTCTCAGACTCCAAATCCCTTAGCCCAAGACCAAAGCCTGTGCCCCAAACCTTTGCCCCCGTCTGATGAAAGGGAGAAAGGATGGGGGAGGGAGGGAGGAAAGATGGAGTGAGCAGGGGCGGGGCCTTGGAGAAGGGGCACGAAGTAGGCGGGGCAAAGGTATGTGGGTTTGAGGTAGGTAGTGGATTGCACTTAAATTCAAAAAGTGATCTCATGCTTTAAAAGGTTGGAGACCATTTTATTACAATGTATAAAATGTAGTTAAAATATCTTCCCAACTGTCCATTATTTGGCCGCCATGGTGTACTGTGTGAATATTTGTCATCGTCTTTTCCTGAACCAACTGAAGAGACAAAAAGCAGTTTTGAGATGGGAAGATGTTCAGAGCCAACTACAGAAGGTGGGCGAGAAGCTGCATCACCAAGTCCATCTCAGTGCTAGAAAACCAGGCGAACCAGCAGGCACATGTCTTGTATAGAAGGAGTTTCAGAATAAGTGCGTTCCAACGGCATGGAAGACTCCCTATTGAAAACAATATCAAACCCTTGCAGTGATGTCTTGTCAGTCTAAAGATAAATATCTGGTGTATTTATTTCATAAAATGCAACCCAGTCACTAGAATGAGCATTATCCAGGCTTTTTCCTGGCAATGAGCATCAATGACCACGTCTTGCTGTTCTGGGAAATCTGCCAGGTGTGCTTTGAAAGGATTGAAGTGATGATGGCAATGGCTACAGGGTTCGGTTCCATGCACTAAGTGGAGGTCTGGTAAACGAATCAAGGTCTTCACTCTCCATGCAGGTGGAGTGGCATGCATAACAGCAAAACCCAACGGAGAGGGAAGAAATGCAGATGGCTACTAAACAACTTGGGGATTGTCTCTTGCTATGTGTTTGTGCCAGGGTCGGCACAAAGGGACCACAGAGTACAATTTTCAAAAGCACCTAAGTGACTTAGGCTCTTCATCTCATTTTCAAAAGTAATTCGGAATATAACCTTGGCCTCCTTGACAACAGTGACATCATTCCCATTGACAGCACAAGCACTATGATTTCACCCCCGTGCCAACTTGGGTGTCAGTCGATTTCGGCTCCTAGGGCCTAAATAACTCTCTTTGAAATGGGATGCAAGTACTTTTGAAAACACTACCCTCCTTTTGGTTGGAGCTTCAGCTGCTACTATAATGCAAATGATCAGTGAAATGAATTGGTTATCTGAGTGTGAAGGTGCTTACAAATGTATAAAATCGTAACTTCTGTCCACTTTCTGGCCTCCAAAAGTTTTCAGTAGACTGAACACAATGGCAAACAAAATGATGGTCTGTGATCCTATGTTACTACACCCAGTACTTACAGCACTGGGTTGGTTTCTATGCTTGGTAAAATTAAACATGAGATGGGAGGAAATGGGGTACATTCCATCCACATTCAAGTGGTAAATTATTTGTCATGATTGGTAATTTGGGTTAATTTTTAGTGTTTGAGAGAACCTGGGAGTAATAGCTCTGTTTAGAATCAAACCGTGAGAGAAAATACCATAGACATTCATCCCTACAGTACCCTGCTATTGTATTACGAGTCATTCCCTAAACAGGAACTGGATGTCATGCCACTGAAAACTAGTCTATGACTATGTAAAATTCTATGAATAATTGCCCCAAATTCTGAAATGTGACCTCATATTGACTCTATAATAATTAATGTTGACCGAAGGGCTACTATGACTTACATGCTGAGCTGATATTTAAATGAATTTCATTTATAAAAATGCCTGATGAACCATTCCAGAGAACTAGTTCTATAAAAGCTGGCAATAATTATTCTTGTGCTAATGTTAACAGGCAGTTTTCTGTTACATACTGCAGATTGTTAACTCCCAAAGAAAGCACTGCTGTTGACAAAAGGAGAATCTCACTTGGTGAAATAGCCATGCTTTGCAAGGCGTTTAAAAAGCAGAAGAGTGTTTATGCAAATACAGTGAGACAATTATAGCTGATCTCAATTTTATAGAAGTCTAATGTCAAAGAGGAAACATACAAAATGTATCTGTGCTAAAATAATCAAATGATGAAAGAAGATGATACGATGAACTACATTGCTGGATAATGTAACAACTGATAAACCTTTTATTCTTAGAGACAGAAATATTGCTTAGGTAAAGGATGGCCAGACCATGTCACTGCTTATTGCATAAACAAATGCAAAACAGAATTAAGAAGCAACTTGACAGAAGAGTAGATGTCTCTGATCATGGTCTGTGCTGTTAATAGTTTATGTTTTGATTTTTGAAGCCAAGAATTAACTCTTGAGGCTGTCTGCACCTCTTTTGAATGACGTCCAAACTGTACACTTGTGAATACTGCCATATCTTTTTTATTTTAAAACCAATTCTTGGAACACCCTTCCACCATTAAGCATCCTACTACAAAAGAAAAAGTCACCACATCAGTGTCTAAGCTTGTAAATTAGTTTTAGGTACTTGCTAGACACTAAGAAAAAGGAGACCAGTCAACAGCGAAACAGCAAACTACAGCCTAAGGATATTGAAAATATAGAACGATATCTATCACTCCAGGAGTAACCTTAAGGCTGGATGACAGAACAGTTGTAAAAAAGCCAACCGCAGATCAATATAATCAAGAGAGTGATTGCTCAACTTTGTAAAAATTAGTCTCTCACATGTAGTGAGATTCCTTTTCGGATTACAGTGGCAAGTGTTTGCTGAACTCTCTAAGATCTGCATAAAGTTGTCCAATGTTCATTCAACAGCCATTAAAAATAGGCCAATATTTTCAAAAGTAAGTGCCTAAAATTAGTTTCATTACTCCATGTTTACTCAGGTACAGCTCCCATCAACTTTTCGGACAATCAGACCATTCACATATGTGCACAAATATGAATTCAGCAATACAGTTTAAGCATCAAGTTCATTAAAAAAAAATATTAGCCAGAATCCATTGGCTAGTAGTCAATACAATAGAAATTGTCACTATAATACAAACTTATTTCAGAACTTCAATATGAAATTTAAGAAAACAAAAAGTTGGCTCAAATTAGAAAATGCTTTAGGCCAGGTTTATTGTCATCATTTTCTGGTCCAAAAGCATGACAAATTTACCTCCCTCCTCCCGAAAGTACTTATTTTTCAGAAAATAACTATCATATACCAATTAAATGGAATTCCCATTTTGTAGCATGATTTACTAATTTTAGCAGTTGTTTGTTTATTAATCTGTAATAAAAAGAAATCCTATTTTAATGTGTAGACTTCATGTCAATACACTTCAACTTATCTGGTATTGGCCACTGTCGGAAGACAGGATACTGGGCTAGATGGACCATTGGTCTGACCTAGTATGGCCGTTCCTATATTCTTATGTTCTTACGTAGACTAAAATATCATTTTAGGATATATTTTTCAGTGATATTTATATTTCTTAAAGAAACAAGTTGCAGTTAGCAAATCTTAATACCATTTTTTTAAAGATTTCAACAATCCAGCAAATCCTGTCATTACTCAGATACAAAATATGATTGTTCATTACTCAAGAATCGTTAAAAGTCTTGCTGAAATATAGATCATAATATGTAGGGGCATATAATTTATCTGAATCAAGTGAAATACATTTTCCTTCACAAGACGATGAAAGCGTGTCTCATTACAGTGTTATTTCTACTGAAGTTTCCACCATTAGTTAGTTTAATGACTCTTTGAACAGTTTAATTGAGAAGATGACGACAACTGAATAATGTTATCATTGTCTGATCCCTAGGTAAGTTGTTCGTTTAAGACAAATGAACGATTTTGGGCTTAGGAATGATGGAAATATTCAAATAGCTGTGACTGTATAAGGCAAAGCCCCATATAACAAAGGACAGAGGTTGGATAAGGCATAGAATCATAGAATACTAGGACTGGAAGGGACCTCGAGAGGTCATCAAGTCCAGTCCCCTGTCCTCATGGCAGGATCAAATACTGTCTAAACCATCCCTGATAGACATTTATCTAATCTACTCTTAAATATCTCCACAGATGGAGATTCCACAACCTCCCTGGGCAATTTATTCCAGTGTTTGACTACCTTGACAGTTAGGAACTTTTTCCTAATGTCCAACCTAAACCTCCCTTGCTGCAGTTTAAGCCCATTGCTTCTTGTTCTATCCTCAGTGGCCACGATGAACAAGTTTTCTCCCTCCTCCTTATGACACCCTTTTAGATACCTGAAAACTGCTATTATGTCCCCCCTCAATCTTCTCTTTTCTAAACTAAACAACCCCAATTCTTTCAGCTTTCCTTCATAGCTCATGTTCTCTAGATCTTTAATGCTAGCAAGGATTGGGAGAAATGAAGCAGGGGTGGCCATGGTTTGATATAAGGAAATGTATAAAGGCCCAGCCCTCTGACTGTGTTCAGAGTCAGATCTCGGGACCGTAGTTCAGCAAAATAGTTCTTCATATAAAGTCCATTCAGTTCACTGGTAAGACTCCGATTGGCTTGAGTGTGCTTTTGGAGCAAGGCCTTTAAGAATAGATATATACTGTTAGGAAGAGACTCAGGCATGCTCTTTATAAATCTCTAAGTATGAGAAAAAAAGCAAATATGGCAGTGATCTGATGTGCAATGGCTTTTAGGCCTCAATTCTTTCCATAAGCCATGTTCATTTAAAATACATGAACCTAAACATAAATTGGAATCTATTTTCTTCTAGAATCTGTACTGAGCGTACAGAGCCTTTTAACCAGCATGACTCTCTAGACTTCAATGGAGTTACATCAGCTTATAGCTTCTGAGGAAATAACCTATGTCTTTATCAAATATATCACTTCTTGTGCCCACATCAATTGCAACAAGACGTCAGAGCATTGACCTTTATACAGTTTGTACTTACTCACTTAGCAGTTAATTCTCACAGCTACCCTCTCCGAAAAGTAGGTACCTTTATTCCCACAGACGAAGTAGTTGAAGCCTACAAGAAGTTGAGTGACCTGTCCTGTGGTTCAGATCTCCCCTTTTCCAGTTCTGTGTTGTAACTGTTAGACTAATTCTCATCTGTCTCCTTTTATTAGCTACCAACTTCATATTTATGTTTTGAATATGTACAATGATACACCAAGTTGGTTTATCTAAAGATCAGTGTTCCCTGTCAGCTGTGCACTTGTGCGGCGACTCCGGAGAGATTCAAATGTTGCTCAGCTCATTCGCAGAGCACTCACGCTAGGTATTTGTTCCTATGCCTTAGTGCACATAAAATGTATTCCACACATGGATGGAAAAAATCCTCACATGGATGGAAAAGATAAGAGGGAACATTGCTGAAGGTGTGTAATGAATATGAAAACTGTATCTATTTGATTGTATCCTGTTCCTCTACTCTTCATATGTCACTTAGGGTACGTCTAGAGTACAGGCTTTTGTCGACAGAAGCTTTGTTGACAGATACTGTCGACAAAGCTTCTGTCGACAAATAGCATCTAAACTACATCCAGTTCTGTCGACAAAGCAAGCCACTTTGAAGACATGAGAGTGTAGACGCAAAGGACGGTGTAGATGCAATAACGCCTTCTGTCGACAGAACTCTGTCGCCAAAAGGCATTATTCCTCATAAAATGAGGTTTACAGCCATCGATAAAACTGCTGAATTCTGTCGACGTTATGTCCACCCTTTTGTCGACAAAACCCTGTAGTCTAGACACACCCTTAAACTGGAAACACTCTTAAGGTCAGCTTAAGGTACGCAACTCCAGCAACACAAAATGCTTACTCTAGGCTGAGTTGTAGCAGCGTCCACACAGTGGGAGGCTAATGGGAGCGCACACTCCCGTCAGCTTCCCTTACTCCTCACAGAAGGAGGAGTACCAGACGCTGGGGAGGGCTGCCCTCAGTGTTGGATTTATGGGTCTATATTAGACCTACTAAATCGAATGTGAGATCAACTTCCAGAGGGTCGATCTTCATGTAAGTATAGACATTCCCTAAGAATGGGATCATGGTCCAGATCCTCAAATTATGTAGGTGCCTTGCTCCCACTGATTTCAGTGGAAATTGGGTAGCTAAAAACCTTTGAAAAACTGGACCTTTGCCTTTTGTATATATCCACATTGCCTATCCTAATGGAATGGATATGGTCCTCTGGACACTATGAATATTAAACAATATTAACAATGCAATCTGTAGCATATTAAGTTACACAGTTTCATACCCATTATTTAACTTCTAATGCACTTTTACATATGGCCCCCACCTTCAGCCCAAAATTTGCAGCGATTAATCCCACTGAAGTCAAATGGAACTAATTGCCTAGGTACGGCCAGCAAGATTTCACCCATACTGGCACATTGTTTCCACCATGTAATCCTCATTTATGAAAGAAGCTGAAAGAGAAATGTGCTTAAGTTTAAAAATATCACTGCCATTAGGCAGAAATGAAAAGCACTGAATCTTTTTGAATACTTTTCATAATACGATTTTATTAGACACATCCATGTCCGGAAAGCCTGAGCCTTGGAAAGAAGAAAAAAATTAAAAACCTGGGAGGATCCATTCAGAAGTATCTTACATTTCACATAAAGAAAATGAAGGGTTTGATAAAAGCTCTTCGGGAGTGAGATAATTTACATTATTTTCACTTTGTTTCTGATGGTTTGAAATAAAATTGTATAGCTCTTTGCCTCCCGTTTTGCTTTATCCCACAGCACCTTGACTTGAACCATTCTGTGAAAATCATGCACAGGCAAGATTAAAACACCGAGCTGGAAACTGGAATGTTCCTCATTACAGCAAGTATTGCTCAGATTCCCCTACACAACACAATTTATTAGTATCTAATAGAATTGTAATGTTTCTCATTCTGCTTTTTTACAGCTGCATCAAAATATTAAAGTGTGAATTGCAATTAAACTCACACAGTGCTCTTAGCATAATTTCCCTTGTATTAATGCTTAGCAAACCAAGTTATTGGTGTAATATTACTCTTGGTACTGGTTGTCATAAAGGGATAAAGCCTCCAAATAGTAATAATGTAAATTTTACTGACGAGAGCAGCTGTACAAAAAAGCTTATTGAAGTTTTTCAATTCAGTGGGGGAGGGGAAAGAAAGAGGCTTTTGACCCTTTAAATTATAGTTTGCAGGTTACTACACCAATTCACTTAATCTCTCCAAACAGGTAATTTACTTGCTTTTTGAAAAGCACCCATGTGCAAGGAAATGCGAGTGCACTCCAGGGATGAATCCAAGATTGATTGCTCGACTCTGGCCTCTCTTAACACCACGCACTGTGCCAAGCCCCAGATCTCTCAAGATTTCAGGCAAAAAGGAAAGGTCAATTATTTATTTTTGGATAACCTTAATTTCTGATATCGCGTTGCCTCAGTTTAATGGAAAATTGTTTGAACTAAAGAAAATTTTATTAAGCAGAAGAGCTAAGCTAACACTCACCGCCAGCCAGGGGGATAGTAACAAAAATAAACCAAGTCAAACTCATTGCTGGTATGCCAGCCCCTTTATCCTCCGCCACAAACTGGCCCCAACATCTGCAGCAGTGCACCTAATTTCCTTAGCACATCAGGGCAACACATCAGAGAATCTCTGGCATCTCCAGGCCAATTCAAAAATGCAGGTTTTGATGAATTAATATGAAAGTGAATCAACAGTTGCATGGTCTCTTCGTGTTATTTATGGCGATAATAAATGCAATGTATTGCTCTCTCTCCCTCAATTCTCAGCAGGCCGTAGATTTTGGAATTCGTAGTGCAGAACTGCACTGTTCAAGATATCATGGGGGTAGCTGCATCAGGGACAACTTGAGCTTTTTGCCGTTGGAGGCAGAACTGGGGTAAGGGTATGACATGGATAGTCCTGCTCGTTATCAGCAGTGAAACTGTTTCATGGTGAGATTTAAATAGTCGTCCTTAGATTTCAGAGTCTGAATGATGCAGTACACAGCAGAGGCGGTAGGAAATTTTTCAACAACATTTTTTACTGGAGAATGAAGTTTCATCGAATCAGAAATGTTTTGCAGGGGCTTGTAAGTTCTGATGCAAGCTTTTCTGGGACGGTTTCTCAGGTCCGTCATGGAATTTCTAGTCAAAACAAGAGAGCGAGCACAAAGCATGCCCCAGAGCCTGGTGGTTAGGGAACTCACCTGCGATGTGAGAGGTCTAGTGATTTTCTTATGCCACATGAGGGTTCTAACTACCAGGCTATTGGCTATTGTGGGGTCAGTTGCTGCTACTCTCGCCTGTTGGGAGATGTTCCAGTTTGGTTAAATAATTAACTATCCATTAGGCTAGACAGAGGAACCCTATATACCAGTGGTTCTCAAACGTTTTGGCCTATGGCCCACCCTGCTCAACACAGATCATTCTGTAGACCACCGGTCAACCACCCATGATGACAAAATGGATGCAGGAGGGGGAAGGAGTGTGAGGTCTGGCTGGGGGTTTGGGTGCAGGAGTGGGCTGAGAGCGGAGGAGTCTGGTTGGGAGGTAGGGTGCGGGGGGAAGGTGTGGAACGTTTGAGAGGGAGAAGCAGGAGCGGACTGGGGGCTAGGGGTCTCGGCGGGAGGGAGGTGGGGGCTGATTACCTGGCTCCACGCCTCCTGTAGCTCCCAGGCACCATCCCCATTGCTCTCATTGGCTGTGGTTGCGGCCAATGGGAGCAGCAGGGAAAGCCTCCGGGCTACTGGTTTCCTGCACTGGTTTCCATTGAGGGGGAGAGGGAGTGGTAGCATGCAGAGACACTTTCTTCCCCCGCAAGCCGTATCTGGCCTGTGAAGTTTGCCCCCTGCACAGCAGGAAGCCAGTGCTGGCACTCCAACCTCGTGGTGGGGAGGAGAGCAGAGCTGGAGCACGAGCACAGGCTTCCTGCTGCAGGGGCGGGGAGAGGAGCCCCGAGCCTGCGACCCACCTGCAAGACGGTCGCTGACCAAACCGAACCCCAGAAGATCGACCACGGCAGCATCGATCTTCCTCCTATTGCAGGCATGCCCAGACTGAGGCAGAGAATGAGGGTATGTCTACACTACAAAGTTAGTTCGAACTAACGGACGTTAGTTCGAACTAACTTTAATAGGTGCTACACTAGCGCTCCGCTAGTTCGAATTTGAATCGAACTAGCGGAGCGCTTAGTTCGAACTAGGTAAACCTCATTTTACGAGGACTAACGCCTAGTTCGAACTAGCTAGTTCGAACTAAGGGCTGTGTAGCCCTTTAGTTCGAACTAGTGGGAGGCTAGCCCTCCCCAGGTTTCCCTGGTGGCCACTCTGGCCAACACCAGGGAAACTCTATGCCCCCCTCCCAGCCCCGGACCCCTTAAAGGGGCACGGGCTGGCTATGGTGCCCGTGCCAGGTGCAAGCCTGCCAGCACCCAGCTAGCAGACCCTGCACCTGGCACGGCACAGAGCCACCCACCCGATGCCCCCCAGCCCACCCCCTCTTGCCGGGACCAGGCTGGCGGCTCCCGGGAGCTTGCCCTGGACCGCAAGAGGCGGGCACCTTCCTGGGCTAGTGCGGACATCGTGGACCTCGTCCACGATCTCCGCACTAGGCACAGAAAAGTGGCCATCTAGGGCAGGAGAGCTGCCAGCCTGGCCACCCAGGACCAGGTGTGCATGAAAATCAAGGGGGTCCACTGAGACCCCCGACACTGAGCCCTGAGCTTACAATGGCCGTACTGGGTCAGACCAAAGGTCCATCTAGCCCAGTAGCCTGTCTGCCGACAGCGGCCAACCCTAGGGACCCTGGAGGGGATGGACCGAAGACAATGACCAAGCCATTTGTCTCGTGCCATCCCTCTCCAGCCTTCCACAAACTTTGGGCAGGGACACCACTCCTACCCTCTGGCTAATAGGACTCCATTGACCCAACCTCCATCACTTTATCTCACTTCCCTTTCAACTCTGTTCTAGTTGTAGCCTTCACAGCCTCCTGCAGCAAGGAGTTCCACAGGTTAACTATTTGCTTTGTGAAGAACAACAACTTTCTCTTACTAGTTTCAAGCCTGCTACCCATTCCTTTCCTTTGGTGTCCTCTAGTCCTTCTTTATGGGAACTCATGAAGAACTTTTATGAATGCACCCTCTCCACCCAACCCCTGCTTTTAGAGACCTCTATCCTGTCCCCCCTCCGTCTCCTCTTTTCTAAGCTGAACAGTCCCAGTCTCTGTAGCCTTTCTTCATCTGGGACCTGTTCCCAACCCCTGATCATGTTAGTTGCCCTCCCCTCTTCCAGCCTTTCTCTTCCCCTCTCCCACCTCCTTTTCCCAGTCTCCCCCAGTTTTGTTCAATAAAGACAGAGTCAATGTTGGAAGAAACGTTATCTTTATTTTGTACATCAATAAGAAGGGGGGCTAGGGAAGGGTAAGTGGAAGGAGGTGAGGGAGGAATGGGGTACGAGCCCCCGATGGGGAGGACTGGGCTGGCTCTGCGGGCTTCTGGGGGTGGAAGCTCTCCTGCAGCCCCCCAATTACTCCCTCTCCCCAGATGGCAGCCTGCGGCAAGTGCAGCCGGGCTGATGGCCGAGTGGTGTGATGTGCCCAGTGTGGGCACTCAGGGCACTCCAAGCCAGAACTTCTTTGCAAGCGGGGCACCCCTTAGAACTGTGTGTCCGGGGTGGGGGTCGGGACCCTTTAAGCGCAGCCCTCGGCTAGCCTGAGACAGCATCTCCATGCTCTAAGTCCTCCTTTTATGCCCTGCCGGCACTGCTTCCGGCCATCCTTAAGCCCTGTTCAGAGTCCACTCAATGTGGACTTACTAGTTCGAACTAGCAAAACGCTAGTTCGAACTAGTTTTTAGTTCTAGATGCGTTAGTTCGAACTAGCTTAGTTCGAATTAACTAATTCGAACTAAGTTAGTTCGAACTAACTTTGTAGTGTAGACATACCCTGAGCTACTTAGCTCAAAACCAGGGATTGGCGGAGATCAAACTATTTGCTAAATTACAAGACCAAAACCACTGCAGCCATCTCTGCTCTGCTGGCGGGACACTGCAAGGCTACGTCTACACTGGTATGATTTTCCGAAAATGCTTTTAACGGAAAAGTTTTCCGTTAAAAGCATTTTTGGAAAAATCACGTCTAGATTGGCAGGGTGCTTCTCCGCAAAAGCACTTTTTGCAGATAAGTGTCCGTGGCCAATCTAGACATGGTTTTCCGCAAAAAAGCCCCGATCGCCATTTTCGCGATTGGGGCTTTTTTGCGGAAAACAGTACCATGCTGCCTACACTGGTCCTTTTGCGCAAAAGTCTTTCGGAAAAAGACTTTTGCCCGAACGGGAGCAGCATAGTATTTCCGGAAAAGCACTGATGATTTTACATGAGATAGTCAGTGCTTTTGCGGAAATTCAAGCGGCCAGTGTAGACAGCTGGCAAGTTTTTCCGCAAAATCATCTGATTTTGTGGAAAAACTTGCCAGTCTAGACACAGCCGAACTGATTCAAGCAAGGTGGGGATATTTGAACAGTGAGCACTTGAGTGCTCCTCTTGTATCTATCTGGGGCTGGTGTCTCTTATCTTATTACCATGAGCACTAAACACGAGTATATTTCAAAGAGACGAAACCGAGCTGTGAATTATTGTGGCAACAGCTGCATGTGCTGGATTTTAGTCAAATCACCCATAAATCACCACATAGCAATTGAAGAAATAATAAGGGATTCATGGCAAACATGCAATGTTTATCCCAAAAGATAGTTAGATTATCTTGAAAACTCTCCAGACAACATTAGCACAAGAGAATTAACTTCTTGGTAAACACGAGGATTAATACAGCCCAGACAGTTTGCACTGGGGTGAATCTCAACCACTTAATAAAAGCAAAGGCAAATATTAAAAGTTCAACTTTCTCATACTGAAAACGACAAAAGTTATTTTAAAATGGAGGTTTTCAAGTAAACTCTCTTCATTTCTGAGCCCATTGGAGTTAACAGGAACATAATTTGTGTTACAGACAATGAGTAAGCTTGCAGTTTGAACCCTCATTTGCACTAGCGTAAAGTGTATATAAAACTCTTCCACATTAGAATTCACTTTCTACTCACTTACCACTGGTGTATATGACTGTACAGTAATTCCGCATTTAACACTATAGATATGTTTCAGAAAATGATTGTGTTAAGTGAAAACGAGTAATGCGCAGTCAATTTTCCCATTGAAAATAATGGAAAAGGTGGGGGTTGTGTTTCAAGCGGTGGTGTCTGTTGGGACCAGGACATAAGGTTGGGGGAGAAAGGAGACTGGGTTACAGCAGGGAGGGGAGGTGTTTGGCTCTGGGGAAGGAAAGGGGAGGAGAGGGGAGAGGGGATTGGGATGGGAGTATGCCCCTGTGACGGATCTGCCAGGACCCGCACTGTGTCTGGTGACGGGGGGTGGGTCGCTGGGGAACAGCGTGTTGAGTGGCGAACCCTCCACTGCTTTGCAGGGAGGTGGGGGAAGCCCCATGTAGCCGCCAGCAATAAGCCAGCTGGGGAAATCGTGTAATTCCGGGGACGGTTGTATAATTACAGTTCCCTAAAAAAAATCGTGCTATCACAAAAACGTGTTAAGCAGGCACGCGTTAAATGAGGAATTACTGTACAAGGTGCAGGACAACAGTAAATTGAGCTCCCAAACTCCTTAAACCTAACCCAAAATTAGGGAGCAATAAAGGAATGGTTTAAACCCTGTTGGAAGTTACATTTATGGCTGCACTTGCTGTCAGCACATTTTTAACGGCGGTAGGCTTGTTGCATGATACATTACTGGTGGCAGATTCTGTGATCTGTATGGTTTTAACATGGCTGTCTGCAGTGTTTTTTTTTGTCACGGTACTGCCCGGTACGCATTACCGGCACCTCCAGATGCAGTACCGACACCTCCAGTCAGAACTCAACACCTTTTCCCCTGGAGTACCGGCACCTTTTTTTTTTTTTTTTTAACAAGAAAAGCACTGGCTGTCTGTACCAAATCTGTAGACAAATGCCATCTTTAATGCCCAGGCGTCACTGTACCAGTCACATACCAAGATAATCTTGACATTGCAACATGTCACACGTTTCCCCCCCTCTTTCAGTTTATCTCCTTGAAATTTCATCTCTCTTATATAAGTGACAGGTTATGAGTGTCACATAAAAAGTCATGTGGGTCCTGTAGCTTAGCAGATCTGGGATGGAAGTTTTCATCCTTGCTGTACCCAGCTTAGCATCTCCTGGGACCCTGCAAGTGCAAACAGCATCTGTGTTTTATCAGCTTTAACCCCTGCCTTGAGCTGGGAAACTACTAAGCAGTAAACGAGTTTGACCTTGGTTTCAGTTCATCAGAGTGATAACAATGGTGTTGAGCCAGTACGCGCGCACCCGTAAACAACTGTAGTATAACTAGTGTAGGGAGTCTTGTGTCTAGTGAGTCTCACCAAGAACCTAGACCTCAGAGGGTGCCCTGGATTCCCCCAGATGGAGCCACATCCACTGCGGCCTGGTGAGAGGTGAGAGGAATGGGATTCCCTGCAGACTGAAAGGGCGTAAGCATTTCCAAGTGCCTGTTGCTCGCTTTTATGCATTGCTCTGCCTATACGTATTGACGTATTACTTTGCAGTAGCAGTGTAACCATCTGGCAGTATTACGCCTGTAATAATAGTGACGTAGTGAGATTAATAAAAGTAACTATCCCTAATCGACTCTGTCTTGAAGTGAATCTACAACCCTGTTGGGCCCTGGCCCTGTGAGTTGACAATGAATATGGTGGCAAAGCTTTCAAAATAATGAAAAATGGTCAGTAATAGCATGTAGGCTGGCCCACCACAATACTACAAACACTGCAGGTTCCATGTCTCCAAAGCTGCCATGGGTTCAGCTTTGTCGTTGTCTAATTGGATATCTATTATGGCTGCTGTGGCCAGTAAAACAATAGTTTCTGAGCAACTGCATGGCCATGACATTACTCCTGCTGAAGGGTATAATGGAAACACACTTGTTTTCTAGCCTGTATTAACCAAACTGATAAAAGACCAACAATCTAATTCAAAGCCCATTTAAAAATCAATGGAAGTCTTTCCATGGATGTCAATGGGCTTTGGCTCAGGACCTGAAGACCTTTCTAATGATACATTTGTTTTATTATTGACACTTTGAACAGATTCACCGAGGGCTATGGCTAATATACCCATCTGATTCTGGTGAAAAAAAAAAACACCTTTAATTTACTGCAGCTGGTTTTGGATTAACTCACAGTGACTCGGGTTTGGAAGGGTAGAGACCAAGTGAAGGATTCTTTCCCTGAGCCAAAGTGACCTAGCTGATCTGGCTACCAACTGGGAGGCACTAGAATTTAGAATCACCTTTTATTTCTCTGTATTCTTCTGACAGTGAGACCAACAGGAGTAATGGGATCAAAGAATAATTAAAGATTACTGACTGGCATTGAAAGGCAAGAAAATTGGGTTCCCAGCTCTGAACAGACTCCTTGGATGAACCTAAACAACTCATTTAACTGCTCCAGATCTTAGATCCCCCTTTGTAAGATTGGAGCTATCATAATTAGCTAACATCTAGGAATTATATGTGATTATCACTAATGTTTGTAGATTCATTTCCCTTCTGTTACTGCTAAGATCTTAGGCCTAGTCCGCACTGGAGTGGAAAATTGACCTAAAATAGGCAACTCCAGCTATGTTAATTGCGTAACTGTAGTTGATGTATCTTAAATTGCCATCTGCACAGCCAGAGGTCCCGTTGGCTTCCCTTATTCTTCACAAGGAGCAGGAGTACCGGCACTGACACAGGTACCCTCTGAATTTGAGTTAGCATGTCTTTATTGGACCCAGTAAATGGAACCCCAGAAAATCGATTGCAGCAGTGTCGACCTTCCCCATAGCGTAGACATGCCCTTAAAGTATTATTATTATTTCCTCTGCCTCCACTTATAGAGGAAGACATCTGACATATAAACACAGACATATGTGTAGGAGATATGAATTCCATATTCTCTTAGTCTGCACATCAGAGGAGCTCAAACATAGGAACTCAAATGCTGAACATAAGAATTAATGTCCCTCCATATCTCATTCATCTCTCTCATTTCAAGGGTTATCACTCAATATGCTCCCAATGATACAGATTTGGTCTTCTGGCTCTCTTTCATTGTTGAAACTGTGAAGTATCATTAAATTAGAGCTATAGAAGGCTTTCTCAATGCTAAAGGAATTAACAATTCTAAGTTTCCTGCATGAGTAATTTTGCAACCCTCATTTCAGCTCTGTCACACATAGTGCCCTATATCTGGGCCCTGGCAGGTTAAGAAACATATCTCTCTCTGTGCAACAACTAAAGAGATCCTTCATGAACTTACTGCTTCTGATTCGCTCACAAATACAAAGCAATACATATGTGTGTGTTACTGCTGATCTCTTTACTCGTACTTCATATTATTTTGTAAGGAACCCTCTATTCTTTGGTTTTGTTTTTTTTTAAAAAAAGTCTCAGAGGGCAAGCTGTGTTAGTCTGTAACTTTAAAAACAATGAATAGTCCTGCGGCATCTAAGGGTACATCTAAACTATACCCCTCTGTCGGCAGAGGGATGTAAATTAGACACATTGAAATTGAAAAGGAAGCGGGGATTTAAATAACCCACACTTCATTTGCATAATGGTGGCCACCGATTTTTTTCAAAATGGGGCTTTTCGAAAAAAAAAGGCAGTTTAGATGGGGGATTTTCAACTTTCCATTTCAAAAGATCCTGTACTCCTCAAAAAATGATTTTTCGAAATGGAGCATTTCTGTCGAAAATGCCCCGTATAAACTGCATTTAAAAAAAAAATCCTGCACCTAATCTGCATAAAAATGGCCGCCGTGTTTTGTTGGCAAAAGCCAGCAGACAAGAGGGGAATCTGTCGAGAAAGAAAGCCTTTTTTGACAGATCCTGTAAACCTCCTTGCAGGAGGCATAAGGGATCTGTCGAAAAAGGCTTTCTTTCTCGAAAGATCCCCCTCTAGACTGCCGCTTTTTGTCGACAAAGTGCTGAGTTGGCAAAACGCGGTGGCCATTTTTATGCAAATTAGGCACGGGATATTTAAATCCCTGCCTCGTTTGCAATGTCGACCTGCCTAATCTGCATCCCTCTGCCGACAGAGGGATGCAGTCTAGACATACCATTTGATTACGTCTACACTTACACCCTCTTTCGATAGAGGGATGTAAATGAAGACATTCAAAAATGCAAATGAAGCCAGGATTTAAATATCCCATGCTTCATTTGCATAATTGCGTTATGGCGCTATTTTGAAATAGCTCTATTTCTAAATAAAACACGCTGTGTAGACACGTTATTTTGAGAGAAAACCCTTCACTTGAAATAACTGTTAAACCTCATTTTATGAGGAATAAAGGTTATTTCAAGAGAAGAATTTTCTCTCGAAATAATGCGTCTACAAAGCGTGTTTTATTTCGAAATAGTGCTATTTCGAAATAGTGCCATAACACAAATATGCAAATGAACCATGGGATATTTAAATCCTGGCTTCATTTGCAATTTCAAATGTCTTCATTTGCATCCCTCTCTCAATAGACAGTTCAAGTCTAGACATATCCTTCGGGTGTGTCTGCACTGCAGGGCTTAACTTGAAATAAGCTATGTAAATTGAGCTACATCAATTGTGTATCTTATTTTGAAAGAGCTTATTTCGAAATACGGAGCTTCTACACAACACATATTTTGAAATAGAGCATTCTTCCTCCGACTTTCCTTATTCCTCATACAATGAGGGATACAGGAGTCAGAGTAGGAAGTCTTCCAGCTTGACAATATTTTGACACTATTTCGAAATAACTGTCTGCTGTGTAGATGTGGACTAAATTATTTTGGAATAGTATCGAAATAGTGTTGCAGTGTAGACGTACCCTAAGGTGCCACAGGACTACCTGTTGTTTTATCTTCTTTGTAGTTAGCTCTGTACCTGTAAGGGAAATTATTCTCCTGCATAGGACTAGAAACCAGACCACTGGGGATCTAATGTGATCACTACACCAGCATATATTTTGTTTATGCCATTTTTTCATGTAAAACTCCTGAAGTAATGGTAGTAATTGTTATATCCTTCAACTTGTAAGGCTGGGGCCTTTATACCATGTCCAACTCTAAAAACAACAGAGATTTTTTAAAGTGTCTTTAAGTGATCAAAAATAAAACTTTTTTTATGCCAGGCATTGCAGATTTAGTGTCAACTGCCTCACATTTCATACCTCAGGGAGAGAAACCAAAGTTATGAGCTTCTCACAGGAGGGTGTCTCAGTTCTTTGCTGGGAGTAAAGAACCCCTTCCCAGATTAGGCTGGTGAAAGATCAAATGAATCCAGTCATTAATCCACAGGGAACGTTACTCATCATCATTTTGAAGGGAAGTTCTATGCATGGTGGAAAGAGTTAAATAAAGCTGGGGGAGGAGGATTAGTTGTCATTTCAGCTGAGATGAGTCAATAGGGAAGGAGCCGGTGAACTGGTTAGAGGTATATGACAAATGCCATTTAGTACAGGATAACCCCAACCAATGTTCCCACTAATTTTTTTCCATCAAGGGGCAAAATAAATTTTGTTACGTGCACTGAGGCATTGTGCAGCTGTGCACCACCAACAGAAATACCTGCTGACAGCTGTGTAGGCAGCTGTGGGCACTCTGCTAATCAGCTGGGCAGCTCCTGAATCTCTCTTGGGCAGCTGTCTAAGTGCTCAGCTTAAAGGGTACGCCTACCCGAACACGTTTCCATGCATACTGCCATCACAGATATATATTAGTCACAGAGAAACAGCAGAACTTATCTTTAGACAGAAAGATTAAGGGGCAAGAACAAGATAAAGGAAGGGTGGCCATCAGCACCTTCTCAGCAGAATTTTTCTTCCTGAAATTGTGCCCTTCAGGCACCTGAAATGAGGCTACTACTGGTGCCAAATGTAAAGCAGCTTAGAAGGCCTTTTTATTTCTTTCTGAATATGGACATCTAAAAAAAAAACCCCCACCAGAAAAGCTCCTTATCCTTTTTTTTTAAAACTGGCATGATTGTTTCATGGGACAGAAAGGATCATTCTTGACCCAAGTCCTGTTCTGTGTAACATCAGTGACAAAATTCCCATTAACTTCAGTAGCCCTGTAAAGTTAGTTCTACATTAAAGTAGTAAAGAACCCCTTATGTAGCACTATTCTCAGCAACTATATCAATTTAAAATTGTGGTTTGTACAGCCAAAAAATAGAGGCTTGATTAAAATGATCTAGCCCAAGAAAGAGCATATAGAACAGGCCTGGGCAAAATACGGCCCATGGGCCGCATCCTGCCCATCAAGCCACAGATCCGGCCTGTGCAGGCAGTGGGGAACCCCAGGCAGGCTCCCCTGCCTGCCCCGCACGCTGCTCAGAAACGTGGCTGCAGGGCACTTTCTCCGGAGGGGAAGGGGGAAGATCCCGACACTTCTCCTGCCCCCAGCACAATCCCATTGGCCAGTTTCTGGACAGACACTGGCTGATGGGAGCTGCCAGTTTAAATAATGGACTGCGACAAAGCACAATGCTACTGTTCACTTACTTGCTCAAGCATATGGCCAAACTGGCAGAAACATTTTAAGCTCTGCGAGCCTTTAGCTCTGCAAGAAGGCTTGTTTGGCTGCTTGCTGGTAAGTCTTCTAGCCAGAACCTGCCTCTGGCACCTGAACCCCTCCCTTCCCCAACCCTTTGCCCCCCATTCCTGCCTTGTGACTCCACATGCCCCCTCCCAGATCTGGCACCCCAATCTCCTGCCCGAGATCACAATCCCCTCTACCCTAGGTCACATCCCAAACCCCTGCACTCCAGTCCCCTGCCCTAGGTCACAATCGCTTGCTTCATCCCACCTGCCTCCCAGACTCCAGTCTCCCTCCTGCACCCCAGTCTCTTACCCCAAACTCCCTTCTGCACCCAGCCTCCATCCCAAACCCCACACTCCTCCATTAATACCATAGAAGAATGTGGTCCTTGACCACTTTTCAAAATCTTGGAGTGGCCCCCCCATCAAAAATAATTGCCCACCCCCACATAGAAGGACCCAAAGATTATTTCATTTCTAGATAAGTTGACTACATTTTCAAAATAAAATGTTAGGCCTTTTTTTAGGGTCACACTAAAACAAAATACAAAAGCATCTTTTATAAAAAAGATCTGTGCTGGTGTTGCTATAGCCAGCTTGCATGTTGATAGTACTTGCCTACTTCTCATAGTGGATGACAATTTCCAGACAATTTGTGTTCTGAATGAATTTATCATAAGCCATTTAGCCTTGATCTACACTAGGGCTATGTTTACACTGTGCCCATTTTGCATAAGAAATATGCAAATGAGGAGACATGTATAATTAATGCATGCATAATTAATGAGGCTCCGTTTTTGCACAAGAGCCATTCTTCTGCATTTTTTTCAGGAAGAACGGCTTTTGCGCAAGAGGTGGTTTTTGTGCAAAAAGGAGCCATGTAGACGGCGCCTTTCTGCGCAAAATCCTCTTGCGCAAAAACGGAGCCTGATTAATTATGCAAATGAGGCATGGTGATATTTCATGCTTTGCCTCATTTACATATGTCTTGCGCAAAACGGGTGCAGTGTAGACATAGCCTAGGACATTATTCCGAAATAATCCCCCAAGTTCAAATTTATAAGCAGTGTGCCCACACTACCAAGCTCATCATTTTGAAATAATGGGTTATGGAATTCTTGCTTTTTATGAGGAGTAACGCTAATTCTGAAATAGTAATTTTGAAATAATTTGTATGCTCTGGTAATGTGTATGCTCTGGTGCCACTAATTTGAACTTATTGGCCTCTACGGGTGTGTCTACACTGCACCCGCAGCACGAAATAAAATACAAAATTTGAGCTATGCAAGTTGTATAGCTTATTTCAAATCAATTTTGAAATCGCTTATTTCATAAATTTCAAAATAACCCACTATTGCAAAATGTCCCTTACTCTGAAACATCCTGTGGAATAAGGTTTACAGGGATGTTGGAATAGCGAGACTGTTATATTTCGAAATAACTGGCTTGTTAAGACGCAGAATAGCTATTTCACGTTACCTCCAGTATCCCAAAATAGTGCTACAGTGTAGACATAGCCATATTTTCTTCTTCTTGAAAGTAGGAATAAGAGATCCTCTGGAAAAGGGCTTTATTCCGGAGGATCGTGCCAGTCTAGACGCTCTTTTCCGGCTTTTCCCCAAGCCGGAAAAAAAGCGGCAGATTTCCCTATTCCAAAATTTGAAATTAGCATGCCTCTTCCGGAGAAGGGGCAGTGTAGACGTAGCCATTATCTCAAGATCAGGACTAAGTAATAATTACAGCTGGGCAATAGAGAATAGATACATCCTAACAATCCAGCAAAAGTAAACCACGCTCTTATGGTGTTGCCTTCTAGAAAGGAAGAAAGGCTTGTCTGGTGGGTTGCAAATATAAACTTCTCATTTTTTATTTAATGCCTTTTCTGATCTGTCCTTTTCATATAACATTAACTTTAATTTAATACTTAAGGTTTTGTTTTTAATAGCATCATAAGTGTAAAGGTAATAGTAATATAATAATAAATCAAGATGGCAGTAGAGCTATTGTGATAAGTAATAATAATGTTAAGGCACAGTATGTGATGTATCTAAAGTTCAGTACCTTAGAGAGTTAATTAAGTCCTAAGTTAATTGGCAAAGATCTTATCTCTAGATGGGAAACATAGCTTATTATCTTGTTTATGCTTAAACAGAGTAACTGAGGTCATTACAACACTTTTTGGGGTATTATTGATTGATTTATAATTTCTTAATTAATTTTGATTGACTTTTAAAGCCTCTTGCTGCTTGACTTAAATCTTTGACTTCCTAACAGATGAATCTATTGAAACAGCTGTTAATAATGCAAAGTTACATTTTACCACTTCCATTGAATGAAGAGTTTAGTTTTAATAACTTCACTATATTTCATTGTGATTGTGCATTGTTCCAAATCAAGCCCTTGTAGCAAAATGCAAATCAATCCACTGGTTTCACAACACGCCTACTTTCCCTGTCATAAGCACAGCCTGGGTATGAGCATCAAAAGCTCTGAAGCCGAATTTAACTATTCATCACACAAGCTTTTTAATGTCATTTTTGTTCATTATACATGGACTTGGAATGAGTTGTTTTCTAATTGGTAAATGTTGATTTCACATAATCCCCCTTCCCCCTGCCCTCCAACAGATGAAAAAAATATTTCCATCTATGGGTATATCTAGAGTTCAGAGCTCTGCTGCATCCCAGGAACGTGTCTGCTTTTCCGAAAAAAATGTCGGAAAAGCAGGCGCATTTTGTCGGAATCCCTGTAAACCTTGTTTTACGAGGAAGAAGGGATGTTCCAAAAGAGTTGTTTTCCAACATTTGGCCCCATGTAGATGGTTCACATATAGCCTATAATAATGCGAATTTAGAGATGGGCTTAAGAACTTATCGTAGTTTGATTTGAGAACTTATAGTTTGATTTAAGGATACTTTGTATATTTTGACACAGTTTATGTTTTCAAAATCACAAAGCTTTGCTTTTAAATCTTACCATCAGTCATTAAATTGTTTGACCTCCATTATCCCTGCCCTAATTTCCCAGAACTATGAAAATAAACAAAATTAGAAAAGCTAAAAAACAAACATTGGCATTACTCATCTGTGACCTTAAGAATTTCTCAGTGACAACTGGCAAAAGGTGCAATATTCTTAACAGCAATTCCTTCCTGTCAGGCCTGAAAAACTCATCATACACCGTATTCCCCGGGAAATGCGACATGTCTAATTAAAGATTATTTCATTCTGACCCTCATTGTGTGATGTACCTATGGGTGATGTTTAAGAAGTTGTGTACCTGTGCTGAAGAGATGTTCTTACAAGCAGTGGTAGAAGAAGAGCTGACAACTATACTTTTTGTGAGACATGGGATGTTTAGTCACCTGCCTCTTTCCTATGTAAATCAGACAGTGTAAGTCAAACACAATGGGAGCTACATTTCCATTCCAAATAAACAAGACACTGGAGACTAAATCACAGGGGGAAGCCTTGTTTCTAGAGTGCAAAGAGAATGAACTATGAGGAAGGAAAGAGAACCCTGGTGTTACCCATTTACTGAGGAAACCCCTCGAGGGCATGGGGATATTCTTGAAAACCTGGATCCTGGTTATGAATGGAAAAACCCATGGCTCTGTCAAAGACTTTGGGAGAGAATCTACTCCATTACATAGGAAACCATTAAGTGTAGCGCTAGAATGGAATTGTGTCTCTCTAGCCAGTTCTGCTTCCAACATTCTCACTCACTTGAATCTTTTAGAGTAGTGTTTCTTAAACTTTTTAAGACAGAGAAACACCAAAACAATTATTTTTAATGAGAAACACCAAAGATTTTGTGTTGAGCAAACAAACAAACAAACAGAAGCTAGGGGGAAAAAGGTTGCCTGCCCCTTTAAGGGCAGCCATTTTGAATTCTGTTGTTCTCCACAGCACCCCTCTGACTGCCACAGAACACATTTTAAGAAACACTGTTTTAGAGTCTCTGTTCTGAATAAACTTATTCTTGTTCCTATAATAAATTCATCTCAGTGCTGAGGTAGTAAGTACAGTGCGACTCCTCAGCTGAGTCAAACAAGTTTTCCTTGGAAAAAGAGAACCTGGGAATTATTGTAAGTGTCCCATGGCAGGGGCTGGATACGACAGGGAGGTGATTCTGAGGAGCTCTGGGTTTGGGGTGCACCACCTGTTAAACTTCCTGGCAAAGTCAAGGCTGGTGGAGTCCTGAGGAGGTTGCATGAGTCCCTGAGGAGGTTGCATGAGTCCCTGAGGAGCTGACAGCATGAGGACTGAACCCCTCTTGCAGGAGGCAGGGAGCTCACACAGTGACTTGAAGTCCCAGATACCCTGAGAAAGTATCACCTCATCAAAATGATAAAAATCAAATTCTGCTCAGCATTACACAAATCGTCTAAGGGGCTACCATGGATATAGCACACTATCTTTTTTTAAAGAATTGTTGCAGGCAATTCATATATTTTTTAAATTGCTCAACCAAAAAAAAAAAGGCATGAGTTTGTATAGGTTGAACCTCTCTAGACAAGCACCCTCGGGATCTGGCCGGTTCTGAACGAGAGAATTTTCCAGACCACGGAAGGTCAATATTGTCTAGCAGCATTACCAATACATCTACTGCTTACTGGGCTTTTAGAGGATATTTAGGGTAAATTAGAGCTAAATAATAGGACAGAACGCTGAGAGCTAAGACTGGTGGCTATAAACAGACTTTATGGGATCATGGGAAACTTGGCCACACCCATGAAAAGTGGACATTTGGCTAATTAAAATCATTTTGAATGATGGATTTTTCCGGACCAGAGAGTTCTGGCCTAGAGAGGGTCGACCTGTATTTTACAAACCAACCACAGAAGGAAAATAACTGATTCTTGACTAGTAGTAACTCAAGCTGGTGAAGATCAGAGTGGAGCATGTTTCTTACTTTAGCCAATTACAAGTTGAGTCTCTCTAGACTGGCACTCGCTGGTCCGGCAAGATTTTAGTTAGCCAGATGTCCACTTATCATGGGTGTGGCTAAGTTTCCTGCAGTCTTATCAAGTTTTTTTACAGCCACCAGCCCTGATTCTCACTGTTCTGTGCTGCTATTTAGCTCTAATTTATCCCTGTCCTCTAAAGGTACGTCTAGACTACATGCCTCTGTCGCCAGAGGCATGTAGATTAGGCTACCAGATATAGGAAAATGAAGCGGCGATTTAAATAATCGCCACTTCATTTAAATTTACATGGCTCAGCGCGATAGTCTGGACGCGTGGGTGGCGACATCAAAGGTATTTGTTGACCACCCAGATAAACCTCATCCCAGGAGGCATACCTGGGTTGTCGACAAATACCTTTAATGTCGCCATCCGCGCGTCCACACTATCGCGCTGAGTCAACAAACAGCTGATCAGCTGTTTGTCGGCTCAGCGCGGCATCCATGTAAATTTAAATGAAGCGGCGATTATTTAAATCGCCGCTTCATTTTCCTATGTCTGGCGACAGAGGCATGTAGTCTAGATGTACCCTAAGAGCCCAGTAAGCAGTGGAAGAGTTGGCGATGCTGCTAGACAATATTGACCTCCTGTGATCCAGCACATTCTCTGGTTGGGCACTGGTCTGGTCCTGAGGGTGACGGACTAGAGAGGTTCAACTTGTATTGTGACTTTTTTTATATTATTTTGTTACATAAATGCAAAACAAGATCGGATTTCATTCCCTGGTATTGGCATTATCTACGCCCCCTTCAAATTCCATTTAAGTATCCCTTAAGTGCCACTGTTTCATGCCATCCTGATTTGGGCCCATGTGATCCAAAGCCATGTATTTGTTTTCAGTTCTGATGTGACTTGCAATACTGAGCCTCTCCTGTGGTGTGCAGAGCAGTCTCTAACCTCATTCAAGCCAGCTCAGTATCTAACAGAAGGTGCTCAGTATCTCCCAGAGACAGGAGACCTGGAATGGAAGTTAATATATGGAATAACTCTTAGGGTTTTTTTCTGAATGCTTATGGAATCACTAGAATTCAACGGACTCACCACTGAAAGTAATCCATTTCAGGTGAAGTTTAACAGTAACTGTGCTGTCTGGATAGAGCAAATGACCTCTTATGTGCCACTAAGAATAACCTTGAGAAACAGAAGCCTAGATTTTGAGAGCCTTTTCCTGCAGCTGTGACATAGTCAAGAGTCTCATTCGCTCTATAGGGAGTTTTGCCTTCTATTGTCTAGAATAGAGTCAATTGCTGGATTACATTTGTGGTTCTATATGAAAAATATTCAAGAGTCCAAGCTTAGTGAATCTGTAGTACAATATGAAAAGGAGGTATGCATACCACTCCTTCCAGGGAGCAGTTCTCTTAGCATTTAGTTCACCTTACATTGATGTACTCCAAAGTTTGCATTCAACACCAGCCATATGTATAGTAGGCAACGTACAAACTAAAAGCACTCTATAGGTCACCCAAGACTAAAATTCACCCGTCCATTTTTTATGTTGTTTTTCTTGTGTCATGGTTTGCCATTTTTGTCTCTTGTTTTGACACTAAATTCCAAGTGTGAAGGTCTGGGAGGGCATTGGCTACCTGTACCAAGACACAGAATTATGGGAAGAACATGATACAAGTCAAGTTAGTCTAACTACGCAACATTCGTATTTAATACGATGTATATATATTAGTACAATGTGCATAATACCCATTTTATAGTTGTCTGTGTATGTGTTGGCTAACACTTTAAAGAACTGCAGGATTGGCCCTCCAAGCTTCTAATCTGGAATGGATATATTAACATACTATACTTATTGGCACCCTGTGTCTGTCTAGTTAGGGAAGTATGTGTGCATAATGACCCCCAGAAGAGAGTACGGTATTTTGGAAAACCACAGGAACGTATGAAATTTGGCTGGAGAGAACCACTAATCCATTTCCTGTCTTCTTTTTTCATCTATTCCTGAACCACAGTCATCACCATGGTATGTGCATGGCTGTGTGTCTGCCATGAAAATGCTCTGCCTGAAGTTCTCTAGCAGAGAGCTTGCCCTTATGTTCTTTGGAAATTGTAGCATCAACATTTACCATCCACTCCCTAGCCAAACAACATAGGGAGAAAAATCTTCCTGTCATCCAATCCACTTTTCTCAGTCTTCATTCACAACTTTGAATTTTACTATTTCCTGCCTTTCAAACAAATTTATTTCATGCCCCCATGTGTAATTTAATTTTATATAATAAATAACACATTTTCTTCTTACCCCAGATTGGAAAATATAAGCAGATAAACTCCCATGGGTTAAATTGCAAGTCAAGTACTCAATATGTATTAAACTCTTTTATTTACAAAACTAAGATAAAATGTTATTTTGTGGAAGTTAGCTTTAAAAGTATAAATCAATTGGGGTAAGATGCTGGGACATGTAAATAATACAAAGTCATCAAGTTTTAGTTGCATAATTCCAGTGGTGTCAACATCCGTTTATGCCATTTAAAATAGTATATCAGATGTCTATTTGGGTATGTCTACACTACCCCCCTAGTTCGAACTAGGGGGGTAATGTATGCATACCGAACTTGCTAATGAAGCCCAGGATTTGAATTTCCCGGGCTTCATTAGCATAAAGCCGGCGCCGCCATTTTTAAAAGCCGGCTAGTGCGAACCCCGTGCCGCGCGGCTACACGCGGCACGGACTAGATAGTTCGGATTAGGAACTGTACGTATATGTACGTATCTGTACGTGGAACGAGGCGTACAGATAGTTCGGATTAGGAAGCCTAATCCGAACTATCTAGTCCGTGCCGCGTGTAGCCGCGCGGCACGGGGTTCGCACTAGCCGGCTTTTAAAAATGGCGGCGCCGGCTTTATGCTAATGAAGCCCGGGAAATTCAAATCCCGGGCTTCATTAGCAAGTTCGGTATGCATACATTACCCCCCTAGTTCGAACTAGGGGGGTAGTGTAGACATACCCTTTCTGTGTAAAATGCCTCTGATAGAATGATTAGGAAAATTCTGGTCTCTCTGCCTTTATACCATTATAAAATTCTGTCCCATCGCACCAGACTTCCATTGACTTTAATGGTCTTAGATCAGGGCTCAGATGATCAGTTTTTGTTTTCTAGGGCAGTGTTTCTTAAACACCAAACAATCATTTTTTTTTATGCGGAACAGCAGGGGAAAATTGTTGAGCCAAAGAAAAAAAAAAGTGGTTGTGGCCCCTTTAATTGCCGCATGTGTTGTCCCAACTGAGATTCTGTCTCCGCTGGGGGTGAAAAAAAAGTTAAAAGAGGCCACAGTACACCTCCGACTGTCTCACGGCACACAGTTTAAGAAACACTGCTCTAGGGTACAGATTCAGTACTGTATGTCAAAACATGCTTAATTTTAAAATTAGACAAAAGCTTGAGTACCCTCCTGAATTGAGGCCCACAAGTGACTTTGCTCTTCATTACCCTCATTAAAGACTGAAGCAAAGTATTTGTTTAGATATTGGGCCATTCCTAGATTATCCTTAACCTCCACTCCATCCTTAGTAATTAGCGGTCCTACTTCTTTTTTTGTTTTTTTCCTATTTATATGGCTATAAAACCTTTTACTATTGGTTTTAATTCCCTTTGCATGGTCCAACTCTACCTGACTTTTAGCCTCTCTCACTTTGTCCCTACATGCTCTAACCTCAATAAGGTAGCTTTCTTTACTGATCCCTCCCATCTTCCACTCCTTATATGCTTTCTGCTTTTTCTTAATCACCTCCTGGATGATGTGTAACAGGTAATTCGAACTAAGGACTTAGTTTGTATTACCGTTTAACTGCCGCATGTAGCCGCGGGCAGTTAATCCAGACTAGTGGCATTTAAAAATGGCGACCGGACGGGAACATGCAAATAAAGCCCGGGATATTTAAATCCCGGGCTTCATTTGCAAGTTCGAATGCTTACATTAGCCTCCCTAGTTCGAACTAGGGGGCTAGTGTAGACATACCCTAAGGTGCTACAGTGCTACTCATTGTTTTTAACAATATCTATGTGTGTGCGTGCACACACGAGCGTTCTCTGCCACAAGCACAGATGGTGCAAACTGCACACGCACACTCACATGCTTGAAGCACATGGACCTGCTGAACTTCAGGGGAGATTCGTTCCAGAGAGAGGGCAGTGGGGACCATAACTTTCTACTGGGATGATCCTCATCTGAAGTTTCTACCTTGCCCGCTGTTTTAAATTCAGAGAAAAGACTCCACAAGAGCAGGACTAGAGGATAGTGCATAGGCAGAATGTGCTCATTGAGCAGCATATCTCCCAACCAGTTAGCCTCACCACTCCTGGACTGCACCAGTTACCCCTCTTTCCCCCACCACTCCTGGAAAGCTTCAGTCTCCAGAACAGCCAGGGAATCAGGCCCTGAGTCTATTTTATGCAAGAAGAGAATTTAAAATATGAAGCTCTATCTCTGTATTTGTAATACAAACAAATTTTTTTTCATTGTGCTCCTATTTTCATTCAGGGTCTTTTCCAGACAGCACGTACTTTTTTGGGGGGGGAGGGGAGACTTTCAACCCCTCACCACCCCAAATCTTCTTTTTGTGTATATGCAAGGTGATAGAATCTAACGCTTTCCCCCACATCCTCTCTTTTCCCTCTTTCCCTGACTCAACCTTCTCCTCAAAACTTTTCCCCTCTGTCGTCATGGTTTCACTTTATGATTAATTTAATCAACTTCTGTTTTTTCTTCTTCTGCTTTGTGAGGGCCTGTGGCGGGGCCTCTCCCGTCCCGTCCTCTCCTCCCCGAGGTTAAAGCAGGCCCCCCGAACTCACAGGCCCTAGTCTCGTAGTCACCGCTGGCCCTGAGGCCTAGTCCAGCATCCGCAACAGGCCCGGAAGCCTAGTTCACGCCCTGAGGGGTTGGGGTAGGAGGGTCCGGGCCCTCCCTCTCCACCGGACCCCAACCCAGGGCCCTAATGGTGGTGGGTGGTTCCCACCACTGGCTCAGCAGGGGGTCCTCCCCGAAACACGCTGAGCCCACTGGGGTTTTCCCTGCCCCTTGCCCTGGGTTGCTTCCTACCCCAGCCTTGTGGCCGACGGAGGTCCCACCTGGCGATGCTGGGCTGGCGGCGGCAACATCAGCTGGTCCCATCTCTGGGGCAGCAGCTCAGGGGATGTCCACTGCAGCAGGGCGAGCGGCCCCCCGGAGTCGGCGTTGGGGCCGTGCTCGCCCCGGGGATGGTAGCAGCAATAGCAGCGGTCCCTCCGGCTCTGATTCTGGCAGCAGGTCCGGCTGCGGCCCTGCAGCTGGGGCTGGAGCTCCTTCCTCCCGGCGGTCCACCCCAACTGAGCAGCCCGGCAGCCTTTTATAGTGAGGCTGCACCACGAGCATGCCCGGTAGGGCTGTGGGGGAGGGGAGTATTCTACCCAATAGACGGGCTCCCCTCCCTCCTGCTCAGTGCGGGGCAGGCTAGCCCCGTCACAGCACCTATTCCCTGATAGCCAACTCCCCATCTCTCTTTCTACTCGTCATCCCTCTGACCTTCTGCAAACTAGCACTGCTTTCGGTTTACCTCCATGCTTTGTATTTGCAGCTTCCTCTTTACCCCAATTGTCTTATTCCACAACATTGTTGTACAATAACATATTGAATAAATTAGTATCTCCTTTCTTCTGTTCTTTGTGCTTAGCTATAATGTGACAAGAGTCTTCTTTTTGGCAGTGAAGCAGAAATTATGTGTGCTTTAAGAACTCCTGAAACGTATTTTCAATCACTATCAGACTCTAAATCAAAGAGGCACAATTACTTTTTTCTGCCTGAATATTTCATTGATTTTTCTTAGAACACAATCCCATTCCCTTGAAATTCAAGGGACGGATATTTGTTTCCAGCAACACCATGGTGTATTCTTTATAACACCAAATCTGATCAATTTGTGTTTCACCAACTGCATTAAAATACATTTTATATGCTCTGCGCAAGCAGTGACGGGGAGAGAGCATTTATAGGTTTTTTTATAAATAAAGCCCCCTATTGTTTGTTTCCTTTTGTCCCAAAATGGCTGCCTATGAATTCTGTTTTGCCATGTCAAATTGCACTCATATTTTAGTTCCCCAGGAGTTGAAGCAAACTAATTGTTCCATCCAGGAATGGAATTGAGGAAGGCTTCTGGGACTATGGATGGAAAGGGGGCATTCATATTTGTTTAGATGCATGTATTGCTTTCCTAGATTCTCAAACTGCAATACTCATCTGCCGGCATGTACCACTGCTGGGCTGCAATTATAAATGGACACAAATTCAGAAGCCACAGAATGTGTGTCCATTAGGGCCTAACAGCTTTCTTAAAAATCAGAGAGTGTTTTGAAACACAATGTCAAGTGCTCGGAAGCAAAATGTACCACCCTTATGTTTCCAAGCTGACCTCAAATTGCTTTTGTTTCTACCCTCAAAAGCACATAGCAAATTGCCAAACAATTCAGTGATATACTGATTTAATCCTTCAAAATATTAAAAAAAAATAAATACAGCTTAAAGTCATTGGTTGAAACTTCCCCTAACACATAAAATGAGCAAGTTCAGTGTTAAGATAGATCAGGGCTGGCCTTACCATGAGGTGAACTGAGGCGGCCGCCTCAGGTGCCAGACTGTGTGGGGCAGCCACTAGGATCCAGAGTGTAGAAAATTGTGTATGCTGCTGGTACATATGTATTCTCTCTGCTCTAGATGCACAGAGATGGGGGAGTGCTGTGCTGGAGGAAGGAGGGCACAAGAGACATAACAGGCAGGCAGGAGAAAAGGTGGCTGGGGGCATCATTTGAGCTCCCCGCCTCAGGTGCCAAAATATTGTGGGCCGGCTCTGAGATAGACATGCACTCTGGCTATCAGCAGAGTCCGGCACAAACTTTCCTGAGAACTGCTCCCACTAAAAACATCTGTTATTTCTGCCGTGGGCGGAAAGTAGTGAGCGTTCATGGGAGTTGGACTCGATGACCTCCTGAGGGCTCTTCCAATCCTCTGATTCTGTGGTTCCATGTCAAAATATAGTCTCAGAGCCTCTGATTTCTGGCACATGTACTGAATTCACGGATGCTGGTGTAAATGAGGAGCAGCTGCGACGCTGCAGTGACATCTGTGTAAAGCAGTGTTTCTTAAACTGTGTTCCGCGGCACACTGGTGTGCCATGGAGAACAACAGAGTTCAAAATGGCTGCTCCGATCCTATTTTTTTTCTTTTCTGCTCAACAAAAAAATCCTTGGTGTTCCTCATAATAAACAAATTATTGTTTGGTGTTCCTCCGTCTTAAAAAGTTTAAGAAACACTGATGTAAAGCCACTACACTGAGAGCAGAATCAGAGTTGGACATTGTTACCTCAGAATATCTCTTCAAAGCAAGGTCTGCATGGGGTGTAGGGGCTACAGCTGCCAGAAAAGGTACAACCAAATACTCCTCATATTTCCATTGCCGATCTCACATCTTTGGACAAGATGTCTCTTCCCAGCACCTGACAGAATATGGCCTGAGGTGAGAAAGGTAAGGAAAGCATTTCTGTGAGTTTAGACTGAGCTTTGCAACGAATGAAGATTTTTTTAAAATGCATTTTGAATTAAAACTGAAATGAGAGGAGAAGCTTTTTTCTCCATAATTGCGTAAAGTGCCCCATGCAATTTAAAGGAGCTACTCCAATTTGTTTTTATATCCGCAAAGGAAATATTAGACTGCCCGGTTACATAATTGACTAGCAGTTAACAGAATGCTGGATAATGCAGTATATACTATTTAAGTAAAAATGCAACATGGAAAGAGAAAAAATAATATATTAAAAATTGTAAAAAAAACCAACAACCCAAACACACTGACTACTCTTTATAATCCCATCTGCTAATGAAGAGTTTCTTAACATCTTTGTGTTATCCCATGCAATCCAGGGAAATGCAGTAAGTGCATACTTCCTACACCTGCACTTAAGAACATCTACTTCATTAAGTCAGGCCTCATGACAGTCATTTATGAATAGGCCTGCTGATGGGCAACAGCCCTACGGCCCGGCAAGTCTGAGAAGTAGTGGCACCCAGAACCTTGGGCCTTTTATATTGCAACCAGAGTGCTGTGCAGCATGCTCTGGGCAGCTCTATAGGACTCGTGTTTGCGTGTGTGTAATGTCATCTGGGGTGACATATCCGCCAAATAGGCAGCAATGAGGGTAATTCAAATGTAATTTACCTTTCACAAAAACCAAACAAAAAAACCTCACACTAAACAACCCCCCCCCAAACTAAAACAAACACCACATGCAACAAAGCACCCTTATGAGATTCAAATTTTCCATATTTTGTTGCTGAAACTATAAGCTTCTATAGATCCAATAATTACATTCCCCAGCATTTTAACTCTTCCCCTCCATTTAAAATATATTATTGAACTCTTCATATCATTTCTAAGCTGCTATCCGAACTGGATCCTAGTCTTACTACATTCTTCATGGAGACTGCTGCTTTTGAGTTGTAGGGGTTTTAAACGAAATGCAAATTAGTTTCAACACTTGGAATTAAATGTTGAATTCATTCTGCTGTGAAGTATTTCTTTCCGTCGGAATTTTGTTGTGCAATTACAACATTCTTTCTGAAGACAACGGGGGGGTGAGGTGGATGCCACTAATTCAGTGTTTAATGGAAATGTGAATGTAGAAATTGAAAAAACAAAGTGTCAGGTCATAGTTGGAAGACATCCTGACACTTTCACATCTGATGTGAATGGATATATGTGGGGCTCGCCAAACCACGGCTCTTCCTCCATAGGTGAGTAGATTGCATTATTTGTTGAGCCCTGGATTTATGTACAACTCACCGCACAAACAGAGGGCAGAGGAACAATTTTGCAAGCAGTAATATAGAAAATACAGTAAGAGACAAATTCTGCTCTTCTTACTCTGAAGTTAATGGGAATGCGATGGGTAGGAGCAGTGCTGGCTAGCACTCAGTGACTAAGGGGTTAAACTCAGGTAGCTAGCAAGGGTGTTGGCAGGGGGCCAGAAGAATCCTGCTGCCTTTCTCTTTATGTGAATTCCAATTTAAGGGCTTGAGGGAGCAGATGCAGTACTGAGAATTACCATGCCTATAAGAAATATTGGACATGGGAGTGAACTGGGCCTTGAAGTATGGATCAGCATGGATTGTGAGTAGAGGGAAAAGGTTATTTAGTTGCATTCGGGGTATTTTTCTTTGTTTTGGTTGTTTGGTTAAACTTCCCTGTGTGAATCCATGCCTTCCCTCCCCCATTCACTATCTAAGATGTACTCAGAGATGTTCTCTGTGTTTCAATTTGTTTTATTCAGTTGCAACACCAAGAACCAACGATGCTTTATCAAGTATATTGTTTTGTTTTGTTAATAAAGTCACTGATTTTTAAGGTGATGATTTGATTCTTGTGTTATGGAGAGAAATAGGAGGTCTGTCTGTGGCTATGTCTGGACTACAAAGATCTATTGGAAAAAGATACGCAAATTGCGAATCTCAATTTGCGTATCTTTTTCCGCTTTTCTTCCACAAGAGGCTTTTCCGACAATTGGCCCAGTGCAGATGGGCCAATTGCTGGAAAAAAAGCCTCTTTTGGAACATCCCTTCTTCCTCGTAAAATGAGGTTTACAGGGATGCTGAAAATACACGTCTGCTTTTCCAATTTTTTTTTCAGAAAAGCAGATGCGTTCCTTGGATGTGGCAGAGCTTTTCCAGGAAATGGTATCCTGGAAAAGCTCTGTAGTCTAGACATACCCAGAGTATGTGTGTGCCTGCCTAAGACTGAGCAGTCAGCAACCAGAGACTGCAGCTAATTTTCTCTCTCTCTCTCTCTCTCTCTCTTTTCAAGCTCTCTTGTGGAAAAGGAGCTTGGGGGTACCTTTCTGGAAGATGTCCAAGGGGTTTCTTTTCTTTCACTTGGTGGTGGCAGCTACGCCCCCAAAAGTCAGTGAATCTGTGAGCTTGAGGAGCTTCTGTAAGCAGAGCCTAGAGGGGCAAGATATTTTAGGTCTCTTGTGGGCCCCTGTCTTCTTCACTCAGGGTACGTCTAGACTACATGCCTCTGGCGACAGAGGCATGTAGATTAGGGTACCGGACATAGTAAAATGAAGCGGCGATTTAAATAATCGCCGCTTCATTTAAATTTACATGGCTGCCGCGCTGAGCTGACAAACAGCTGATCAGCTGTTTGTCGGCTCAGCGCGATAGTCTGGACGCTCCCCTGCCGACATCAAAGGTATTTGTTGACCACCCAGATATGCCTCCTGTCTGTGTTTTGTGTAGGCAAGAGGGCTGGTCCCTGTGAGGAGAAAACTGGTCCTGTTGTTCCCAGGGACAGAGCTCAGCAACATGCTGAAAGTACTTGTGCATCTTTCCCTACTGCACCATTGCACTGGCCTGCTGAGACTAACCTGAGTTTTCTAACGTTCTGTCGACCTTTGAGTCACCTGGAACTGTTGCGTTAAAGTGGACTAGCCACGCCTCTTTCTGAGATGACTATGGTAAATTCCTGCTGGCACAGTTGAAACTGATACAGTTCCCAGTTCTCTGGGCTCTAACATTTACCCAGCACTCCCTGAGCTATTTTTAAAAAAAGCCTTAAAACTGCTGCTCTGCTTGGACACTGTTGCTATGCTTGGGGTGTCTAAGTCTTGTGGATTGCAGGTTTTGGATGCTTATATTTCCTTTCACTGAGTACTTGAGCAGCATGAATCCTGTGATCTCAAGTCCAACAGGATACAGAGGCTACATCTAGACTCCAGTGCTTTTCCGGGATACTAGAGGTATCCTGGAAAAGCAATGCCGCATCCAAAGAATGCATCCGCTTTTTTGGAAAATTTTTCTAAAAAGCAGACACACTCTTTTGCCATCCTTGTTTTATGAGGAAGAAGGGATGTGTGGAAAGAAGACTTTTTTCCCAAATTTGGCATCATGTACACGCGCCAAATTTTGGAAAAGCCTCTTTCGATAGTAAAGCGGAAAAAGAGATGCAATTTGCGTACCAGAA
The DNA here is from genome assembly GCF_049634645.1 of Pelodiscus sinensis. NCBI lineage: Eukaryota > Metazoa > Chordata > Testudines > Trionychidae > Pelodiscus > Pelodiscus sinensis. The sequence goes on along the minus strand of NC_134723.1, from coordinate 40,826,485 downwards.
ATTGCATTTCTTTTTCCAACTTACCCTTGCAGTCTACACATAGCCCTAGTGTGTATTCTTTCATAGGCATCTGGGGTGAGCCTCAGGTTTGACAGTAGACTGGATTTTTGCTTAACCTTTTAGAAGACAATGTTCTAAGCCTTGACTATACCAGAATCTGTTTCCAACAGCAGCTGTCAGAAGTTAGAACAAGTGAAGTAACACCTGATTTAGTTGCCAGTATGGCCTAGGACAGCCATGTTTAGCTCCATTTCAGAAACTGTAATGAAGCTCTGAACTACACCTGATATGCTGCTGAACACAATCTGTCCTACTTGAACCATTGTTGGGGCTTGAGCCTGGGCCCTTCAGGACTAACTTCACAAACCTGTCCTGCTAGAGCAAAAAGCTGCCCCCTCTGGATAGTGGCTGTAATAGAATCATTTCCTCTTTTGCAGACTAGCCACTAGAGGGGAACAAGGACTCACACTCTCCTACCATGGGTTAGATATTTCTCATCCTCAATGCCATACATTGATACTATTCCAAGAACAAAGACATTTTTATGATGGGTGTTAATAAAAACCAGAATACATGACACTAACACCTGGGTATTTTCTATGTGCACCCTGATAAAAGTACTCAGTAAGATGAAGATGAAGCTTTAGAAATCCATGGGACATTGATGTTATATACCCCAAGTATAGCAATTAATCCACACCCACCCAACCACCAAAGCTCACTGGCAATCGAGCTATAATTTCAACAGGGCTTAGCTACAGCTACGAAAAGGAGTTTTATGTTTCTGCTGGCATGTGTGCTTATAAGTGTCTCTTAAATTCTCATTTCCCCTCTGGGTCGTTGAATTCAGAAACCACCTAACCCATTCTCAAAACATATACCCAACTGATGGCTGGGCTAATTCTCCTAAAGAGAAGTTATGTTATTAGGTAGATCTCTGTGTCCGCCTGAAATGGGCCATGTCTAGTTATGATTAATATAATATTTGTGTTATCACAGTCCCTAGGGTTATCCTCCCCTTACGCTAGGCACTGTACAAACAGAACAAGATACAGTAGTCCCCATCCCAAGAGTTTACAAACACTCCCTTGACTAAGGAGATGACTATAGGAGAGCAGGAGAAAGAAGTACTATGAACATTCAGAGTGAAAGAAAATGAAATAGTTATCTGAAATTCTCTCTTCCACTACAGGTTGAACCTCACCCTCAGGACCTGACCAGTGCCCAACCAGAGAATGTGTTGGATCATAGGAGGTCAATATTGTTTAGCAGCATCACCAACACTTCCACTGCTTATTGGGCTGTTAGAGGACAGGGATAAATTAGAGCTAAATAATAGCACAGAACAATAAGAGCCAGGGCTGGTGGCTGTAAACAAACCTTATGGGATTGAAGGAAACTTGGCCACACCCATGGTAAGTGTACATCCGGCTAACTAAAATCATGCCAGACCATGGATGTTACCAGACCAGAGAGTGCCGGACCAGAGAGGTTCAACCTGTACTGCTACTAGAAGTACATCTTACTTGATGGTTGGGCACCAAGAAGACAGATACAAATATCTGATAGATGCATAAATGATAAGAAACATTGTAGTAAAAGAAACAAACCACTCATCAGCTAGCCAAAATTCTCAGTCTGCTTATGATGTAGGTTGGGAATTTCATTGAGTCAAATCTGTTAGGCCCACTTCTGAAGTATGTAGCATTCAAAAGATATTCTGTTTTTCTGAAGCTTGTCATACTAAGACTTGCGTTACAATTTACTACTGGAGAAGTAAAGCCAAGTGGTGCAATGCCATCCAGCCAACAAAACCGTTTGAAGGCTCATTTTGCGCGCCACACAGCTTTCTCACTTTGTGCCCTGCCCTTTGCCTTCCCTACCTCCTTCTGCACTGATTGAAATTTCCAACTGGCCACTTTTGATTGTTATTGGCCAGCTGGTTGTTAATGTGTTTGTACAAGTACAGGTCATTATCACCTGGTTTCCTGTATCTTTCAATGTATTTGAAGAGGTGTTGCCACAGTTCTCATCTGCCTCGTTGTCACCTCTGTAGGTGGTTGTGGTAGAAAAGCCTCTTTTCTCTGTAGAAGGGCAAAATGGCAATTAAAGATGTCAAGTCACTTCTGATCCAATGTGTGATGGACCGAGAGTCATTTTGCTTTCCTTTTTAACCTAACCTTAATTTACCTAATTTCTTAATGGATGAATCTCAACACTGATTTTATACCCGCCTGATCACTTACTCATGCCATTTTAAGAGATCTTCCATTCAGACAGAATCCTGATTACTTGGGACTGAAGAGGGGTAAAGTCCAAATTAAAATGATATTAAGTGGCTGACAGTTTAATGAAGCTGCCAGGATGTTTTTAAAGCAGATGTCATGGAAAATGTGATGCAGTATGAGACAACCTTGTTAAATATAGAAAAACTTGTCCTCTCCGTTGGTTGGCTCCTGATTTAGGTCAAGCTGAAGTAAATGATAACATCACAAGGTTATTAAAGTTCTCTGTACCATAAATATGAAGAGTGTTCAGTTAAAAATCTCAGACTATAAATATAGATAGAAGAACATTTTTGAATACATTCTGAACCCGTTTAAACTCACATGATTTCAAGTATACCCAAGATATATCAAAAGAGCTAGCAAGAGAAATGAAGACCAAAGTCCCTGACTTTTTTAAATATGTTAAACATAATCTTAACTAAGATAACCTTAGCGGAAAATAGGCCGGCTGCATTCCTATTTCTTATTGCATCTGGAGTAAAAGTTCTTGAATATGTACAGTACATATTCATAATACACTAGAACTGGAAGGAAACTTGAAAGGTCATCAAGTCTACTCCCCTGCTCTCAAGGAAGGACTAAGTACCACCTAGACCACCCCTGACAGGTGTTTGTCTAACCTGCTCTTAAAATCTCCAATTATGGAAATTCCCCAACCTCCTTACATAATTTATGCCAGTGTTTAACTACTCTGACAGGACATTTTTTTTAAATGTCTAACCTAAGCCTTCCTTGCTGCAATTCAAACCCATTGCTTCTTGTTCTATCATAAGAACATGCTGCTTCTCCCTGTTATAAACCTTTTAAGTATTTGAAAACTCTTAGTCTTCTCTTTTGCAGACTAAACAAACCTAATTCTTTCAGTCTTCCCTCATAGCTCATGTTTTCTAGCCCTCTGATCATTTTTGTTGCTCTTCTCTGGACCTTCTCCAACATCTCCACATCTTTCCTGAAAAAAAAAATTATCCTAATGGGATGCAGCTGGGTGTGAAATTGACCTACGGGGAAAAAAACATGGCTTGTGCATGGTTTTCTCCATCCTAGGGCTATGGCTAGACTATGTTCTATTTTCAAAAGACGATATGCAAATTCCACATTAGTGGACTCTCCTTGTACAGCATCCATTGTGCTCCCAACCCCTTCTTTCTCCTCTTTCATATCACTCAGGCTGAAGCAGAATCTGCCCTCCTAGGGTATGTCTAAACTATGTTCTATTTTCAAATCTTTATTCTTCCCGTCTCACTTTTGAAAGCGGATCTTTCGAAAGTGAAAGTAGTCTGGACACGATTTTTTTCAGAAAAAAACCCCTTTTTCGAAAAAAACACTCTTCCTTAAAAATGAGGTTTACGTGTTTTTTCTTTCGAAAAAGGGGTTCCCCCCCAAAAAACACATCCAGACTACTTTCACTTTCAAAAGATCCACTTTCAAAAAATGAGATCGGAAGAATAAAGATTTGAAAATAGAACGTAGTTTAGACGTACCCTAGATGGGCAGATTCAGCCTGAGTGATAGGAAAGAGGAGAAAGAAGGGGTTGGGAACACAATGGATGTTGTACAAGAAGAGTCCACTAATGTGGAATGATTGTGCACCATGTATATATTTCTGCTCTTGTCCTGTATATAGTCACATATGTGTCTTGGGAAAGGATGGGAACAGAGCCATTGACAACAAGGAGTGTGCAGGGCCATTGGTCGTATCCTTGCACCTAATCCTTTCCCCCAACTTTAGGATGTTCCTTTTTAACAACCTCTGTGAGTAAACACGAGGCACATATATACTGATCCTGTCATGAGGGCAGGGAATTGGGTTTGATGACCTCTCAAGGTCCCTTTCAGTTCTAGTGTTCTATGATTTCCTGGGAAGAGGTCATGTAGCTCCTATTTCAGTCTTTCCTCACTGCCCCTCCTTTGCAGCAATGCTCTGGCAATGGATGTGTTCGACAATAAATAATAATGCTTTCAAAGAAGGGACTGAAGACCTTTTATTAATCTCAGTGCAATATATTACAGTTGAATTTTGAACCCATCATTTGGAGAATTAGCTGTGTGGCTGATTATATATATCCAGATAGCCAAGGCAATGAAGTAATGTTGATGCTAGTTCAGGAACAAGAGTAATTTAAAGTTGACAATGACACTGACAAAGAGCAGAGCCTTTTCCATACTCTCACTTCCACGTGGCTTTAGATTTAATTACCGTTAGTAAAAGCAAAGCCTTTGTGTCGGAAGAGGAGTGTTTAAAACACACTCGTTAGTCCTTTTTATATCCTGGAAAAAAAATGACCCCATAAAATTTATATTGTTAGTGAAGGTCTTTTTGGAACCCCAATAAATTTCTCATTACAAATAATATGCTACTGTCCCAGGTGGTTTTTTTTTAATTTTACCTTAAAATAACATCGAAATTGGGCAGTCCAATTATGTCTGCTTTAATGTTCTAATGTAATCCTGGGTGATTACAAGAGAGGTCTTAGGTTATCTAAGCAGTGATATTTTGGATCTACTACAAAAGTAATGCATTACAAAAACGATATTAGGAGTACAGGATCCGTAGGGAGCCAATTAAACTATCCTGGACATCTCTTGCTTAGCAGCTTCATCACGCCACCTTTGGAAATAACCAGTTTGCTGCCTAAAAGTACAGAGAAAGCAGGGTTCAGGACAGGGCCTTAGCTGTTAGGACAGAGGTTCTCATATTGAGGAAGAACAAACAGGATTAAAATGATCTCTGTTCTCAATTTTGTCAAAGTGTGTATCTGCTCTGAGACACAACACTAAAAATAGCTCTATGGGGGTCCACATTTATTGTGTCTTAGTGACTGCAGATCACACATACGTAGTACAAAGGTATTTTTCCCTTCACTTCCACCTTTGCAAACTCAGTCTGAGCTCTAACAATCCAACCAGGTTCCCTCCTTGTGTGCCTTCAGCACTAATAAAGATCTTGTAACCCAAATTATGCCTTCAGTTACTCCTGTCTTCATATTATATCCTTCTCTACATTGGTGTAACTGAAGGAATAGCTTGATTTGCAAGATCTTTATCACAAGTAAAGAATGTGAGAGGGAAAGAACCCAACTTAACTGCCAGAACTCAGACTAGGTTTTCCTGGATGGCAGTGGGAACACCTTTTACACGTAAACAGAACAACTTTGGTTTGGAGTCACAGAGGCAATGGACCACATGAAGACAATGTTAAAGCATAATTTTAAGAACAGAACTGCACCTGAAGATTGATTTATTGCAATTTTTATTGCTGTACTTCTGGTCATGAGATATTGATTTTACAGCAAGATATAAATGCATACGTATTTAAAAAATCCCCAATTAATCTTGATGACCAAGTCCAACTGCTGGTAGTGAAGTCACCTTTCCAGTTATTGGGGACATAACCCTCTTTTGTTTTGGGGTTGTTTTTTTTTGTTTGTTTTTTCAAAATTGTGATTTCCAACAAGCATCTAAATAGAATGTGGCTGCAACAGGTGAATATAATAAATAAGAGGAAATGAAAGACACAGACTGTCATGAAGAGATCATGCTGTTACATCATTTATTTTTGTGCAATTTCATGGGTCCGAATAATTTAAACTTTAAAAAATAGTAAATATAAAAATCCTCTATCAGACCAAAATCCTCTCTAAAGCTGAAAGAGTTGCTGTGCCTGCCTTTTCCTCCACTCTTCTCAACACCTTATGCTTCTATTATTTGGTTTATTGCTTGTTTGCTTTGTCTCTTTGTACACAGACTAGTGCTCCTGGTTCTTCTAGCTGGCACTATTAGTTCCCTGCCCCCCTTCCCCAAAGTAGCACATGCAATACATTTTTTTCACAGCATTCAAAGCAGCTTGTTTGCTTTTGATTCTGGGGTGCTTTCCCCCTTCTCCCCTACATTCCTCTTAAAATTCTCCCAGTGCAGTGATCAACTCTTCTTCCAACCAGCTTTATAACCCTACCCACAGCACTGCTCCATAGTGCAGCAAGATTGCTGAAAGATCATGCTCACTTTATGACTTCAGCCTACCACTGTCACAATGCTCCTAACGATCCAAAGAGTGGGATTCCCAAGGTTGCTTGTAAACTCCTGTGTCTAGCACAGCCAGTGGGGCAGCCAATGTAGTAAAGTTGATGTATTTCATACTTAAGTGGGACTGTCAACTGTTAAATCCATTCCCTGCTAAAAATAAAAACTACATAATAAGCCTGATACTCCTATAGATCACTTCAAACCAGGTTCCATAATCCCCATCTGAGACAGAGACATGCCCTATTAAATTAAACATAGATTCTCTTAAATCACATACTGAATCTCACTCAGGTCAGACTGCATCAATTACTTCATCCAATAAACAGGAATATTGAACGACTATGTACATAAACACACAGCCCAGGTACTGATGCTTATCAGCTTTTGAACTCTCATGTTAAATTGATGCAAGCATGCCTTCAAACCAAAACCATATGCACAAAATGGACAAAATCACAGATTTCAGAATTAAGTTCCTAGACCCAGATTTAGATAAATAAAAGAAGTCTAATTTTCAAAGGTGCTGAGCGCTTTCAGCTCCCATCAGGCAGAGGAACTTTTGAAAATCAGGACTTTCATGAGTGGGTGCCTATGGATGTGACAGCCTAATTTTAAGCTCCATGTTTCCGGATTTTGGCTTGAAAATGTAAAGATGCAGCAGACACGCCACTGAAATGGCTACAATCTGGCTAACAGAATTCCACCTTGGCCTTCTAGGTTTCTGTCGGATGTTCAGGGGAAGGCCAGCATGCTGGGAAAATGCAAAACTCTGCAAAGGTTCCAAGCTTGACATGCCCATACTTTTTCAGGTTGTGTTTCACCACTTTCTGTTGTCTTCCCTGAGCAAACCCTTATCAATTTGCGCAAAAGTCCACAAATGGATGAAGGTGACAAAGGGAAGACGTACAGTCATGCGATCTGGTCTGTTGAGAAGTGTTTTAACAAGCCACGGCTACTGTGTTGTGATCACTGTGATATGGTTTCTGATGTGGACACCAGAATCATTAGCAGTGCCTTTCTATGGATTGTTGCAGGAAAAAGCAAAAAGGTTGCTCATATTTTATGCCTCTGTGGTGTCTACTTATGTGTATTACCACTTACTAAGCATGGTTGGACATGGTCTTACATTATTCTACGCAGGGTTAAAACAGATTGCATTTGAGTACCACATCCCAGCATTTTACAGCTGTTCTCTTGTTTCGGTGGACTCTCAGGGCTTTCTTCCAGCATCGCTCAGCAAAGCTGCTATCCCCACATCTGGCAGAACCCTCATTTATTTATTTAGATGTATTTCCACACTTCTGAAAAGCTTCTCTTTTACGCCGTTGCTTTGTTTTAACTCCCCACATCTTCTGCTTGGTTGCGGTCAGCAAGATGCTTTGTCACGCTCTCTTTCGGACCAATTCAGCTTTGGATTAGGCCCCGGGAGCATCCACAGAACAGAAATCCCAATTCCAGAACACCAAACCAATAAGGTGACACTAGCCTCCAGACGTCTAAATGTTACTGTAGCGCTGACTAGAGCTTGGGGGACGGCTGCCACTAGAAATTAAAGCAGGGGCCACCAAAATTAAAAACCTGAAGTGCCACTGCTTGTGCTGGAAAGCCAAGATACTTTAGGTGGGAGCTGGAAGAATTCCCATCCTTTGCAGATCAGTACAGAGGGGGGCCCATAACATCCTCATCAATGGGTCATGTTTGCATGTACATCATTGCTGTGAAAACAAGATGCTACAGCTCACAGCAACATAGCTGGGATAATTTTTGGAGTGATTCCTCCTTTGATACCAACTGCTGTGACTGACTCACCGTATTCTGAACAGACCATATGAATTAAGATAAACATGACTGAATTAAGATGTACCTTGTAGGGTATATTGCATTAAAAACACAATTGGGTATGTGTTACTGTGGCATTATATGCACCTTGTCTAGTAAGAGGGGGAGTGCTAACATTTCCTCTATATAAGCCTTTTAAAGCCACCTCTGGACTTCTGGAGTGTGTGCACATCCTAGTTCAAACTGGATTCCTCAGGGACCAACAGTCAAACAAAGGGCCTTCTTCTGATCCAACAAACCAACTTGATCATGGAGAATCCCAATCTTTAGAGTAGGTTTAGAAAAAATGTATCTACTGAGGCTCTCTAAAATATGTTGCTTATTCTGTGCTGAAATGTGAGGAACTCTAATCCCCTGGGGTGGAGATTTAAAGGACTGCTCTTGCCCAAATTCATGTTAAGATGGGAGTGAGCCTTGGTAAACTTATTAGCATGCCTAGAGATTACATTGCTGTTTCTAATGTTTTCACTGTGGTGCTTTTTACCTCAAGAATAAAATAGGTTTGCACAGAAAACCCTGCATGATACTTAGAATGGTAGGGATTATACTTGTTTCTGTCTCTGAAAGGAGAGCAATCAGTATGTGCCGGGAATAACACAGAGCAGGCATGGAATTGCTTGGCTTGGAGATAGCCCAATCAGAGGGGAGTAAGATGTGGGCTTCCCTCCACCCCAAGGGAGGTGATGGCCAGGGGATCTAGAAGATTGAGATTAGGGGCTTTTGGTGGAACATTGATGCGGAAATGCAGACACATTTGTCCAGAATGATGGAAGATGCTTTTTTAGTTTCATTCCTGTTTGTTGAGAATGGAAGGAAAATTCTTGTTCTTTACTTGAATTTGGGCCTCCATATTTCCCAGGGATGTTTACCAGGATACAGATGCATACAGTATCTTGCTGCACATTTGTATTTCTTCAATAGGATCCTCCCTCAACAAGACTGTGGCTTTGGCAACCAACAGTTCCATGGTTTGGTGGGAATATTTCCTCATTCATGCTATGAAAACGTATTCCTCAGCTGTATGCTGTGCTATCAGCCTCTGAAGATCTCAAGACAGGAATCGAATGCCTTTCCAACTGACTTCAATGGCAGTTCTTTACATCCCTCTAGGGAGGAAATATAACACTACATGGTATCAGGCATGATGGATTGGGAGAATGGCTATAAATGGAACAAATGGAACCAATTCTTCCACAATAAACGATAAAGCCAATCTGGTCCTAGCTCTTTTACATTGATGGAGGCTGCTTCAACAGTATGTATAAGCAAAAAAGAAATGAATTACAGTGCATTAATTCATGCCTAATATATTGCTAAGCAAGGGGCCAAAGGGTAAGTACCATCTACACAACTAGGTGTGAATTAATTTACAATAGTTCATACACTGAAATGTCCTATTGTGATAATATATTTAATAATCCTAAAATGTTGTTTAAATATATATTATATTATTAATTAAGATATGAGGCTGGCATGTTCTGAGCAGTGAATTATACTGTAATGAAGCCATTGCTCAGAATTCTTATTAACCTAACAGGTCACTCAATTTCTCCTGCCCATTTAATAATAATAAATACTAGAAAGTGCCTAAATGAGTACTCCTTTCCTCAGTTACAGTAACTTACAATATCAAAAAGGGAAATCCTTCTTTCTGTATCTAAAATTAATGCTTAAATATGTGGTCAGACAAATCTTTCCTGAATGTAGTTATCTAGTTATGCGTACCTAAAAGAAATCCAGAAAGGTAAGCACAGGCCACACAGCTTTCAAGATAAGTGCCAAAATTAATTAAAGTGAACATGCTTATTTAAGTTCATATCAATAAAACTTTGCTAGGCCCTTAAATGCCTGCTTCGAAATTCTCAAATGAGGGATATTATAGGTGTGCCAATTATTTTCAAAAAGACAGCATGGTTTTGGCTCTGGCTGTTGGATTTTATGTTATTATATTGGTAATATACTGAAAGTCAGAGAAGAGGTAACTTACTGGTCTAAATCCAGCCATGATGAAACTCCAATGACACTAAAGGGAGTTACACAAGTCAGTCAAACGTATTCTATTATGGACCCTTGGGAACAGGTCAGCATTAGATCAACTTCTTTTTATAATACTGAGTCTAGGGCTTCTGAGTTGTTTACAGGAAAAATTATATAGTAAATGAAACATGATAAATGCTGCAGATTGGCACTAGGAAAAATCTATCCTTTTAAACTAATTCTCATTTTAAATTAATTCTGAGTTTAAGCTACTGTTTGTTATAGCTATAACAAGAGATAGTATTGCGGAACTAGCTCTGAAATTTACCATTGTGTCACCATTTTATCTTTAGGTTATAGTAAATATTTTTGGGGCTTGAGTCAATGGTGCCAGCACAGACGATATAAGTTGCAAATAAACCAGTCTTTTCTGACTAGGCACACCTGTGTGAGAATCTGCTGGTGTGATAGATTTAAGTCAGCAACAGAAGGCTGCTCTACACTAAAGCGGTAAGTCAACCTAAATTACACTACTACAGTTATGTAATTTATGTAACTGAAGACAATATATCTTAGGTCGACTTACAGTGGCGTCTACATCATGTTGTGTTGAGCAGAGTCACTCTCCTACCAGCTTACCTTACACTCTTCTCAGGGTCCTATAGTACAATATTTGGCAGAAGAACACTCTGTCATCTATTTAGCGGGTCTTCACCAGACCTGCTAAATCATCACCACGGTATCGATCACAGCAGTACCAATTGAGCTGTTAAATATAGACATGCCCAAAGAGTCAATTAAACTATTACGTATTAAAAGAATGATACATGCTGGGGTGTCTTTCAGATGTCTGGGTAAAGGTGAAAACCACCTTTCTCAGCTGCTGGAAGGAGAAGAGAGACTCAGACCATGAGGCTGCGAAGTTAAGGCCAACCAGTGCTTAAGAAAGAAGGACACCCATTACTGGTAAGTACAAATTGAATAAATTGTCTTAAGTTTTATCTTTATCTTTCTCTGTAGCAAGCCTTTCCATCAGCAAGAAAGGCTTTTCAGTAGTGTGGCTTTTGCAGATTGCTAGCTAGTTAAATCTTTTCTATGTTGTACAATTTTTTCTTTACAAATTATGTTAGTGATTAATACGAGCTTCATAAATTTAACAGAATTCTTTTTTGTATAATTTCAATAGATTATACTACTGTTTATTTTTAAAAGCATTTTGTTTTCAATTTGTATCCATTTAAATGTTTACACTCGCTAGAAATTATGGGGTGGGTTAGACAATTATTAAACAACGGTAATGTCAAAATATAAGAAGTTGATGCTTTACAAGTATTAAAACTCAGATTGTCAATATCACATGCCAGAATATACAAAGTATATATCCTTAAATTAAACAGATTCTCAAGCAGAATTTTTCTTACCTACCTAAGTGTACCTTTTGATATTCCCCAATAGAAATATATTCATGTGTATAGGGTGAGACTCAGATTTACCAACGACAATCTGGCTTCTAAGTCTAATCATATTTAAAGATGACCATTTAGAGGAGGATGTTACCCAAGAGATTATCAATCCATTGCAGAATGAGTTGTTGTGACCCCTTTTGTTGGGCAAGCAGGAGAATATTTGAACCAGAGATTAGGGATGTAAAATCCCATTTAATTGGCTAACTGGTTAAACATATTGTTTAACTGGTCAACCAATTAAAAGGGGTGAATGGCGGGCCCACTGGTCTGGAGCAACCCCCTACCCTTCCCGTCTGCCGGCAGGGGCTGCATCACCCTGGCCAGAGCTGCCCCTGGCTATAGTTTGCCAGGGCCCCCTGTAGTGCTGGCACAGTCCCCTGCCCACAGCATGTGGGAAGCTGCTCCAGCCCCGGCTGGTTAACCTTAACTGTTATACCTTCACATCCCTTTCACAGACCCCCTGAGCAGGGTGAAACCATTTTCTCCTTTGAAGACAAGCTGTGGATAGGAGACCATGGGGGTGCAATGTTGGACATCCTTTATCATTTCAAGCTGTGTTACATGGGTGAATGGCGAAAGGACACAGTATATAGGAATCTAGGAAAGAAGTCTGCAACTGGTTTATTTGATTTTTCTTTCACTGGAGACTATACAATTACTGGAATAGCTGGATTCATTTGAAGGCAGTAGTACAGAAATGCTCTCCTGTGGTTCCCTATAAATTACACTTAGCCAGTGCTGAAAAACTGTTGAAACTCACTCCTTAAAATGAAAGTCTCTCAAAGACATAAACCTACCTAAATTCAAGGCAGAGGAGATTCTTTCTAAAATGAGCGGCTACAAAATAAGACATTTTATCTGAAATGGCTGGGGTAGAGAGAGAGTAAAGTGTCTTGTCAGAGAGAGAATTTTGAAAATGGACTGCACCAGCCAGTTGTAAACTGGCCATCATCATTATTTAAAGGTTGTGTTTCAATCAGAGCACCTCTTTGGACTTGACATCTGAAAAGAAATTCATGAGGTAGAAAACTAAGCATGAAATGTGTATTTGTCTTATTTTTTAAGCAATCCTGTTGTAAGTGAGGGCACGTTTACACTGCCGGGCAAAAGTCAAATTAAGATACGTAACTTCAGCTACATCAATTGCCTAGCTGAAGTTGAAATAGCTTATTTCAGCTTTTGGCGCTCTCGACACAGCAGGCAGCTGAAGGAAGAACACTCTTCCTTTGAGTTCCCTTACTACTCATGACATGAAGGTTACAGGAGTTGGAGTAAGAAGTCCTCCAGCTCAAAATTATTTTGAAATAACGGCTTGCTGTGTAGACACGCACTTTGTTATTTCGAAATAACGTCAGTTATTCCTCAATAATGCTGCTGTGTAGACGTACCCCAAATGTTCTCTGAAAGGAATGGCAGCTCCTCTCATGAAAATGAATTTTATGCCAGGTTCAGTCTCCCAGCAACAAATGACCATATCTTTAAAAGATGTGTATGGATGTGCCTCTGTGGAAATTATTAGCTGGGGATATGAATTTGTGTTTTCAATTTCAGTCATCTTTGGAAGATCTCTTAGTAGTCTAGCTCTTAAAGCAATTAACACTTCATTGCTAATTCAATTTTGGTGGGAAAACAAGGTGGTCTTCTGCTTTTGAACATAGGGATCAGACCTAAGTTCCATCTACTTCAGTATCCTGTCTCCAATAATGGCCAGAAGGATACTTCATACACTTCCGATCATGTTAAGCAGATCCGAAATAATCTATTCCCCATGAATGTCTCATCCAAACAGGGCCAGCCCACAATATTTTGGCACCTGAGGCAGAGAGCTCAAATGGTGCTCCCATACCCGCTCGCTTGGGCCAAAACTTTGAAAGTCTCAATTCTGCCTTCTTCCTGTTCTACTCTACCACCATCTCTGTGCATCTAAAGCAGAGAGAATACATATGAACCAGCAGAAGACACAATGTTCTACACTCTGGGTCCTACTGGCACTCCCCCCCCCCACACACACACAGTCTGGCACCTGAGGCGGCCGCCTCAGTTCGCCTCATGGTTAGGCCAGCCCTGTATCTAAAATCCTAATAATTGAAGATTATTTTAAACCTTGAAGCATAAGGTTTTATATCCCTTCCAAAACTCTCTTAGTAGTACAGACTAACACAGTGCCCATCTTCAAAAAAGGGAAGAAGGACAATCCAAGGAACTATAGGCCGATCAGTCTTACCTCGGTTCCTGGAAAAATCGTTGGAAGAGAGGAAAGTGATTAGGAATAGTCAGCATGGATTCACAAAGGGCAAGTCATCCCTGACCAATCTGATTAGCTTCTATGATGAGGTAACTGGCTCTGTGGACATAGGAAAGTCAGTGGATGTGATTTATCTTGACTTTAGCAAGGCTTTTGATACAGTCTCCCACAATATTCTTGCCAGCAACTTAAGGGAATATGAATTGGATAAATGGATGGTAAGATGACTAGAAAGCTGGCTAGAAGGCCAGGCCCAGCGGGTAGTCATCAATGGCTCGATGTGAGGATGGTGGTCGGTTTCTAGCGGAGTGCCCCAAGGTTCAGTCTAGGACCGGTTTTGTTCAATATCTTTATTAATGACCTGGATGGGGGGATGGATTGCACTCTCAGCAAATTTGCAGATGACACTAAGCTAGGGGGAGAGGTAGATACGCTTGAGGACAGAGATAGGGTCCAGAGTGACTTAGAGAAATTGGAGGATTGGGCCACAAGAAATCTGATGAGGTTCAACAAGGACAAGTGCAGAGTCCTGAACTTGGGACGGAAGAATCCCAAGCATAGTTACAGGCTGGGGACCAGCCAGCTAAGTAGTAGTTCTGCAGAAAAGGACCTGGGGGTTACAGTGGATGAGAAGCTGGATATGAGTCAACAATGTGCCCTTGTAGCCAAGAAGGCTAATGGCATATTAGGTTGCATTAAGAGGAGCATTGCCAGCAGATCCAGAGATGTCATTATTCCCCTTTATTTGGCTCTGGTGAGGCCACATCTGGAGTATTGTGTCTAATTCTGCCCCCCCACTACAAAAAGGATGTGGACGCATTGGAGAGGGTCCAGTGGAAGGCAACCAAAATGATTAGGGGCTGGAGCATATGACCTATGAGGAAAGGCTGAGGGAGTTGGGTCTGTTTAGTCTGCAGAAGAGAAGAGTGAGGGGGGATTTGATAGCAGCCTTCAACTTCCTGAAGGGAGCTTCCAAACAGGATGGAGAAAGGCTGTTCTCAGTAGTGACAGATGGCAGAACAAGGAGCAAAGGTCTCAAGTTGTGGTAGGAGAGGTCTAGGTTGGATATTAGGAAAAACTATTTCAATAGGAGGGTGGTGAAGCACTGAAATGGGTTACCTAGGGAAGTAGTGGAGTCTCCATCCCTAGAGGTGTTTAAGTCTCGGCTTGACAAAGCCCTGGCTGGGTTAATTTAGTTGGGATTGGTTCTGCCTAGAGGAGGGGTCTGGACTTGATGACCTTCTGAGGTCTTTTCCTGCTCTATGATACCCCTCTGAGTCTCTTAGCATTAATTATTGGAACTCCAGCACCTTTTATAAGCAGCGCTTAATTTGCACTTTTTGCATGCTAGGGCACAGCCCTGGTATAACTTCTGTCAGTGGGATGCCATCACATTTTTAGTAACGCACTTGCATGCAAGGCGTGACCTTGCACATATGTGGTCTTGCATGCTATTTTACACTTGCATGCAAGATCACACTGTGTGTGTAGATGCCATTTTGTAAAACAAAAGGGAAGCCTTCATGCAATGTGACCTTGGAGGTACAGTGCACGAGAGTGTATACTGTATGGACATTGTGACCTCACATGCTCCGTATGTGCAAAGTGTGGAAGGCTCCATTTTGTTCTAGGAATAGTATTATTATTAATGCTTGATCCCTGACAGCTCTTTCTTCCACGAACTAAACACAATTTATAACCTGTTTGAACTTTTGGCACCAACTCTAGAATAAAGTTGAAAGAAGAGAACAGGACCTCCAAAAAGCTGAGCACTGCTGGAATTATTGACGCAAAGACCTAAGTGAGGGAACACAACCCAGGATCATGTTTCCCAATAATAACATGGGAAGTTGACTTCCCAACATAAGAAGTTGAAATTAAGGTTGCTATGTGATCCATCCAAAAATGTACTGGAGATTTATAATTAGATCATACAGAAGCTATGGGTTTATCAAGTTTAGTGACTTCAGACAGATGTTGGAGAGCTCCCAAAATAGGTGGTGAAAAGGACAGTCATATTGGTAACTGAAATAAATTTAGCTAATTTGAATTGAATATTATATTTTACCCATTATGCTCACTTCTGGAAGTGTAAATACAAGGCATATTAATTATTCAATGGTAATTTTCTAGCCTGATAATTAAGTTGTCTCTTCTCTCCAAAAGAATGTATCAGTTTCTTGCTTGGTTTTTTAGCATGCATTTCATACAGAAATATAGTCTAGCCTATTGAAAATTGTGCATTTATCTAAGGAAAAAATTGCTCATATCTGTAGCAAGTCATTTAGAATGGATCAACCAGGCAGCACACTTAAAATATGACCAGAGGAAACGAGCTCTACTGCAGTAGTTTTCAAACTTTTTTTCTCATGACTCAGTTGAAGAAAATTGTTCATGTCCATGACCCAACATAATTTGACTGAAGTATGGGCTCTGGGATGGGGCTGAGGATGAGGGCTTTAGCTTTGTGGGGGTCAGGGCTGGGGCAGGAGGGTCTTACTTTGAGTGGCTCCCAGTCAGCAGTGCAGCGGGGGTGTGAAGGCAGTTTGCCACCTTCCTGGCACCTCAGACCATGGTGCGCCCCTGAAGCAGCCAGCCGCAGGTTCTAGCCAATGGGAGTGCAGAGCTAGCATTGAGGGCAGGAGCAGTGCATGGAGTCTTGTGCTCTCTTCTGCCTCCTGCCCTCACCTGACACTGCTGTCAGGCCTGCTGCTGACCACTTCTGTGGCACAGTGAAGACTGAAGTGCCAGGACAGGCAGGTAGCTGCCTTAGCACCCCCACTGGTCACCCTGCAGCAACGAGCCCCAGCAGAGCCGGTCTTAGGGGTGGGTGAGCCAAGCGGTCGCCTGGGGCCGCCATTTTCAAGGGACCGTTGACAGAGACGGATTTAGGGTTGGGCCGCAACCACATTTCAGCCCGACCTCCTGCATCCTTCCCCCAGGTTTCCCTGGTTACTCCCCAACCCCCTTTTTTCTTTGCTCAACAAATTTTCCTGGCAGTTTTTGGTTTTTTTGCTTGACAACTTTTTGCCCGGTATTTTTTTTTAAATCATCTGGCAACCCTATGGGAGAGCTAGGTGGTCGCCTGGGGCTGCCAATTGGTTAGGACTGGCCCTGAGCCCCAGTGCCTAACATTCTGCCACTCAATAGAGAGTCATGCGCCCTAATTTGAAAACCACTGCTCTATTGGCAATGGGTTGGCAGCTTTTTCCATCTCTGTTTCTGTGATATTTTTAACATCAGCTGTGCATCCCAATTTCAATCGCTATGTGTATTACTGACTGTGTTAAGACTGACGTTTGAATCAAATCATCGGATTTGACCACCGGTGAATTCTCTTACCAGAGCAGAATGCAAAAACCCCTTAAAAGGTAAAGACCTCAAGTCAGCCAGTATTCCCCGCATAATGCTCCCTCTGGATTCACAGAGAATCCTGCTTGAAAAGCAGGGGTCCAATCAAACCCAATAATCAATTGCTGCTCTCTTGCATTAAAATCCATAGAAGAGATTAGTTCACACCAGTCATTTAAGGCAATGCAAATAAAATGACTGCAATAGAACTTTTGCAGTGGGATCAATGGCCTCTTTGCAAATAAGGTCTGAGCACTTATAATGGGCAGCAGCAGGCAAAAATTATCCTGTGAGAGCATTTCACTCCACTGACATATCTCAAATATTCTTGGGCTTAAGTAAAGCATTGAAAACATCTGTGTTACAATTACACCAGCCTGCCTGAGTGAATTTTTACAAGTTTGCCCTGAAAGGCTCTGACATTTCTCCACCAATAATCTGAGAGAGAATAGGGGTGTTTGGAAACAAGCAATCAACAGATGAGCAGTGGGTCTAATTGGCACACCTTACTCATGTGAACACTTCTGATTGAAGACAAGGGTCCTGCCGGCCTAGACCTTTGGTTCAACCAGTTACCTAAGCAAGGAACTCTGGTGCTCCCTGCAGTGTGGGAGGACTGTGCATCAGCCAGAATTGGGCCAAAGACGATGAAGGATTCGATCGTTAATCAACCCTTGACTCAGACTGAAATCATTGAGACAGATTAGTGTTCGGCGCTTTTGGAGTGATGTGCAGCACCTTGCAGGATAGGGCCCTAAATGACTGCAATAAATCATTCCTCCTGATTCTTAAGGTTCCAGTTTTACACTGAAGCCCTGCTTTGAAGCACATTTTAGTGACGGGCAAAATATAACATTATTAGTCCACTCTATCTGGGTCTGGTCATCTAGTGGTATAGCTTGACTTTTTAAATTTAATCTAAGCATGAGAATTGATTCTGGATGAGGCCAATGTACAGGCCAGCCAATGGGGGGCAAAGTAAACAACTACCCTAGGCCCTTTAAATTGCTGTTGGAGCCCTTTGTGACGTGCTCTGGGCGGTGCTACGGGCTGGGTGGGGCGGGAGGGCACAGTACAATCCCTCCAGTACAATGGGAGCTGGCTGCCCATAACACTGCCCCTTCTGCCCAAGGCCTCGCTTCTTCCAGGAGTGTGGATCCCCCCTCCCCCCACCTTTCCCAAGGGCCTGGCAATTCTGACAGTAGAGCTCTGCAGATCTATGGATATCTGTTTTATATCTGTGAGTATCCACGGCCAGGGATGTAGCTATGGATATCTGTGACTTTTTTGCAAATAAAGCTGCAGATACAAATTTTGTTTCTAGAACCCACAAATGTGCAGAGATCCACTTTGCATCTGTGTGTATCTGCATCTGCAAATGTGGATGTAGATGTTCGCAGCTCATTTTTGCAGATATGGATGTGAATACAGATGCAAATTTTGTATCGGCACAGGACTCTATCTTTCTGCCCCCCTCCTAATGTACTACCGGTGAACCTCACCTAACCCTGTGAATTAAACAACTGCATGGTGTAAATAGTGAAATATAGCCATGGTTTTTGTATTGACCACCTCTTTTCTTGCATATCCTACAATAATGAGATAATTAATTGATTTTAAACCACTTAATTCTAGTTTTAAAAAAGGTGTCCTGACATTTTAACTCATTAGCTTTTAACTTAGTGTGAATTTTCTTTATACTGTGCTGTCTTTTAATTCTTTACATTTTAACTTTGCTGTTTGCATCAATTCATTACTGAATCATAAATCAAAGCTGTAATTAAGTGTCATACTTTGTATGCTTTGAAGTACAGTATGATTCTACTTGTGCTTGCAGTATTTCTCCATTTAATATTAACCCATGTGCACAATAATGTTTTGGGTCTTCTTCAACTTAAAATCTCCCTAAAATAATCAGAGTTAATTTCTAGTAAATAAAATTTGATGGAATCCTAAAAATAATTATCTGGTTTGTTTTATATATTGTGTATGTTCATAAAAATATTTTAGGTACTTTTAAGTTTCCTACATTGGATAAGCTCATTTGTAATTAACATATTAATTAACTGCAAATGACCTAATGAATTGCTTCCTAGCTGCCATACCCATTCAGAATTCACTCACTCTTCAGTAAGTGAACCTTTGTCACTGAATTTCAAGAAAGAGAGTGCAGTGTAATTGCAAACAAAATAGAGATATTTCCATATGCAGGTGGAACCTCTCTAGTCCGGCACTCTCTGGTCCGGCAACATCCGTGGTTTGGCATAATTTTAGTCAGCTGGATGTCCACTTATTATAGGTATGGCCAATTTTGCCATGGTGTCTTAAAGTTTGTTTACAGTCACCAGACCTGGCTTTCAATATTCTGTGCTTTATTTAACCCCTCAATATCTTCTAATAGCCCCGTAAGCAGTGGAAGAGTTGGTAATGCTGCTAGATAAGACTGACCTCCTGTGGTCTGGCAATGATCAGGTCCTGAGGGCGCCAGACTAGAGAGGTTCAACCTGTACTACAACAACTATTTTCTATGCTTGTTTGTTAAAACAGCACTGAAGTTTCATGCTTACGGCAGTGTCTTCATTAATATTCTCTCAGTACCACTAAAGTACAGAGTCTGAGTTACTCAGTCGAAAAGACTGAGTATGTTTCAGGAAAGAATCCAGGCTAATCAAATGGAAACAATTTCAAATAATAATAAAAATTGTTCTATTTTAAATTATAAGCGTTGATTCAAGGCAGAGTAGTGCCACTTTTGATGAACATCTGCTTAAATGTTTATTTCCAAAGAAAACTATTGTAAAACATTTGTCACAATGTCAACGTCATTATGAAACTAAATAGAACCTATAGTTAGTTAAGGGGCCAATGAAATGACCTCAGCTTCCAGAACAGTAAAACATAAAAAGCCACAATGTGAACCTGGAGTTTCAGAAATGAATCAGACAACACCCCGCCCAAAGATTTACTGATAGAGAAGGCAAGACTAAATGAATCATTATTTGTGACAGGGGTAGATTTTTAAGCTACACCAGGAAAAAAATGTACAAAAATAGTTAACCAGAATTCAATTGCATGGAGTCATTATTCAAGCAAAAACAGGTTGAGGAGAGGGGAGGTATTGAAATGAAGTTCAGCACACAGAGAGCACAATTAGCTTTCCCTAACTTCCTAGGGAAACCATTTCTCTTATGGAGTCTTGACCATAATTCAGTTTTTCTCTTAGGCTGTGTCTAGACTGCAGAATTCTTTCAGAAAAAGATATGCAAATTGCGAACTGCAATTTGCATATCTTTTTCCACTTCTTTTTTCAGAAGAAGCTTTTCTGACATTTGGCCCATCTATACTGGGCCAAATGTCAGAAATAAACCCTTTTTTGGAACATCCCTTCTTCCTTGTAAAATGAGGTTTACAGGGATGCCAAAAAAACGCGTCTTCTCTTCTGAAAAAAAAATTTGGAAGAGCAGATGCGTTCCTTGGACTCCGCAGAGTTTTTCCGGGATACCTCTGGTATCCCGGTAAAACTCCGTGGTCTACATGTACCCTAAATTTCCACATTAGCACCATGATCCTTCTGGCCATGCTCATCTGGTGAGGAATCTCTTTGGAGCCCATCAGCATCCCCTCTTACAAGAATGTGAACAAGTTTTCTTCTGAAGCCTAGGGACAAGCTTTCATAACAAATCCCAACAGACAGATGTTCCTGGTTTAGAAGCCTAAGTCTAGGGCTCGGCTTGTTGTGAGGTTCCCTAAAGGTTTATCATTTTTTCTGTCAGACCTGACTAAGTTTTGACAGAACTTAAACTGAACAATTGTTTGGGATGGCAACAAACCCAAGATAGACAAAAGCAGTTGATATTATTATGAATTTTGTTATGATTTGCAGCTCAGCTGAACTATGAACTCAAAGCAAAACTCAAGGCATTTCCTTCCCTAGTCTCCCAATCCTTGCCTTCAGTCAACATTGGCAGTTGCCAGCCAACATTTGGGTAGGTGGGCCACAGACACATGCTCTGAGGTGAATTTTCCAACACTGGCCATATTCCTTATACCATCACTGAGAGACAGTGGGCCGAGCCTTCATAAATTCTTCCTTCATAAATTCTGCATGACTATGCAAGCTGTAAGACTGCTGTTAATGGCTTAGAGAGGAAACCGTTTTTCCCTCTTTGAAGTAGAATTGTGCTTCATGGTGGACAATAAAAGACAAAGCAAACATGCCAGCGCATGAAGAAATTATATTTCTGCTGGATGTGGCCAACACAGATTAGAAAACAACACTGAAGAAAGCAAAAAAGGAGGAGGATGTATAGAGGTAGCCATGTACCACTTCGCAGTTTGTTTTGGGGAATAAAATCTCTTGAAAAAGCTTCTAAAACATTTTATTTTTAGCAGTGCATTGTGGGGGGGGGGGGGGGGGGGAAACTGGATCCAAGAAAAATATATTCTTTATTTCTAAACTCAGATTGTTATCAGCCTAAGCGCACTTCTGCATCAGCAACATGATTTGATTATTTTTTGGTTAGCCTTTTTTACAACCCAGTGACTCATCTAGAGAACTGACCTATCATTTAGAGTCCTCTGGCCTCAGGGAAAACATTTCATTTAAATCCCTGGATTGGAACAGAACTTTTTAAACACTGGCTCATAATCACTTGGTACAGTAATTTAAGCCTTCTCTTGATTTTTTTTCCCCAAAGATAACCAAATAATCTAATAATGAAGGAAATCCTTTTATTATTTTAAGTTGGGCAAAGGAGTTGCAAACAAATTAAAAATGGGAAACGTTACAGATGGGTTTTATGTCAAACCAAACAAGACATTGGAATGCTAGGTCAGATTGGCTTTTTATGCACAAAGTACATGACAGCAAGTGTATTAATGGGCTGTTAATGTGCATCTTACATTTCCCTGCAAGGCTAAAGGCACAAGCCACCCAACAAGTATTCTAATGGCTTATTACTGCAACCCCTTGAGTGTCTTCTTGCCTTGAGAAAATGTACCTTCTGAGTTTGAAAATAAAATGGCTAACAGAATCTAAAACAAAGCTCTGTACCTGAACATCATTCAGCAGGCACTTCCGCTGGGGGCGGAAAAAAAGTTAATGTCAGGAGGAAATGGAATAATTAGAGTTGATCACCTTTCCTGCTGCTTTTTAATGCCGTGTTAGGTCTTTGCAACATATGTTTCTCTCCCAGCAATTTCCAAAGGTTTTACTCACACTGAGGCTTAAGTTATGCCATTCCTATTTCACCTGTTGCTATGCCATTCCACAATTGCTTTTTCTTTAATGTAGCTATGTGGAGAGGAGCTCTTCTCTTTTCCTCTGTAGGCTCATTTTTCTAAAACTTCTGATCGCCCTGGTATGGACTATACGTGACTGAAAGTGGCAGTGTCACCAAGTTGCAGATCGTTAATTGCTTTCCATCAGATGAAAGACTTTCACATCATATTATGGAAAACTAACCAAGGCCATTACACAAAATCACTGGGCTCTGTTGCTGTCTGCTTTCTACAAATGCAAAGGATTCCTGCAGCAGTGCTGAAGGAGCAATCCCACATTATAATTCTATCATTTCTGCAGATGGGGCAGCAACTCCAATATATAAGTGAACCTCAGCAGGCCCGGCCAAAGAGTTTGAGGGGCCCAAACTGGCACGTTGTGGTTGGCTGCACCACATGGCTGGGTGGCTCCTGGCCAGGGCAGCAAGCGAGCAGCCGGGCGGGTGGGCACCATGCAGCACGGGGCCCGAGGCAGCTGCCTTGCTCACCTTGTCCTAAGGCCGGGCCTGAACCCCAGGCTGTGGGCTAGACTCTCTGGGTATGACTAGACCACATCCCTCTGTTGCCAGAGAGATGTAAATTAAACATACCGAAATTGCTAATGAAGCGGGGATTTAAATATCCCGTGCTTCATTAGAATAAAAATGGCTACCACTTTTTGCTGCCATGGAATTTTGCCGGTAAAAAGTGGCATTCTATACAGGGGTCGGTCAACAAGGAAAGCCTTTTCCGATTGATCCTGTAAACCTAGTTGCACAAGGCATAAGGGATCGGTCGGAAAGGCATTCCTTGCCGACTGATCCCCGTCTAGACTGCCGCTTTTTACTGACAAAATGCTGCATTGGCAAAAAGCGGTGGCCATTTTTATTCTAATGAAGCGCGGGATATTTAAATCCCCGCTTCATTAGCAATTTCGGTATGTCTAATTTACATCTCTCTGGTGAAAGAGGGATGTAGTCTAGACATACTGTCTGCTGTGTCCCAGAGCTGCTCGGCACAGATTAGGGATGGGTGTTAGCAGGAAGCTCCCTGACCCTTGTGTATTGATCAATGCCTGACTCAGTTCAGATGCTGGTGTGACTCAGAGCTGCTCCTAGGCTTCTCTAATTTGGGCTAATGAAGGACTGGCCTAACTGAGCTCCCCACACATGCCCATCTCTCTCCCAACACACACTCAACAGCTTCACAGTGGAGGAAATAATGCAGTGCAAAGGGGTTGGATTACAAATGAGAATCTGGTCCCACACACATACACACCTGCCACACACATTGTATGTGGGTGACTCTTTGGCTACGTCTACACTGCGTCATTTTTGCGGAAGAGGCAATGCGAATGAAGTGCTCATTAACATTTCTCGTGCTCTCATTTGCATAGTCTCTTCCGATCCTTTTTGCAGAAGAGGTTTTTGTGAAAAAAAAAACGCAGTGTAGACAGGGCCATTTTTTGCAAAAAAAACCTTTTTGTGCAAGATCCTGTAAAACTCACTACCTCCTGAAAAATCGCCTCCCTTTCAAGGGAGGATGCCTCCAACATCCATGATCTCTGCACTAAATGGAGGAACGCAACCGTCTACAGGCGGATGGCTGCCAGACCCTTATCAGCCTAAGCTCGTTTTTTGGTGTCGGAATCTTGAAGAGAGAAGTTGAACAAAAGATGTGGCCCATTCCCTCTTTTCTAGGCTGTTTCCACCCACTCTGGTGGGGAGTCCTGTGGTATCCCAGAGTTAGGGTATGTCTACACTACAGCGTTATTTCGAAATATCTTATTTTGAAACAGTTATTTCGAAATAGCTTATTTTGAAATAACGTGTCTAGACACAAAATGCATTTCAAAATAGCATTTTACTATTTTGAAATAGCACGTCCACACTGATAGGATGTTTAATCGCATTGAAGGCCAGCTGGAACCGGTTCTGGAAGGGCATCAGGTCAGGAGTTACCTTGTGTGGCTGCTGTCTGAGGCTATCTGAGACCTGTGCTTAAAGGAACTCCTCCAGACAGCCGGTTCTAAGGTTTCCGTGCTTGCTTGCCTACCTCGCTAGGGGATAGCAAAGCATTTTTTTCTCTGCATGCTCTGGTTGCCCTCACTCGGGACACCAAAATACTCTGAAGCATGGAGCCGGAGCCGCTCCAGAGCACTCTGGTGCTTCTCCTGGACGTGTTGCTGCGAGCCTGGCAGCATGTTCTGCAGGCAGTAACAGTCTCCCTGGTCTGCCCCACTGGGGGCTTGTGCCTCATTCCTCCCTCACATTCTTCCACTTACTCCTCCCTAACCCCCTTCCTGCTGTACAATAAAAGACACATGTTCTTATTGAACAAAACTGGGGTGGGGGAGGAATGAAACTGAGGTGAGACTGGGGAAAGAAGGTGGGAGAGTGTTGGAGAGAGGGTGGGAGGGGGAGGGGAAAACCTGGAAGGAGGGAGCTGGCAGGGGGAGGCCAGGGGAGGAAGGGAAAGGAGAAGCTCAGGGTTGGGGGGGGGGTCTCACCACCGCAGGTGCGGGAGCCTTGGCATCCCTGAGGGTGTGGGGAGGGAGGGGAGGAAGAAGCGGGAGGGGGAGAAGGAGTGGGAGGAGGAGCAGTAGCTGGGAAGGCAGTAGGGGCTGGAGCAGCAGGAGGCCCCAGGGTCGATGACCATCTGGGGGCACAGACCTCCCTGCCCCCCAGGATGCAGTTCATGGCATCAAAATAGGGGCAGGGGTCTGGGTCTGCCCCTGGTTTGGAGTTGCCCCCCTGTGGCCCTGGCATACGCCTGCCACAGCTCCTTTATTTTCATGCGAACCTGCTCCTGGGTTCGCATGTGGCCTTTGGTGGCCAGATGGTTGCTGGTAGATGGTTTCATTCCTCCATTTAGAGCGGAGATCATGGATGTTGGAGGCATCCCCCAAAACCTGATTTAGGTCCCTGATCTCCACACTGGACCAGGCAGGCGCTTGCCTTTTCCGGCCCCTGGCAGGCTCCTGGGAGCTGGCAGACTGGTCCTGGGGAGCGGTGCAGGGCTGGCTGGCACTGGCTGCCTGGCTCATGCTGGGGCCATTGGGTCAGGTACAGCGACTGCTGGCTCTGGGCTGGCAGGCTTGGAGCTGGCACAGATACTGTGGCCAGAGTCTACCCCTTTAAAGGCTCCAGGGAGCGGGGGAGGGAGAGGAGTTTTCTTGGTTGTGCCCAGAGTAGCCACCAGGGCACCCTGGGAAGGGCTGGTGGCCCCCTATTTCAAAATAAGCGTCTACACAATGCTTATTTCAAAGTAGCAATTTCAAAATTGGCGCTATTCCTTGTGGAATGAGGTTCACCAATTTTGAAATAAGCCTTCCGCTATTTCGATTTAATTTCAAAATAGCAGTTTGGCTGTGTAGACATTGGTAAAGTTATTTCGTGTAGACATACCCTTATTGTTTTATCATGGACATTGCTTCCTCTTCACCACTAAGCACTGAGTCAGCTTTTATGCCCGTTCTTAATTGTTCCAGCACACTGCATCCCTTAAGACAAGAAACGCAGCACTGGGGAATGTAAAAGGTAATTAAAACACAAGGCTGATACAAAAAAGCAAGAGCAGGCAGGTGAGTGGCATCCTCTTTCAACAGATGGGCCTTTTGACACAGGAATTTTTAAAAATAGCTCAGAAATGGAGTCTTAATGAGCATGGAATTAAACAAAGATCATTGAAAACTTTCAGGGCAAGACTGTGGTTTATCCTATGCAGCTGCACATGAGAGCACAAGACACACCTTTTCTCCAGTGCAAGGGTTGCAGTACAGTGGGGAAAGCACTGTGCTTAGTGATACTGTTCTCCCTCTCAGTGGGGGGATGGGGAGCAAACAGGGCAGTCTCCAACCACCACAACCATCAGGAGCATTCAGCTGTGCCTAGATAGGCCATACCTACTCTGTGAGGAAGATCGACACTGCTGCGGTCAGTTTTCTGGGATTTGATTTAGCAGGTCTAGGGAAGGCCCGATAAATCAAACTCAGAGGGCATCCCTGGTGGCACCAGTACTCCTGCTCCTCATGAGTGGTGAGGGAAGCTGATGGGAGCTTTTGCTCCCATTGACCTCCTGCTACGTGGACAGTGATTTAAGTTTGACTCCATAATTAACGTAGCTGGAATTGTGTATCTTAAGTTGGCTTTGCACTCTAGTGTAGACAAGACCATAATGGCGGGGAAGTGACCTGCACCACATGAAGTGTTGGTAACAGGTTACCCCCTTGAACACAGAGAAGTAACTAGGACCTGAATTGTAACTCAGACAATTCTGTTCCTAATCTGTTCACAGAAAACGTGCAACAATGCACTGTGTCACTGGAAGTAAATGTACACTAGCCTTCTCTCAGTGAGTGGCTTAAGAAATCACACATATTCAGGTTTATAAAAAGTGGTGAGCACTTGCTCTGATGACTCAGCTGCTTCCCCTGCCTCTTTAGGATTTCCCAGGACAAGAGATGGTGGTTTGGGCCTGTCCCTTCACAAGATTAAACTGATTTAGGAGAGGAAGAAGACGGATTCTTTCATATTTTCCTCCTCAGATTTGGTGTTTGTCTATCAACTAGCCCAGCAACCCAGGCCAACATGACTCCTCTTCTGGTTGCTACCTTCACATCCATAGTGCACATTTTCAGGGCATCCTTGCTATAAGCCGCCCCGTTATACATCCATTCTGCACTAAAATCATCAACGCTTGTAGGAACTGATGCATTATAAGTCCTCCCATTCCCTGCTCTTAAGTCGCGCATGCAAAAAAAAAGTGTGCTAATGGAAGTCAGCCGTGGGAAAAAAATTCCCCACTTTAAGTTGTTTTGCTATAAGTCCACAGTGTTTTGGAACGCATCTTGCACTTATAGCAAGGACGGCCCATACCTGCATTTCTTATTCCTTTTATCAAGATCCAGCTACTTGTCTGCTTAACTTGCAGCAAGGTCACTTTATACGTATTAGGAAAAAACTATTTAATTATAAGAGTAACTAATTAGAGGGAATGGACTTCCAAGGGAAATTGTGAGCGTACAAGGTCAATACCAACCAGTCGGGCACCTTCTAGGTATATTTGGTCCTGCCCTCAGCTCGGGGAAAGGTGGATGGACTATTTGCCTGCTGTCCCTTCCAGCCTGACACTTCAATGACAACTACTTGCCAGATTTCTAAACCAAAGTTTTCTTTACCTGCGTCTTCCAGTCAATTATAAAGGGAAACTGCCTCAGTTGTTCAGAATTCCTGGCACGGCACCCTCCATGGTAGCCACTGCCTTCTAACTCATTAGCGCTTACTCCATTTTCCCGTAATTGAAAAACAGACCAAGTTTGCACAGATTATATGGCTGGTTTAATGAAGTTTAGTAAAATGAGCTCATTAATGCAGCTTTCGAAAGAACATCCATTTTCTACATCGCAAGGCATGATTTTACAATCCTTCAGCATGAACATTAAAAATCTCTCAAATTCCGCTGTGCTGCCAAATCACAGAGTGAGCGTGGAAACTCTAGAAGTTCCTCTAATTGCTTATAAAACGCAATTGCCATGTTCCTCTTTCATGAGATGCAATTGACATTTCCCTGACTGTGGCTGGTATCTGTTGTTCTTGCTTCCATTTACTTGTGTCAAGGAGAAAATGATGGGTGCAGTCATTTTTTAAAAAAAAGGAAAATCCAAATTAGATTCAAATATTTTCTAATAATAGAATATTCACAAACGGTATTTTAAAACTTCACAGTTATCTTATTTCTGTATCTTAATTGTCTATGATAAACGTGTTTTGTTTCACCTTTTTTAAATATCTAAAGATGCTTCTGGAAAGAGGTGTTTCCTTAGAATATCAGGCTGCCACGCCAGAAAAGCTGGCATTCCTGCAAAGTTATGATTGTGAACAACATTCAGATCTGGTCGCTTTTCTTTGTTATTTAAAAATACCAAGCAAGCAATTTACCCAATTATACTTTATTTTACACAAACAGCTCCATTGACTTACAGAGAGTCCAAAATGAATTGTTTTCATCACCCTCAGCGGTACGACGGTGATTACAAAGGTGCTATTATCAAAAGAGGAAGATGCACACTATGCATCATCAGATCACTAGCACACACATCAGCTATATTTTATATGAAGCAGCCAGGCTGGTTAAATCTCACAGGTCAGATGTTCCAGTACAAGGGCTGCTACGCCATCGTTAATGTAAATCAAGATAAGAATGGGCGAACATCATTACACGTCTTCACCCTTAGTGCTGGGACACAGCAAGGGGAAAGGAATGGGGGAGAAGAAAGATGGAGATCGTCCCGTGGAGATCTGCAGCCGAGAAAACAAATGTGTGCGCACACATGGCGGTGAGCCCGGGTACCTCTTGGTGCTTGTCTCCACCTGTTTCTCCTCCCTGTCTACCAAGCTACAGAATTGGACTAGGAGGGAGAACCAGTTACGTTGTTAAAAAAATGGGCGAAGGGTGCATTGAGATTCTGATATAGAATCATAGGATTGGAAGGAACTTTAAGAGGTCTTCTAGTCCAGCACCAGTGCCCCAGGCAGGACGGAGTACGGAAAATGGTGACATGCTTGCTACATTTTGGAAGATATTAGATTTTGATGAGATTTCATGCACAGTCTATGCAGGATGTTGCTTCTCTCTTTTGGGTGCAAGTTAGTATGTGGCTGAAGACAGAATCCCTCTTCCCTGGAGAGGGAGCCAGTAGCCACGTCTTCCTGTACAGTAGCGGCAATATTCTACTAGGACACCTCGTCTTCCCCAGTCAGCTAGAGTGGCTATGCAATGGAGGCAGGATACATCGTGATATGGGGGCAGAGCTGGATTACCCAATAGGCAGACTAAGGATGTGCTTAGGGCACCAGCAAAGCAGGGGCACCAAGAAAAAAAAAAGAGAGAGATTTTACAGTATAGTATTGTTTTTATTTTGAATTACATATGGGGAGGGGCACCATAATCTTTTCAGTGCTTAGGGCCTCTAAGGGTCTTAATACGGCTCTGTATGGGGGTACTGTTCTGGGGAGGAAGAGCTTGTTAAATCCAGGAAGAGAGTGAGGAGCGTGCTCTACACAGCATAAGAATGGAAACAACGCTCCCCACAATCTTCCTGACCTGAGTTCCTGAGGTTGATGTTGATAACCAGCGCACAGAGGAGTAGTTAGTAACAACCTCCAGTTCTCCAAACAAGCACGAATCACTACTTATTAGTCTCAGAGGGGTAGCTGTGTTGGTCTACCACTTTAGAAAACAACAAGTAATGCTGAAGCACCTTAGATCAAGAGCTTTCATGGGCAAAACCCATTTCGTCAGATGAAGCGGCGAGGAGTCCTGTGGCACCTTATAGACTAACTGAAGTGTTGGAGCATAAGCTTTCGTGGGCAAAGACCCACTTCGTCAGATGCATTTAGTGGAAATTTCCAGAGGCAGGTATAAATATGCAAGCCAGGATCAGTCTAGAGATGACGAGGTGGATCCAATCAGGGAGGATGAGGCCCACTTCTAGCAGCTGATCTGGAGGTGTGAATTCCAAGAGAGGAAAAGCTGCTTTTGTAGTTAGCAAGCCATTCACAGTCTTTGTTTAATCCTGAGTTGATTCAGACTAACACAGCTACCCCTCTGATATTCGTCAGATGAGACTACCCATTACTATCACTACTTATTATTGAAATTGACAGCATAAATGGGCAGCACAAAACTTCTTCACGGAGGAATACTTGATGGGGTGACTAGCTATTGCCTTTCTGTAGCACGTAACCTGCACCTGGGACTATCTCTACAAGTGAAGGCCTTGACTGAAAAATCACTGCGACACTGGTAAAAAGTTCACAGAATAAATGTAACCTCTTTCTCTTCATAGAGTGTCTAAGCAAGTTGTGATTTTCGCCAACTATTCATTTGTATTTACTAGGCAATTTTTTTAATTGGCCAATTTCTTTAATATAGGGCTGGTCAACTGGGCCCACAAAATCTATGGCAAGAGAGCTCTTTTACAGACACAGTACCACAAACATGAAGCGGATTCCAATGCTTTCACCTAATGGGACATTTTTATAGGGAAAAAAAAGCTGCATAAAGAAAAGTTTGTAATATCTTGTGTGATATTTCAGTGCATTGTGATCATTTCTAACCCAAAGTTCATCACGCCTAAAAAATAAACATGATTGGTGCCAAATTAAACAATTTTAGCATTTATGTCTTTTATAGACCACACTTGTAGAAAATGTTGGCAAAGCTTCTAAGAGAGCAGATAGTTTTATTTAAGTCCCAGGATCCTCTTCACTCCTAAATTCTTCTTCTGCCTTGCTTGCTCTCAGCTCACTAGCAGCCAATTCATCAGTTTGCAATCCCAAGAGAGTTGTGTTCTCTTATTATATTTAATTCTAAATTTGGCTTTGCACCAAACCAAAGCTTGTATGTTCTGAAACTTTGCATTTATTTTAATCACTTTAAGACAGCTTCTGCCTCCTGCTCTTTGTTTTCTCAGTATATTATTATTTCTATTCTACTACTACTACTTCTTCTTGCAAGCAAGCTTTTAAATGTTCTTGATCCTACAAGTTGGCAAGAAAAATTAAAATTCTCCCTTTGCTTTTGTCTTGCTGGTATATGAGGACTCCTTGTACAGAATGCCTTCTCTCGATAACATCTGGATCTTTATTAATGCTTATATCCAGAAACAAAGCAATAGGAAGCCAGTCACTCACTTGCCTTTCTAACACTTGGCTGGAAGCTTAAAAAAGGCTGAGAAATTAGAAAGGATCCTGAAAAAGTTGTATAAGAATGATTCAAGACGTGTCTTATAGTGAGATAGTAAATAAACTCAGTCTATTTGGTTTACCAAATAGAAGGTTAAGAGGTAACTTAATCATGGTACATAAGTACATTAGGGGGGTACATTTTTTTAGTGTGTGTGTGTGTGTGTGTGTGTGTGTGTGTGTTGGAGGGCTTTTTAATTTAACCAGCAAAGGCATAACAAGATCCTTCTTGAAACGATAAGCTAGACAAATTCATCAGAGGAATATATATAAAAAGAACAGAGAGGAAAATGAACCATTGCAACAACTTACCGAGGGGCATAGTGGATTCTCTTTCACTTGAAGTTTTTAAAACTAAATAGGATGCCTTGCTAAAAATATATTCTTGCTCAATCAGATATTCTAAGCTGGATGCAGGAATTAACCAGTGAAATTCCATGGCCTGCGTAATGCAGAAAGTCATATTAGATCGCTTTAATGGTCCCTTCTGCCTTCAAATCTATTTATCAGTGGGGGATAAATCTTCGGTTACTTAGTGCAGTTGGGTTGTACCACCTTTTGGTCCCCTTATTTCATGGATTTAATTTCAGTTTTTTGATTAAAAATGTTGAGATTTCCCAAAATTTCCCACCATTCTCCAAAATTGTCTGGTTGGCAGGAATCACTCAAGTTTTCTTCTCTAAGGAGCTTGCAATGTTCAGGATCTTGTCCAACTTTGTGGTAAATCTGTCAGTGTTCTTGATTATTCTAGCTGCTTCACAGATAACAGCACACAATATGACATACAACAGGACTCATAGAAGGACAGGATGTGTGCCCCTGTGCAAGAATGCAAAGTGAACCCCACCCCCCATGATTTCCAAGGGGTTTTCAGGGCATTTTTGCTTAAATTATCCTTTGAAATACTGAATATTATCAAAAGAGCAGTTGAGACATGAATCCCAGCTTCAAGGATTGTGAAAGAAGACAGGCACAGGCTGAATGAGATGAGGAACACTCTTGTGTTTCCATTGTCCTCAGAGGCACATTTTTAGACTAATAAACTTTTTTTTATAGAATATTAATTTGTTACTGGAAAGTTTTGAAAACTAAATACACTTCAGAAGCATGATCTCAGTCCATAAACTATGCAACTACTAAATCCCCTTGACTCTCAATGAGACTTTGGAGTCTAAGTCACTGTTGAAAATTGGCATTTGGCGCTCTTGAAAATCCCACAAGGTGCCTATTTGTATTGTTAAGCATATAATACCTATGAAAATCTGCCTCAGTCCCATTGATTTAAAGGGAGAAGTAGGAGCCTAAATTGCTTTGGAAAATCCCACTAGTTATGTTTCAGAATCCCTAGGCCCTTAAATACCTTTGTAAATCTGATTTAGGAACTTTGGAAACTTTTACGAAGAGTCCTAAAAACTGTAGCACTTAGAGCATTACCAAAGATAATTTAACCAGTCTTGTGTTACCCTTCATTCCCAGTGGTCCGGAATACAATTGTTTTCCAATACAATTCATCTGTCAGCTCCCCCACTTATACACATTTCCATGTATCACAGTGTTGCCAGAACCTTCCAGAGATTCGAGGTTCGGTGCAAGTCAAAAGAATAGACTTAACTAGCAACATACCTAAGTTCTTTGGAGCAAATCGAAGTGTAGGTGGATTAGTAATCCCCAGTTGATTCACAAATTGCTTCAGATTAAGTATTTTGGAGAAAAAAAAAGTTAAAAAAGACTCCTTTAAGTAAAAATGGAGTCACTGCAGGCACCCATAAAGGAGCATGAAAAAGACAAAAGGCCATAGCCCAGGAAACCGATGACAGAACCCACATCTTCAATTTACAACTGCTAGCCACTGCAGTTGTCCTGTTGGTGGCAATGCTTCACAGCTAGGTTTGCCATTAATCTAGTGTTTTCTGCTTCTCATTTGGTATCTCCACCCATGCCTGCATGCTTGTGGTCCCCTTTTTTCAGTTCTCTCCTCCCATCTATGCTCTCATGAAATTCTTCAACAAACATACCTGTTATGTCCTTTGTACAGAAAAGACACATGATATATTTAAAATACAATATATTTGAGCCTTATTCTATCTCCACTGCCAACACCCTCCCCCATAGCCTCACTGTTTCCTATCAAAATTACCAGAGCTCCTACCTCGCTGACTTCCCTTCATCTCATCAGCTCCTGTCTAATATTCATCACCCCTGCACTGCAAATTGTCGTGTTCATCTGTCATTGCTATCTTGTTACACCCTCCCAGAGCCTACTTAAACTTTGCATTGTCTTCCTGCTGCATCAAGTTCAAAGTCTTCTTCTTGAACCACGCAGACATAGTGCTCACCTCTCATTCTTTGGCTTGCAGTAAATGTATATCCCACAGCCTCCAATTCTGTAGCGTAATCATCCACATTACTAAAATTACAAAACCCTCAGCAATGTCTAGTCTGATGATTATTGCATCCAGCCCCATTTTGTTTGTCTTATACCAGTGGTGGGCAACTTGTGTTCCGCAGGGCACATGCAGACCATCAGTGTTCTATGTGTGGCCTGCGAGACATTTTTTCCCCAGTGCCCATGTGCCAGGTTGCCAGATTCTGTTAGTTTCCACCAATGTAAGTTTTTTTTCCTCCTGGTATTACTAAAAATGACACATGCATAAAGCAGGGCAGATGAAGTGAGGTGCATGCTGATTGCACACAACATTGACTTTGAGAGCTGTGCACTCCCTCGGCGTCCAAGCAAAGTGCTGCTACAGTTCAATCGGAACACCCCATGCTACGCAAGCACAGTGAGCAAAACTATCCTATCCTGGGGGATGTTCTTAGTTACAGTCTGGCAGCCCACTGAGATGCAGGAGGGCCGCTCATACTGCCCACTCGCCTATCACCGTCTTAACTTGTAAACTCTTCAGAGCATGTACCTCTGATCTTGTTAAATAGAATTCCTGCACTCATTGAAATGCATGGCACCAATGTGAACCAGGCAAACCTCTTCCTAAGTCATGCCATTTACCTGTGTGCCAAACGCAGAATTATTAGAGTGGTTTTATGGGCATTCAACATCAGTTTGAGTTAAACAAGGGCTTTAGTTTCATGCAGATGAAAAACGTAATTAGATCAATGAAATCATCTCTAATGGCCCGAGTTCTTCTGGCAACTAGCCCTTGCTTTTTTTTTTTTTTTTTTTTTTAAACAGACATTTTCAGTACATTGTTAGGAACATAGGAATAGCCAGACGGGATCTGAACTCTAGCCCAGCATGCTGTCTGTGACATTGGTCAATGTGAGACAGGGCTGGCCTTACCATGAGGTGAACTGAGGCGGCTGCCTCAGGTGCCAGACTGGGGGGGAGGGGAGGGGCGCCACTAGACCCCAGAGTGTAGAAAACTGTGTCTGCTGCTGGTGCATCTGTATTCTCTCTGCTCTAGAGTAGAACAGGAAGAAGGCAGAATTGAGACCTTTCAAAGTTTTGGCCCAAGTGAGGGAGTCTGGAAGCATAGGGCTGGCCCGAGCCATTCATGTGCCCTGGACCCCGGGAGCACGGCGCCGCCTCTGGGAGTGCGACACATGCGTGGCCCCGCCCCCGGGTGCCCAGCGCATGCATGGCCCCACCCCGGGCGCCTGGCGTGCGTGGCACCACTCCGGGCAAGCGGAGCATGCACGGTGCCATCCCCGCATGGCCTGGCAGTCCCACACAGCGGCACGCCCTGGGCTGTAGCCTGGTTGGCCGTACCTTGGGCTGGCTCTGTGGGGGCATCATTCGAGCTCCCTGCCTCAGGTGCCAAAATGTTATGGGCTGTCCCTGGTGTGAGAGCTTCAGAGACATCTGTATGAACACAGCAGGAGGAAGATGGGGCATAATCCCCACCAGTAGCTCTCGTCCTAGTTGAGTATGATTTAAACTGTCAAGCGTGAGGTTTAATATCCCTTCCAAAATTGGTTAGTAATAACTACTATAACTCTGCATCAGAGGGATAGCCATGTTAGTCTGTATCTGCAAAACCAACAAGGAGTCTTGTGACACTTTACAGCAGGGGTGGGCAAAAGGGCTTCCGCGGGCCGGATCCGGCTGGCCAAGCGGGTTGATCCAGCCTATGGAGGCCCTGCCGCGCCCCCGCCCTCAGGCCAATTAGTGCCTGGGGGTGGGGGAGTGCGCGAAGTTTTCTCCACCCTGTTAGGAGCATGTGGCAGTTTCCTAAGTGCCACACGCTCGTTGCAAGGCAGGGGCATGGTGGAGGAAGCTTTGTTTATTCCTCCACCCCCAAACTCCAATTGGCCTAGGGGCGGGGGCATGTGCAAACCCTCCTGCCCTGTGAGGAGTGCGCGGCACTTTGAAGTGCCACATGCTCCTCGCAGGGTGGGGGTAGGGCAGAGGAAACTTCCTGTGCTCCTCCCACCCCCATGCCAATCAGGGCGTGAAGTCTCCTCCCGCCCTGCCAGGAGCAAGCTACACTTTAAATTGCTACACGCTCTTGGCAGGGCGGAGGAAACTTCGTGCGCTTCTCCCGCCTCCAGGCCTTAATTGGCCTGTGGGTAGGGGAGTGTGCAAAGCCTCTTCCTGCCTTGCCAGGGGCATAGATGCTTAGTGGGAATGGGAGGGAGTCAAAGGGGCTCCCCCACTCCCAGACCAATCATGGTCTGTGGCTGGGGAATCTTGGTAGCATCCTGGTCCCACCCCTTCCATTTTAGGCCCCGCCCCTTCCAGGGTGGCCCGGAGCCATTTCAAAAATTTCTGAAGTGGCCCCTGGCCAAAAATGACTGCTCACCCCTGCTTTAAAGACTAACAGATTTATTTGGGCCTAAGCTTTTGTGGGCAAAACCCCACTTAATGAAAGGCCCACGAAAGCTTCTGCCTAAATAAATCCGTTAGTCTTTAAAGTGCCATAGGACTCCCTGCTATTTTTATTATAACTCTGGATATTCTTATCTTCGTTGTTACTCCGTTTGATCTGAATGGTTAGCTAATAGGAAATATTTGGGCACTTGTTTCCATTAGGAGAAGAAATTTATGCTAGCGTCCCCATTTTTCGGATGCAATCCTGTTGATTCATAAAGAATACACACGGAGTCCTGTTTCTGTGAACACATGTGGAAACCAATAACAGGAAACAGCTTCATTGCTCAATATTTCAAGCCTCTTTTCCCAGCCAGCATAGTTCCCCCCAAGTCCCCTCTCTGCACTTTCTCTCAGCGTCACACTACAAATGCTTCTCTGGATGTCCCAGGCTTCCTTTACTGTTTGTTTCTGTTTCGTTTCTGCCTGTGTCTTTTCACCCACTGTCTTGCATGCACCGTGCACACACACATGCTCATGCCACACGGTCCACCAAACAGCACCGAGCCTTCTTGAGTTTGCATTCAATGTCTAGTGAAACCCCTCAGCCAACCCATGACTGTTTTGCAAACAGCCAGGCTGTGTCTACATTGGCAAGATTTTGTGCAAAAGAGGCCGCTTTTGCGCAAAAATTTGCCGCCTGTCTACACTGGCCACGAGTTCTTGTGCGAGAACATGATGTTCTAATGTATAAAATCAGTGCTTCTTGTGCAATAACTCTGATGCTCCCACTCAGGGATAAGCCCTCTTGCGCAACTGTTCTTGCGCAAGAGGCCAGTGTAGACAGGCAACGTTAATTTCTTGAGCAAGAAAGCCCAGTGGCTAAAATGGCCATCAGATCTTTCTTGCGCAAGAGTGCGTCTACACTGGCATGGATGCTTTTGCACAAAAGCACATCGCTTGCGCTAAGACACATGCCAGTGTAGACACTCTCTTCTGCAAATACTTTAACGCAAAAACTCTTTCGTTAAAAGAATTTGCACAAAATCTTGCCAATATAGATGTAGCCC
Source organism: Pelodiscus sinensis (assembly GCF_049634645.1). Lineage (NCBI taxonomy): Eukaryota > Metazoa > Chordata > Testudines > Trionychidae > Pelodiscus > Pelodiscus sinensis. The sequence continues at coordinate 40,789,452 of NC_134723.1, read as the reverse complement.
CAGTGTTTTGGGTGAAGGCCCTGAGTACTTCTATTATCTTATTAAAAAACACAGCTTCATACATTTTTCCTGAAAGAAAAGTGAGGTGCCTCTCTCCCTCCAGCCTATTCCAGCAGTCCTATGGCAATCAGTTTCATGGCTTAATTTGCAATCATTAAGACAGTACTGGAGGCTTCTACTGCATTTAAAAAGACACCGTCTTTACATGGAAGGCTGGTAGGCCAGTCACTAATTTCAAATTCCATTTACTCGTGTCCATCACATGATCCTAAACTATTCAGAAGTAACCACTGCAAGTCAATTCCTGATCAGGAATAATTGCACATGACTCTGCAAAGCAATAATGAAGTGAAAAATTCATTTATTTCAATTAAGAAGGTCCAAGTTATTCTTTGGAAGGCTGGCTAGAAACTGTCAGGCTGACTGACTACCTCAATAGCAGTATATATCGATATCGATATCGATATCTATTTAACTTCGGCAGAGCCACAAAAGCAGAGGGTTATGAAAAGCAACCTGACTGGTGTGTTGAGCTCTTGGATTTCTACCATGCTAGGACTGAGTGATCATACAGCTTAGTAATGACAGGAGTGATTACCTCTCAGGATGGATGTAATGCTACATTTCAGGGCTTAGGTGCATAACTGCCTTCCTCTTATTCTCTCTCACTTTTGTACGTGATGTATTCTAGTGAATGGCACTGTAATTTCCCAAGCAACTTCTGCTTCCATAAGAAGCCCTACTAATGACTCTGCCTAGCTTCATCCTCTCCTCAACAAAATGAAAAGCTCCCATGCCCACGGCAAAGCCTATTCTTACTTTTGCTCCTTTATTTTTGTGCTTGATGTGATGGATCCTAGAGATGGCCAATTAAAAACAAAGTCAATTAAGTTCATGCTTTCAGACTGTCAGACATGAATACTGTAATTCTTATATTTATGTACAGGACAGGGATCGCCTATAGCAGGGTAGGGAATCTTTTTGGGTCGGGGGCCACTGACCCCCAGAAAAATCAGTCAGGGGCTGCGCACAAGTGAGAAGCAAAAAAACCCAACCAAACCCTCACTGATGTGGCCCCCAACTCAGAAGGAGAAAGACACTTCCCACATTCCCTTGCACACCAGCACCTGGAGGGGGGGGGCAGCCTACTAGATTTTGGGCTTGTCTAGATTATGCAGAAGATTCGAAAGAAGATATGCAAATTCTGCGGGAATTTGCATATCTTCTTCCAATCTCACTTTCGAAAGCTCTGTTTTCAGAAGTGAATGTAGTTGGGACACGGCTTTTTTGGCACCCCCCCCTTTATCGAAAAGCCACGTACACCTCATTTTTTGAGGAGAGTGAGATCGGAAGAAGATATGCAAATTCCTATGGAATCCTCTTTCGAATCTTCCACGTAGTCTAGACATAGCCTTTGTGTGCTCCAGCTCGGCGGTGGAGCGGCAGGGGGATTGGGGTGCTGGTGGGGAGCCTTGAGCCTCGAGGGCCAGATCCAGGCAAGCCAGTGGCCGCATCCAACCTCTGGGCCAGAGGTTCCCAACTGCAGGCCTGTGGTATAGGTGCTGACCCCACCCTCTTGGGCCTGAATATTACTGGGAGGGATCAGGGAATAAAATGGTCTGCCAACAGAACAGGAGCATTACACAGGATATTAGACACACCATTTACTCAGGCAACTGCGGTGCAGGAGAAAGGAGGAGTCTATCATGCAGGCTTTTGTGCATTAAGACCCATAACTCAGTCTACAAAAACTGTTCATCAGTAATGTAACATAAACCCCACTTTGGGGGTTGGCACAGGATGTAGGATTTCCCCCATAAGCCATTTATACTACAGACCATTATGGAAGTATGGCCTGCATTCCTCGCTAGATGAGCAGACATTTACCATGACGGAGGTTTTCCAAAGGCACCAACAACAATCAAGGGGAGTTAGGCAACTTACATGCGTCCTTGAAAATCTCTCCCTCTATATTTGACACCACCATTTAATCTCCCTACTTTTCTGAAGGGTCAATAAAATATCAAGAGAGCTGCTACTCTGGTTTCCTTGTTCTTTTCTATAAATTATATGTGAGCATTATGTTTCAAATGCCTGTGTCTAATCTGTATTTTCTAAAATATATTTAGCGTGTTGACAGCAAGCATGACACTTGCACCTACATTCTTGTACCCATTTCATACAAAGAGTAATTTATGCAAATGGACCCTTTGCTAAGGCACAAGATCCCTTTAAAACACACAGAGTAATACCATTAGCATTAAGTAGTTGCCCCTATCAAGGTAACTACTGCCTGCTAAGTGTACTGTTAAATCAGCAGCTCCTCAAATAGTCTGATGCTAGGATATAACAAGTTTCTGATGGAGTTGTGCTCTCTCAAAGAATGTGTGTTTTTCCATCACCCTCTTAGTCACCTCTTTTGACTGAGATCTAAGATCTTAATGCATCAGTTGAGTTAATTTTCCTGCCAGTACATAAGAAATTGAAGTAATAAACCACAACCTGTTTGTAGTGGTGTTAACATAATTAGGTACTATACTAGCTGACAAGAGCGCCGTTTTTACATTAAACTTCAACATAAGTGACAAGCACACAGTCCTTGGGTGCGTCTCTATTTTCATCTCTCCTCTACTCCAACCGCTGATGACTCATCCGAAGTGTTGACCTTACATTCACCCTGAACCGCTTTGGTTTCCACATTGTAAGGCATTGTCATGTTGTCCTTTCATTGCTGTTGAATTTAAAATTCATGAAACGTAGTGATATTAGGGTAAGTTACATCTTTTTTTCTAGTTAGTAGCTGCCCTGTGAAACGTCACATCCCTGCTCCAAACCATGCAGACTCTACAGCTTCTCAAGAAAAGAGGTGTAAGATTGTTTTAAAACGTGACAAAACTATCCCTAATCTCAATCTCAGAAATGGCTGACCAGTTTTTATAAATTTCAGTTCATGGTGGAAAAATGTCAGCATGAAGGATTAAAGCTTGTAAAAGTTGCAAGCACCTGAAAACAGGGTTTTATGATGGGAGGGTTTGGGGAACTGAAATACAAGCCCCACCTTTAATGAATGAGCTTCATGAATAATAATGAATGTAGCTGTTGAATTCAGTGCCAATCTTTAGCGACACAGAATAGTGTATTTATGAGAACCAAAATTATAAGTTTAACAACAGCTTAATCTGCATTATTCCAATCTTAAGACTTTTCTTTTTCCATTTGGGACAAATGTTTCAATCAGTTCCTTCCTATAACCTGTTTTTCCTCACCTTCAAATTAAAATGCCCTGCTTTCTCCTCCCAGAACGATACTTTTTGGTATGTGTGTGTATTCCCGGTAAGTGAACCTTAAAAAGACCCTACCACTGTATGATTTTACATGTGAGGGCTGCTATGGTAACAGAACACACAATTTACTGTATTCCAGAGTTAATAGGTGTATAGACCCAGAATCTGCAGACACACAAATTACTGCCTCCCTATGGGCTGCTTCCTCTGGCAGGATTTTGTTGTTGTTGGACACATGCTTTATATGAGAGAGAAAGGGAGAAAACGAGCAGACACTTTGCATCTGCTCCTTCCCCTTGGTGTTGTGAATAATAGGATGTGTAATAGAGAGGTGTCCTTTTACACATGGAGGAAGAAAAGGTTAAGCAATTACCAAAACATTTACCCACACAAATATACTACACTCAAGGGAAGTAAATTCTGAACTAACCTACAGGAAACAATACATTGTCCATACAGTCCTGGAAATGAACAGCCTATATTTTGTTAAAGAACCGGTCCTATCATAATGAGCTAAGGTTCTTATCCTAAATAGGAATATACCATTTTGAAAAATAACTGTATGAGGCAAACTAAGAGCTTTGCAGTATAGCAATGGGATTTCCTGCACTGCAGCTGTGTGCTATTACCAGCCACAGTATATCACTCAAGTGCTGGTTTTAAAGGGGTAACTGTCAGCCTGCTGGGATTAAGTTTGAGAATTTGCAATTCATCATCTTTATTTGGAAATCTAGTAGCTTGCCGCCCAAAATTAAATACTTTCTGTATCACAAGCATACTTTTCAATTACACAGAAACATGGACTGCATTTGCTTTAAATAAACAAATTACAGACTCTTGAATATCTATTAATTTAAATCAACAGTGTAAAATTCAGACTAGCAAGTATGTGACACTTTTTTTTTGAGATGTCTTAATATAATTATACCAACAGATATTCCTGATTCCCAGAATCTGCAACATTAATTCAATTGCTCAAAATATTAAATACTTCATTGCCCTTATTCAGTTGGTAAGAATTGAGTTCCACTAGTCTTTCTGCATAGATATTTTACTGTAGCTGTCACAGAACAGAACTGGGCCCAGAGGTTGTCCTTTTTTGATACTTTAATCAATTTTGATTTTCTGCAGAATTGGGTCCACAGTTGAAAGCAACAATAGATTTTCAGCTTGTGTAAAGTGAAATTATCCACTGCTGTTCTCAGCACTGATTCCAGAACTCGGGGTGGGGGAAGATAATCCCAACCAATATAATAGAAGAAGAGAATGGAAGAAGAAGAAATGTAGAAACAATGAAGAATAACAACAGTGATTTTTAAAAAACCCTCTAAAAGTGAACCTAATCCATCTACACATGAAAAAGAAATAATACAAGAGAGAGAAAATGGGAGTGGCTTGCAATTTAAATAATAGCAACTGAAGCAATTACTCATTTTTTACATCGAGGCTCAATTCAATACTCTAATCGTGCATAGAAAATATATGCACACACAAAATTGGTATTGTGCCTGCATATGGATGCCTGCATACATAGGTGTCCATTTGCCTATGAATATATTTGTGCTTGGATGTCCATACATTTATTTTTTTATAGACAGACACGTGCACGCACACATTTATTTTGTAGATGAAATTCAGGTGCAGAATGATAAAGACTTAGCTCATCGGCTTTTGTAGACATTAAATTACCCGTATACATTAAGGCTTAATCTTCACTGCCAGTTCTTTTTACAGAAAATAGCATATTTTCTGCAGGAACAACTGGCAGTAAAGCCGTAGCCTAACAGAGAAGCCTTTCTTGAAGGAGTACAACACTGAGATTATGAAGAAGCTCTCATATTAATTTACTCATTTCAAGTACATCATGTCTTCAGTAACTGAGCGAGTGGAGCAAGGGGTAACAACAACAACAACAATAAAGCAATCAATACCACTATTAAAGTACATTCACAAATTTGCTAAAAACAATATGAACAACAACACTCATGCTCATGATGACTGTGGATTACCAAAGGGTTGAGGTGAAGTTTAAGCATGAACGTGAGAATCTGGGAATATAACGAAAGGTTTGCCCATGTTGGCATGGGCACTAAGAGCAAACAATGGATTAGCAGAAGAATCGCCATGATTAAAGAGTGAAAGTCCCACTGTTTTTCAAAGGGTCTTAGGTATTTTTGGAAAATCCCATTCATAATCATCAACTGAGAGAGTCACAGGCCTTCTACTAACACTCTACACCCCAAATTCCTGTCTAAAGTTCTTTCTGAGCTTTGCAGAAGCCAGTATTTTGTAAGTTTCCACCATTCCATTATTAATAGCTTACAGAATTTGTTTCTTGTTGCATGGTCCTGAAAATGTTGATTATTCCCCTTTCTACATTTTCATTTCTATTACCAGTTTCTAAAGTTTGTCAATACCAATCTTACTACTAGACTATTTTGGATTATATTCCTATCTTTCATTTAATTTCACAAAGATAACTCCATATTCACTTAGAAAACCGTAACAACCTAGAAAAGTGCAGACCATGTTGGTGAACTACAATATACGGGCCTGATTCTGAAATTGTTGTCTACAATGAAAAGGTTTTAATACAGTCTAAAATAAAAGAGGACATGTTAGAATGTACTTCCATCCCAAAAAAGTACATGCCTTCCAGTGTTTCACAAATACCAGAAATATTGGAATTCCATTTCGACTCCCCACACAATGTGCCAGAATGAAGTTCTGGAACATTCCAGCATGACTGAAGCTTTACTTAAATGGGTTTTACTTACTTTAGCAGTTTCAGGATTGGGTGCTAAAACTAAAGGTTGCAACTATCAGGTGTTAAAAGGGTAGAAATAAATCACTATAAAATGTATGAAGAGTTCACCACAATATAGAGCTTAGCATGACTAAAACAGAAAGCATTTAAAACTCTGCTTCCTTTAATTAAAACATGGAAAGAGAAATACCTTTCAGGGCTATAATTATAGTTTCACTTTTATTCTAGAATGCATGCCGTAGGAGGGTGACAGAAAATCTGCAGAGCATTATGGGAGACATGATGCAAACACTGCCAGACGTAGGCAATAAAAAAAATCACTTTAGAAGCAAATGCCGCAGAGGAAAAGTAGAGGCGTGTATCAAATTCAAACATCTCGGTCTAATTTGAATTATGTCAACTCTACTACATTAGTTCAGACAATGCTATTTGATAGCAGCCAGCTGTACTGACATTTCCAATTCATGTAGAACTTCCTCTTTTATAGCGTGTATGGGCGGAATGTGGTAATTTTAGGGGAGGGTTTTTTTTTGTTTTTTTTGTATTTGTATCTGCTAGTGGCACTGGAGCTATTGTTAGGGTGGGGGTGATGAGCTGCACTATTTCTTACCTTGCTTGCCACATTGCCCCAGGATGGGGTCACACATAGGGTTGCCAGCTCTCCAGATGGCATCTGGTCCTGGAGAGTTGGCAAACCTAGACATACATGGAGGGGGCTGTGGAGCCCTGAGCCGGTGGCAGAATCTCACGTGTCAGCAGAGCCTCCAGGGCTGATGGTCTGTACCCAAAGAATGGTGAGCTGCACCAGCCAGGAGTGAGAGGAGTGCACAGAAGCTGTGTACTTTCCCCTCACTCCTTGATCATGAGGGGAATGGGAAGAAGAGCATTCACCATCCCGGTATATGTGCATGCATTCAACTTTTTCATGAGACAGCCAATAAGTGTTTCAAATAGTTGCAGGTGTGGTGGTGGTGGTTCATGTGGTGTAGACATTTACCCATGGACAGATGTCACTGACTTATTTGAATAATTCGGTGACATCTGTTATATTTTAAAGTGCATGTTGTGTGTGGGGTAGGAGTTGTTCTTAAATTCCTTCCTTCATTCACAAGTTTATTTCTTCTAGTAAATTTGTAACATTCCGATTGGTTTACTTGGGAGTCATTTAATAAAAACGATGTTAACAAATTTCATTTTTCTATATTCACATCAAATATTCCGGTACATGTTTATACACATATTACTTTTTAAATACTGTTATTATTTTAGTTTTGGAATACCTAGTCTTCTTCCATCTCATTTAGAGTGACAAAAGTTCATCCTATAAGGAACATTCCATAACTGCTTCCTAGTAAAACTGGACAACATTTACAATGGTAAAAACCAGGATATAATGCACAGTTAAACCTCATGATGGTGTGGATATCATTCTATGCAAAGTAGCAAATGACATGCCTATGGAATTTATATCCCCACAAAAGAAATAAAATAATTTCCCTGCATTTCTCATGTCCCTAGAGAACATGTTTTAATGAAATGGACAAATGAGTTAAAATTAATGTCAAGACCAAAAACTGAAGAATCTTGGCAAACCTAGAATCAACTCCCAGAGCAAAAAAAAAAAAAAAAGGAGCTAGCCAACTCAGTTGGGTTTGTATATTTGGTGTGTTTGTCCAGTTTAAAGAAAATGTCATAAAATAAGGTTTGGTTTACAGAGAAAATGTGCAGGTTCCATTTCTAACCAATGTTTCAGGGAAGGCCTTTTCAACTTGTCCGTGTGGGAAATCAAACCACAATTTAAGTGGTGACATTTCAGAAAGTACAAAAGCCTCACACGATAAAATTATCTCACTGTGAAAGGGATAAATAAGCTACTTACTATAATAAATACTAGTTATGTCCAGCCATTCATATTTTACTGTTTAATGTGTGCAATTTTATGCTGCAATCTAAAATGTGGCAACACGCTACTGAGATTAGAATGAATGCTGGTTAGGCTAAACTAGCTATGAGGTAATCGTAAGAAATACACAAGACACCAGAAACGTGACTGAGGCTTATGAAAAAGGGTAAAAATAGTTCTGGGTGGCGGGGAGTTAGTTTTAGTTAAATTTTCTACCATAAATTGAGAGTACTAAATGAATTATCAATTAATAAATCATTGTGAATACAACTAGTTGAAATTTTTCTGACAGAGCAGTTTTCCCCACCAGAAAACTGAAGTGTACCCCAGCAACATGCTGGCTTGTCAAAGTTTTGGAGGAAAAAGTGAAAAAATGAAATGCTTTGATAAAGTCAAAGTGCAATGTAACTTGGATTTCCCAAAAGGAAATTTCAGAATTCCTGTTATATGGGAAAGTTCCAATTTTTATTTTGGATCCGGAATGAGGAAATAATCGGTTTCAGAATCTCCAGTGGAATACAAATTTTGGATTCCAGCTGGCTTTAATTACCATCCTTTTTAAGGGCCTACTAATCCAATGCCCAGTAATGAGAATAGGAGCCTTACACTAACTTCAGTGGATCAGGCTCTGAGTTACAGGAAGTATTAGTACTCTCATTGTATAAATGGCGGCTGGGGGAAACCAAAACTGAGATTAATTTAAGTCAGTGACAAAGTCAGAAAGAGAACTCAGATTGGATTTCTAGCCCTGTGCCTAAGACACAGGACCATCCTTTAAAAATTATGCACACCTTTCTCTGAACTCCCCCATCTCCCACAGTGGTCAACTAGTAACATCACAGTGTTGCCAATCTAATCATTTTCCATCTCCTCCTGTAAACCTTTTTCATTTGAACAAACATAAACAAAGACATCCAAAAGTGTTTGATCTATTTCACTCTTTAGATACTACAAGAACTTCCAAAAAGTTGATTTTACATAGCATAATTCTGGATATGCTATTAAACCAATAAAGAACATTGAAATGTTTAACCTTAATTCTAAACTAATTTTTATTGGTTGAATCAAATGCCTACAATTCTGCAATATATTTTTCTAGTGTAGGCATTTCAAAAGAATGGAAACACAATTTTACTCAAAACCTGAACCATTTTTATCTGGAACTCTAGAACATTCTAACTCACGGTCATTTTGAAGCTTAGCCAACAATTCTATAATGAGGTCTGGTTTTGATTTTGTAAAACAAAATAAACTAATTGAGTAGTCCTTATGGTTGATCTCTGTGGCTACGTCTCCACAGCAGAGCTATCACATTACCAAAGGTATCCTGAAATAGCTGTTCCACGTCTTAAGAGCAAGCCCATTATATAGAAAGATATCAGGCTCGCTATTCCAATGTCCCTGTAAACTTCATTGCACGAGGGATAAACAATGTTTTGGAATAGAACCTTATTTCAAAATTTGGCATTGTGTAGACATAAGCTATTTTGAAATAACATCGACATAAGCTATTTCTAAATAAATGATTTTGAAATAACATTGAAATAACCTACGCAATTTTAATAGCGCAAATTGCATAGCTTATTTCAAGGTAAGCGTGCTGTGTAGACATACTCTGGGTATAGAAGCTTATGGACCTGCTCTGGCATGCTCGCTTGCTCACTCTCTCTCTCACACACACACAGTTATCTACTCTAATACTTGTAAGAGGTGATGGTAGAATTTGCACTGTCAGTTTAATAAATTGATTTTGCCAGTGGAGGATGTTACCACCGGCACACAAAAAAATCAGACTTTTCCAGCTGTCTATGCATCCAAATACAAATCTGCCCACATGCCAGCGAAGACCTACTTCAGGCTGCACCCAAAATCTGACCCTCTGTATTTTCTTAACAAGTAATACTATAAGTGAAACATTTTAGATGAAAAAACATTAATTGTGTATATCTGCTATGATCCAACTTTCCAGTGTTAAAAATTCTCATATTTTCATTCTCGTTTTCCAAGAGAACACATAGGACACATGCAAAATCTGAAAAAACAAACTCATATATAGTATTTGGATTCTTTTATGCTGATGTAATAATTGTATATCTCCTGTGACAGTCTCCTCCCCTCCCCCTGTTGCTTTATGAAAATTGGCTTATAAATATAAATATGCATAATTTGGAGATGCTTTAGACAAAATACCTCATGTAACCTATCAATTTTAATGTTACATTCTGCTGTGTGGTTTTAAATATGCTAATGAGAGCCATTACTGGTGCTCTGGAAGCCTTAATGACTGGGTGATCAACTTAACGACTCGTAAACAGCTTTGTTCTTCTGGTAAGTCCAAAGGTGATTGGACTAGCAAGACATGTGACCATATCACATCGTACTGGGATTCCATTTTTTGACCCAGGCAGTTTTCCATGGAAGGGGAAATGCAGAACAAAAGATTCCCTCACTGGAGAGAAGACTATTTAAGCAATGGAAAGCTATTAGATCTTTGTCTTTGGCTGGCTTGGAAATAAAGATAACTGAAGACCCAAGTCAAAGTACAAGATCATCTTTGACTTGAAGACTTGCCTGAAATAAAAGCAGCTCTTTAGGGTCAGAATCTGCTTGTAATATGTTTTTAGTGAATTAGAGCAAGCTATGCATTTTCTTTTCCTTTAAATTTACTAACTTACTTTGATCGTTCCATTTTCACTTGCAGCCACTTACATCTGAAATTTTTGTTCACTATCAGGCCCAGTGTAAATAATTATTACCTGGGGAGAGGGAGACAAACAGCACGCCTATCTCTCTTTCATTGATAAAGAGGGCAAACATCCTCAGAAGCTTCCTTTGTGTGAAACTTTTACTCAGAGAAATACATTTGTTTGGGATTTTGATCCCTTTTGAGGGTTAGTTTCCTGGGCACCATGCCCTAGAACTGCACCCTCCCAAATCTGAAGTGTTTTACATTGCTCTTCGGATCAGGGGGAGTAACTCCAGCTCCTTGCCTTGTCTGGGAGAGACCAGAGACTCTGGCCCAGCAGGACAGAGTGTTGGGGAGCCCCACAGGGCAAGAAGGCAGGTGTCATCACACCAGGGAACAATCCCAAGGAGTCTTTTGTGACCACATCCCGTCATACCTCCAAGGACTTCAAAAAAGTTATACTAGTCGAAAACTAATTTGACACTTTAATAATCTTACATCTCTAGTATATACAGTCATAATGACGACAAGTATATGTGGCATACACCTAATGAGAGTGTGGGATTGAAAATTGCACGTAAAGTAACTGATTGAAATGACCATCGCCCACAACGTGGCATTTTACCCCCATTATCTTAATACCTGCCTTGTACATGAATAAACAAATAAGTGAAATCTTCACATATGCCTGGATTTTAACTGATCTCAAAGTCTGCATCATTCATAGCCTGAATGTTTCCTAAATAATTAAAGCACTTTGCTGTCCCACCAGTCATTGGACTCATTGATGCCTTTATGATTATAGCATAAACACTGTAATGATTGCCTTAAATCTAACTGTATAAGAAACAATAGTATCTATACCTAATTTACCTTGCAGTGTTGCCAGAATTTAAACTGTCATAATGACGACAAGTATATGTGGCATACACCTAATGAGAGTGTGGGATTGAAAATTGCACGTAAAGTAACTGATTGAAATGACCATCGCCCACAACGTGGCATTTTACCCCCATTATCTTAATACCTGCCTTGTACATGAATAAACAAATAAGTGAAATCTTCACATATGCCTGGATTTTAACTGATCTCAAAGTCTGCATCATTCATAGCCTGAATGTTTCCTAAATAATTAAAGCACTTTGCTGTCCCACCAGTCATTGGACTCATTGATGCCTTTATGATTATAGCATAAACACTGTAATGATTGCCTTAAATCTAACTGTATAAGAAACAATAGTATCTATACCTAATTTACCTTGCAGTGTTGCCAGAATTTAAACTGTCAGGGCATATTTATTTATTTATTTATTTTGCCTGCAACATTTTTGCACTTTGGTAAACTCCTTTTAAAACACCTAAAGCTCAGCAATAATTCAGTTATGCCACTCAGGTACACAGCAAAGTGAGAGTGAAAAAAAAAGAACAAAGCATCCTTGTTTAAAATATAGGATACCTACAGATACTCGGAGGAAATAGACTACAGTACTGTCTGACTGTAGAATGTTAATTTATTCACTAACAATTGATTCCAGTTGTGAGTTACTAAGTATTATTTCCTAGCCAATAACAAACATTACTGATATCACTCTTAATTGTGTCTATCTAATCATGAAAACTGGGCTAATGGTCTGTAGACCTGTATGCTATAACAGCATTTTAAAAATTAAAGTAAAAGCAGTTAATATTTCTTAGTGAAGGAAGGAAAGAATATATTCACTTTTCTTTAAAGAAAAATGAGCACACAGGATGGCATGAAAATGGATTTCAGTCAATTTTTGCAATAATTAAGTATCTAGGGGTATCTGCTTTTTGCCTGTATCTGAAGTGGTTCTATGATGAACACGTAAAATTTACGATGGGTGTTCGTCACATAACTAATATTCATTATTTTATTTCTTTTTTTAAATCGATAAAAATAGTGCAAAGTGCTATTTTTTCATCCACTCATATGCATCTTTAAGCTGTCCTGCATACCCACTACTTTTCAGCCATAAAATAGCTTTTTTTAAAAGTAGGCATAAAAATAATGTGCATGAGGTAATAGCCCACTATTAACATTACCAGTGGTAAAAAAAGAATGCTCATAACATTACAGTTACCATAGTAACTGTGCTCTTGAGTAGAAAAGAAAACAGAAGTGTAAAATTTTTAAATTCTCAAAACACAAATGGCGGCAGCTGAACTGAACTGAGTTTTCCTGTGCACAATGATCTGAACAAATTGGAGAAATAGTCTGAGGTAAATAAGATGAAATTCAATAAGAAATTGCCTAGGGAGGTTTTGGAATCTCCATCACTGGAGACTTGTATGAGCAGGTTAGAGAAACATCTGTCAGGGACGATCCAGATGGTTCTTAGTTCTGCTGTGAGGGCAGGGGACTGGACTTGATGACCTCTCGAGGTCCCTTCCAGTTCCTACTATTCTATGATTCTACAATTGTCAGATTTATTGTAGAAATAATCTCTTATGAGATCAGGTGAGACTGTCTGATCACTTCATTTGTGGCAAGCTGGTCTGTTGACTGCCCCACACTACCGTGCCTTCATGTGTGGCATTCTCTCTGCTTAGGTATTTACATAGATGTAGAAGACCAGCACCTTCCACTTATTTACAAAACACAACACAATTTTCTTCCTCTCGTGCTGTAAGTGTCTTTAGTTTATAGGGTGTATGTAAAAGAGCACATGGGTGGATTGTTATGAAGAACTTGTAATGGAAGGACTACGCCAAAGTAACGAGTTTGGTATGTAGTTCTCAGCGTGTGGAGGTTCATGAGGTTTCTTACCTTCTGGCATTGAGTTCCACAGTCTTAGAACAGCTCCTAAGAAAGTTCTTTCTCCTGTGGTCATGAAACTTCTATTTGTTGCCAGTTTCTTTGTTCCAGAGCAACATGGGGTCATGTAAAATTATGACTTTGGAAGAAAGACTGGCTGTCTCTCCAAGTTGTTAAGGCTAATTACGTGGAGGGCTCTGAATTAAACTGGACTCCATCAACAGAAAACCAATGAAGAATAGACCACCAGAATGGTATCGTATATTTGCTGGAGCAATTTAAGGACATACATCATTCCTAGGTCACATGCCTTGAATGTTATCTTCAGCAGTTCTCATTAGTATAAATATACTCATTTTACAAACCTCTCTCACAGGGTTGTTGAGAGGTGAAAATCATTAGTTATTTCCTAAAAGAATACACAACACTGAGAAAATATTGCACCTTCTCATCAGTAGCACTGATTAGCAGTACTATTAAAATAAGTAGGATGTTCGGCAAAACAATCTTTTGTTGATGGTTCTGTTCACCTTAAAAAATTTCATTATGAACTTTCTTTTCCTTGATTAATACTTCCCAGAAGAATTTGCTCCAAATATCATTTCTAATTATTCATGGATTGGAAATGCAATCACAAATGAAGATAAGAGACAAACAGGCTTATTGTTTAATAAATAGGATGAACACACTGAACTTTAAACATGTATAAAGAAGCAAACATGATCACCAATTAGTTTAAATCCCCAGTCAAACAATTAAGTTGTGTCAGATGTGGGATTTTCTTTCAGTTAATAATAAATGTTGTTTATATAGCACCTATCTGCTAATGGCATCCAGGTTGTTTCTAGTTGCGTAGGGCATCTGAAAATTTGGAGCACCACTGGTCTTAATGTCCAGCCACCTGCCTCTTCCTATTCCTTTTCTGTGTCTCTACTCCCTCTGGAGAGGACTTAGTTAACTTAAAAGGCCTGCTGGACCTATTAATAGAACTTCAAACCCATGAAAGAGCCATTCAAGTGGTAATGAAGCCATTTAATGGGCATTTGCCTACCCCAGATATATACTGTCAGTTTCTGAATTTCCTGGGTTAGTCTATATGACCCTAGTTTAAAATCTGTTTTAAAAATAATTCATGAGTGTGTCGCTGAAGATGATAAAATCACATTTCTAAAATATCACCATCCCCCCGCACCCGCTGCCATCAGGCTTAGGGGCACCAGTTTAATAGTACTGCATAGGACCCCATAAATCCCTGTTGGTGAGGGTGCACCAGTATGGAGTTAATTGTAAAATTGGGGAGTAGGCATCTCACAACTGTAAAAATAGGTAAAAGTGACAGACTCCACTGCTGTGCCATCAGGAATTTTTAAAGAGAAAGCTAAATGCATGGCTCTTCTTGTGTAGAGCATACTATAGACCTGGGACAGAAAGAGACGTATGACAAATGTCGTTCTGTTTCTGTATGTCTTTGCAAACAAATTCCCTGTACCAACTGTACTTAAAGGGCCCGGTGTTGGACAGAGCACCAGCTGATGAGAAAGGTAGTTAGAACCCACCTATGTATGGGGGTTCTAGAATTCTACAGTCCAGCCAGTGCAGAATCCAAAGAAGTGGGTACACAGAATTCTGATGATCTTCCACTATAGTATTACTGCCTCTTTCTGCAGAGATCATCCTTTCTGGAAAACTCAACGTGCTGTACCATAGTCCACCTTTAGTGTTCCAAATTGTTCTCTATGATTACCGTAACAGGGGGAAGCGGAATAATCACAGCCTGGTGACATTCTGTACAGAACAGGCACCTTAGCAAAAGTTAGTTCCAAGCCAAGCATCGGTATTAACAGGCTCAAGCATCCATTTTACCGATAATTTGGAGGATTATTCATTACATCGTTATTGAGTCCTGCGCTTACACCTCTAGACAGTAGCAACTATTGCCCTGCGACTTCTAGTGACAAAGGTGACTGCTATTTTCTCTTCTAGCCTTATCTGTCCTTTGCATGTTATGTTCTTCTGCAAGAAAACTTTGTCAATGTTGTAGTGAGCAGGTGTTACAGACAACATTTCACATGGGCTCCTTATAACGCGTCAAATTCTCCCAATGTAGCTAACAAGTTTCAGGATTTGACCATATGCTAATAATGTCATACTTAATTCTGCCTGCTGCTTTCTCCACCTTCTAAAAAGACATACAGAGAAGTGTGCTGGAGAAACACAGTTATTGTCACAGATCCAAGAGGACAGACCCTTTTGCCAACTCAAAACACCAGGTGATAAAGATAAATTAATCCATCAAATGAAACAAATTCACCAAAACCCGAAAACAGGATAAAGGGCATGATTCTTCTGTCACTTGGGCTATGTCTAGACTGCAAGCCTCTTTCGAAAGATACTTTCGAAAGAGCCTCTTTCGAAAGAGAGCGTCTAGACTGCATGCGGAATTTCGAAAAAGCAAGTCGCTTTTTCGAAAGAAAGCACCCAGTGAGTCTGGATGCTCTCTTTCTAAAAAGCCTGTTTGCTTTCAAGAACGCCTTCTTTCGAAAGAGCACTTTCGAAAGAAGGCGTTTTTCCTCGTGGAATTAGGTTTACCACCGTCGAAAGAAAAGCCGCATTCTTTCGATTTAATTTCGAAAGAACGCGGCTGCAGTCTAGACGCAGGTGAAGTTTTTTCGAAAAAAGGCTACTTTTTTCGAAAAAACCCCTGAGTCTGGACACAGCCTTGGACCAGTTTTACACTGGAATAACTGTGTTCATTTCAGCAGAACAACTCTCAGTTTACATGGGTTTATGCCAGAGGAGAATCAGGCTCCAGAATGTAATATTAATCTGATTCAGATGGGGAACAGAGGTGTTTTACAGGCAACCTGTCTTCACAGCCATCTTGCATGAACAATGTACAACAAAACTGGAAAATTCTGTTGTGCTTGTCTTTAACTACTCTGCATCTTGGGTTTTTTTCCCATTTAAATTCATTCCTTCAAGTAGTTTTTCATTGGCAAAAGCAACAGGTCTTAACAGATGTAGTGTGAAGCCTATTGTTTAAAACTGGCACTAACTGCTCTTCCTCCTTCTCTAACAGTAGGGGGGTTTTCCAGGTATGTAGGAGGCAGGCTGTTTGGAGCCATTATAATGCTTGTTCCCTGCATGATTTCCTTCATTAAATAATCTTTTAATGCAACATTAATAGTAATTGCAAGATTACAGTTCAAAATATTTGATAACATCACACAATGTAGTTGAAAAGCTTCTGATCTCGTCTCTAAAGCTGGCAGTGGGGGGCCAGCCTACGGTTGCATAGAGTGCCACCAGAACTAAAAAGCAATGCAATTCATTTGTTATTCCTATTGAGCCACGAGAGGTGCAATGTACGGAGAGCTGCATGCAGATCAATGGATCTGGGTTTGGGTGGCAGGAAGGCTCAAGAATAGTCATATCCACATGGAAGTCTTCACTGATTCATGAAAAGAAGGTGTACTAGGGGGACATATTTGCATAATGTGTCTCTTTCCCTCTCTCTCTCCTGTAACCAGTTTCTTCTTTTAGACAGACACAGATATTACAGCTAAGTTAACGTTAATCAAGACTTATCTAGCTTCTGGGGCTATGCATCTCTCCCATTCACTTTGTTGATATACATGGAAAATGGAAGGTCACAAATTATCAAGTTCTTTAGAACTAGAATTGGGAGAGTTTCAAGCCTACCTTTGGGAGACCACCAACAAAAACAATGAGGAGGCACCTTAGAGACTAACAAGAATATATATACTTACCTTGAAGTTTTCATGGGTAAAACCCACTTCATCAGATCCACACAGATTACAGTGGAATATTATGCCACACACTCTCAAAGAAACCGAGGAACCATCTAATCAGCATCCTATACAACAAGAAGAAAATCAAGGATCTCTCACTACTAGAGGCGCTCATTAAAAAAATCAACCAAACAACAACAACAAAAGCTTCCACACAAACTTCCATGTGTCTGGACTTTATAATCATACGATGAAGTGGATTTTACCCATGAAAGCTCATGATACTATATATTTGTTAATCTCTAAGGGTATGTCTAGACTACATGCCTCTGTTGACAGAGGCATGTAGATTAGGCTATCCAGCATAGGCAAAAAGGGGACATTTAAATAATAAAATAATAATAATAAGCCTTGTGAAACGAGGCTTACAGGATCGGGTCAGCAAAGGCTTCCACAGCCAACTGATCCGCGTCTAGACTACCACACTGTGCCGGATCAGCTGATCGTCGGCACAGCACGGCGGCCATGTTTATTGTAATGAAGCGGGCATTATTTAAATCTCCGCTTCTTTGCCTATGCCGGATAGCCTAATCTACATGCCTCTGGTGACAGAGGCATGTATTCTAGACATACCCTACGTCTAGACTGGCCCCTTCTTCGGAAGAGGCATCCTTTTCCGGAGGATCTCTTCGAAGTAGGAATAAGAGATCCTCCGGAAAAGGGCTTTATTCCGGAGGATCGCGCCAGTCTGGACGCTCTTTTCCGGCTTTTCCCCAAGCCGGAAAAAAAGCGGCGGCCATGTTTGTTTATATCCCGCGGGAGATATTTAAATCCCCCGCGGATTTCCCTATTCCAAAGTTCAAAATTAGCATGCCTCTTCCAAAGAAGGGGCCAGTTTAGACGTAGCCTAAGGGTATGTCTACACAGCACAACTAAAGTCGAATTAAGCTACGCAACTTCAGCTACATCAAGTGTGTAGTTTAAGTTGAAATTTTAGTTTTGGTGCTATCTACACAGCAGGAAGTCAAGGAAGAACACTCTTCCTTCAAATTCCCTTTTTCCTCGTGAAATGAGGGTTACCAAGAGTCGGAGTAAGAAGTCCTCCAGCTTGACATTATTTCAGAATGAAAGCTTGTGGTGTAGATGTTATTCTGAAATGACACTGCTGTGTATACTTAACTTGAGATGCCATAAGACTACTTGTTGTTTCTGAGTTACAGGCTAACACGGCTACCCCTCTGAGAGTCACCAAGAAAAAGATGTTCATCCTCCCAAATCTACATTTTCTAGATAATTGAAATGTCCACAGTTGGGATACACTAGAACAGTGTTTACATTGTCTCTACATGCTTGAAAGAAGGGAAACCAGCCAAATATTTGGTATCTTTTCAAGCTAGAAGAAAACTGGGATTTACTCTGTTGGAGATTTGCCGCCCATGATGTGCACTTCCAGTATCAGGTTATTTTCTTTCCAACTACTTTTTCTCCTTCCCATTTATTTCTGTAGTATACATCATCATGCCTAAGTGATTGGGCAACAAAATGGCAAATGAAATTTAAGGTTGATAAATGTAAAGTAATGCACATTGGAAAAAATAAGCCTAACTGTACATGCAATATGATGGGGACTAATTTAGCTACAACTACTCAAGTGAGAGATCTTGGAGTGATTGTGGATAGTTCTTTGAAAACATCCACTCGGTGTGCAATGGCGGTCAAAAAAGCAAATAGAATATTAGAAATCATTAAAAAGGGGATAGAGAATAAGACAGAGAACTTCATATTGCCTCTATATAAAACCATGGTACACCTACATCTTGAATACTGTGTACAGATGTAGTCACCTTTTCTCAAAAAAGATATATTGGCATTGGAAAAGGTTCAGAAAAGGGCAACAAAAATTATTGGGGGTTTGGCACAGGTCCTATATAAAGAGAGATTAAAAAGACTTGGACTTTTCAGATTAGACAAGAGGAGACTAAAGGGTTATGATAGAGGTCTATAAAATCATGACTGGTGTAGAAAAAGTGAATGGCTGTGTCTAGACTGACAAGTTTTTCTGGAAAATCAGCCACTTTTCCGGAAAAACTTGCCAGCTGTCTACACTGGCCGCTTGAATTTCTGCAAAAGCACTGACTTCCTACTGTAAGAAATCAGTGCTTCTTGCGGAAATACTATTCTGCTCCCATTCAGGCAAAAGTCCCTTTTGTGGAATGCTTTTGCGGAAAACGGACAGTGTGGACAGCTCAGATTTGTTTTCCGCAAAAAAGCCCCAATCGCGAAAATGGCTATCGGGGCTTTTTTGCGGAAAAGCACGTCTAGATTGGCACGGACGCTTTTCCACAAAAAGTGCTTTTGCAGAAAATCATCCATGCCAATCTAGACACCCTGTTCCTAAAATGCTTTTAATGGAAAACTTTTCTGTTAAAAGCATTTCCGGAAAATCATGCCAGTCTAGATGTAGCCAATCAGTAAAGGTATTGACTTATTCCCACAATATAAGAACTAGGGGTCACCAAAGGAACTTAATAGGCAGCAGGTTCAAAACAAACAAAAGGAAGTTTTTCTTCACTCAGTACACAGTTAACCTATGGAACTCCTTGCAAGAGGATGTTGTGAAGACTAGGACTTTAACAGGGTTAAAAAAAAGAGCTAGATAAATTCATGGAGGTTAGGTCCATCAATGCCTATTAGCCAGGATGGGGAGGAATGGTGTCCCTAGCCTCTTTGTCTGGAAATGGGTGACAGGAGAGGGATCACATGATGATTTCCGGTTGTGTTCTCTCACTCTGAAGCATATGGCCCCTTTCAACAGACAGGATACTAGGCTAGATGGACCTTTGATCTGACCCAGTACAGCCATTCTTATGTTGATATCATCTTTAATTGGCCACTGCTGATGGTTTTTCTGACCAGCAAACCTAACAAAAAAGTAGAGTAAATTTTAAACAAGTAATCTCCCTGACTGACAATATGTCAAATATTTGGGTGCATTCCTTGATCCGCACTCCTTCCGACTACCACTCTCTCCCCTACTTTCCCATGCCCATCAGTGCTCTCTTCAGATTGATTGGTCATCCATTGGTAAAGGACAACAGGGAGGATATTGTTTTTTCTTTGGCTAGCCCTACCTCTCATTTTTCCACAGAGAAGTTTTCAATGTGATCATTTAATATTTGTTTAAAGTGTTCCTTTCCCCTCTTATCTGCAAAGCAACTCTGAGCTTTAGTTCAAATACATTTCAATGAATTTGTGTGGGCCATGAACCTGCCTCTGTTCAGTTTCATGTCGTTGAGTGGTACTGACACAAATGTCTACAGAAAGTCAGCTGTGTAAGTATTCATGGTCACCAATTACTAAAACGACTTGTGAGCTCTAAAAGTGCTTGCAGATTCATTCCATCAGCAAATAAGAATGTGACTTCTTTGATCACTTCTGACTAACCAACATGTCTCCAATAATGAGTACACAGAAGGTAGATATGGGCTTCATTGTCAAACACGTGGGATGTTGTGGGGAGTTGTAGGACATGCTCATATTGGCTCTGAGATACATAAAAGGCCATTTAAGGTATCTCTCTAAACATCCATTTGGGCATCAAAACATGGGATACGATGACCAGTTGAGGCCCCTGGGGTGTGAAATCTGGGCCTACAGCCATCTTTAATATGATGAAGTGACTACTTTTATGAATAGACTACCACTGTGATATAAACAAAGCACTGTTACAAAAGTGTTCAACATATGGCACTGACTGATTGAAATAGACTACATTTGAGATGGAAGGCAGCCAGTCCAGTGATTGAAGGGTATTAAATGAGGGACTTGCACAATCAGCTCCATATTGTCTCCACAGAAAGGCAGTTTACAGAACTTGTCCCAAAGCCAGAAGTTCTGCAAAGCCTATAGAATCATGAGGGTTTATTGGAACACTGCAAGTACCACGCCCTGCATACACAGGGAGGACTTGACTTCCTATGACCCCCCTCCCCGCCCCCGGAACAGTTACATCATCACACAACATGCAGGACAACAACTGAAAGACACAGCTTCATCTGCTGTTAGAGGAACTGTTTACATTGGGGCGGGCAATCATTTTCAAGGGAGAGGAGGGGCACTTCACGAATTTTAGTACATAGTCACAGGCTGGCTCTCACCCTCCCCCCCTGAAGGGGCGGTGCCTCGGGCAGAAGGGGCGGGGCTGCGAGCTACAGAGAGAAAGATTGTGGGCATATGAAAGAGAGACAGTATGTGTGAAACAGACTTTGTGACAGTGTGTGGGGCAGTGTGTGTGTGTGACAGTGACTGTGTGTGTGTGGCATGGAGACTGGGGTGTGTGTGGCAGTGACATAGAGCGTGTGCGCTGTCTGCTGCTGGGCAAGTTTCTGAGAGTGGCCATGCACTGTCTCTTTAAGGGAAATCTGTCCTGCTCTGTTGTCTTCCCCTCCTCCACTTGGCACTCCTCTGAGTCTCTTACCATTCATGCTTCAGATTGGAGCAACTCTGCTGTGTGTTTCCCACTCCCCAACCCCTGCTCTACATGCAGAGATGGGATACCAGGACAGGGGAACACCCTGACTTCAACACTCCCTTTTCCCCTCCATTCTCCTCCCCCCTTCCTCTGCCCCTGCTCTGCACAGCTAGCAGGACAGTCCTGCAGGACAGAGCAAGGTTGGGGGGAGGGGCAGCTGAACACATTGCAAGCTCTGCTAATCAGCGAGCTGGGCTGGAGAGAAATGCATGTCAGGTCGGATCCGGCCCCTGGGCCTGGATTTTGCCCACCCTTGGTCTATACTGACCATTCCAGTTCCTTTGAAATGCAAAAAAATTCAAATAGCCACCTCAGCAGCTGATCATGGCTCCCTCTTGATTCATAGTAATTAATGCAGACACATTAGCACCAACCTGGAGGTGAATTTCATTGATCCCCCCTGAACCACATAATTAGAGTAGGGGTGGTTTGGACTCATCGCCAAAATAGAAGATGTAACAAAGGAGTTAATATGGTGGAAACCATCCAGGTAGCAATGGAAAGAAAATTAAGGGTGTATGATAAGGTGAAGGCTGGACTCATTTGGCAGAGTGGAGGGGGTAAGAAGACAAGACCAGAGGTCATCACATTGGATATTTAAAAAAAAAAACCCAAAAAACCCGACAACAGTCTTATCTATTTGATGCAGGATATTGGAAATGGTAGCATTGCCTAAAGCAGAACCAATTCTGTTCTTGGATCAGTACAGATAGAACCTTTCAGCCAGCTGGAGTCCCATTAAAGTAAACGGATCTGGCTATAGGGATTGCATTGAGTCTGAGGAATTAAGCACGGAGCACATTCTGTGGTGGGAGCAGCATTTATGATGAACTTGCTGAAATGAGTACATGTGGGCAAATATAAATGCTATTGTTACCAGCAACATCATTACTTCATTACAGTTGCAATTTGTCATTAGTGATTTGTAGACACCCGTAGTGTTATACGCCATCCACAAACAGCACATCATGCTTTTTGAAAATGTATCCAGAATCTTCCAATAAAATAAAGAACAAATATACAACAAGATCAATCTTTGATGGAAAGGTCTTTAAAAAAAAGAAACCCAGCTACCCAGATCCCAGGGAACTCATAACAACTATGTTTTCTGCAGGATGCGTTAGTCAAAAATTCAGAAAAGTCTAAAATATTTTATAATTTATATGGAATACACATACCGCTGAGTACGAGGAATTCTTTCTGCATGAAAAGCCAGCAAGTGGCACCTCATTAAACAGGACCTAGACTTAATCTAACTTGGAACAGATAAAAAGAGAAAGGATTCATATGAAGCTACCCTGCCTGGGGGTTTAATCTCAAAGCTTTTGAGGATAATGAATGAATTAAGTAGGGCAAGTGATTAACAACAAAGAAGCGATCATATAATAAAAAAACAGAAATTGTATTAAATTTAGAGCAATGTTTCCATTGTTTATGGACAGGATCCTGCTGGGATTTTTTTTGATTATTTTAACCCTTAAAGAATAAATAGGTAAAATGTACTGCAGTGTATGTTTTGCAGATTTAAAATGGAAAGATATGGGATAGGCTCCAAGGGGAATATGTAATAATGCCTAAATAATGAAATGTTCTGGTATCAATATTTGTATCATTATAAAAACAAAATTCAGTCTGTAGGCAACACCACTATTTTTTAAAATGTTTAACGTAATGATACAAGTATGGAATAAGCACCATAAAAATTACGATGCTTTATATTATTGGAGTGTGTTACAGCTGGTTTCCCCATCAGACAAAACGGCATGAGGCCCAGCTAACACAATACACCGTTGCTTGAAAGATTGGAGTCTGGAACTCAAACTGAGTCCCTGCTCTCTAGCTGGCAGGGGCTGGATCAGAGATTGAAAAGCAGCCTCTCAGGGTACATCTATGCAGCAATAAAACATCCACAGCTGGGCTGCTTCAGTTGACTTGAGCTTGGGCCGGGGGACTGTAAAATGAAACTACAGTTAAGTGTCTGGGCTCAGGCTCTAGGGCTCTTCCACCTTGTGCGGTTCCAGAACCTGTAGTCTCCTCTGCAATTTTATAGCCCTGCACCCTGAGCCTGAGACAGCTGACCGGAGCCAGCTGCAGGTATATTATTGCAGTGCAGACACCCCTTCTTTTTCTAGTAAGCTTTCTGGAAGAACCAGGAGACAACAAATACTGACGGACCCTGGAGGTTTGTCTAAACTGGTGTTTCCTCAGTAGTTGTAACTCAAGATAATTCATTGCCAGTTAATACAAGACAAACTCAGGACTAAAGGCTAGAACTAAACCCTGCACACACAAGTGTGCTTTGCACTTATGTGAAGTTATAAAAATGTGTGTTTCCTGGAACAAATGTCGGGGGAATGTCTAGATTAATATTGACAAGGGTGAGTCTACACTGCACCCGCAGCTCGAAATGAGCTATGCACTTTGAGCTACGCAAAGTGCGTAGCTTATTTCGAGTGTATTTTGAAATAGCTTGTTTTGTAATCTGGCACTGTTTACACAGCCCCACATTTCTAAATAAACTGCTATTCCGAAACGTCCGTTAATCCTCGTGGAATGAGGTTTACAGGGACTTCGGAATAGAGAGCCCATTATTTAGAAAGCTATACTAGAAATATCCTGAAATAGCGCCGCAGTGTAGACTTACCCTCAGGCTACGTCTACACTGCCCAGTCTTGTGCAAGAACATATGCAAATGAGCCGCCATTTTTACACAAGGGGCTTTTGCGCAAGAAGGAGCAGTCTACACAGAAAATAAGTAATCAACACTGAAAATAAGTGGCAGAATGGCTCTTGCACAAGAGGGGGGGTTTTGTGCAAGAATGAGCAGTGTAGACTGCTCCGTCTTGCTCAAAAGCCCCTTGTGCAAAATGGCGGCTCATTAATTATGCAAATGAGGTGTGGCGATATTCATCGCCATGCCTCATTTGCATATGATCTTCAGCAAAACTGGGTAGTGTAGACGTAGCCTCAATGTATTAGCTATTCTCTTAAGGTTCTCATTGCCCATCAACCCATTATGTTCATTTCCATACTAAATCATTAGTATTTACTGTTAAATTAAATGCAGACCACAAATTCTAGTTTAGACAAACCTTGATGGATGCAGCATCTGGATGGTGATCCAACTAACACAAGACTGGACTGGAAGACAGAAAATTTGGCAGCCACATAGCGTTAGTGATATCTCTTTCCTTGCCCAGAAGATTCCAGGGCAGGTGACATTTTAGGGTCCAGCAGCTATCAAATGAGCTGGACATAGTATCCCGTTAAGGCTCTTTAATGAGATAAAACCCCATTGTTTGCAGAGGCATGTTCCCTGCCGCTTTCATAAAAGATCTAATGAATTGTCAGTGTGTTAGATGTGTGTCTAACGGGGAAACAAAACCCAAATGCTTGAAACTTGAGATTTCAAGGGGTAGGTCACAGGAGAGGAAAAAAAAAACCACCTGGATTTTTCTCAGTGCTTGTGATCAGCTCTGAACTTCCCTTTTCCATGCACTAAGGCATTTCTGGATAAAGAAGCAGAAGATAAAGGCAGTAATTGATGGTATAATGCCCACCAACTTCAGCAGATGTGAACTCTCGTAATGAAGCATGTGGGCCTAATTTGGCATCACTTGTCACCAGGCGAATCTTCTGCAGGGTATCTTTCTAAAATCTATGTTTGGTTGGCACCTGTGCCTTATTGAAACTGGCATAGCACCTTGTGAATGGGCACGGTGCCACTAACAGATGGGGATGAAAGCTGATATGATGCCTGAGATCTAGTATTTTTATGTGCAGCAAACTTTAAGTAGCAAGGGCTGGGGTTTCGTCCAGGAACAACAAAACTAGTGGCGCACATAGTTCTCAGGCCCAGATTAACTTTGAAAGCCCACACTGGCCTCTGTAGCTACGTTCTACAAGATACAGGTTTGAACAAACCGGAATGTAAGACCAGTGTAGGGAAAGAGAAAAATCAGCATGGTGCTCCTAGCGGAAACAAGTCCCAGAGGTTGCACTGCAGACCTAAGTGATGAGCAATTTTCAGTTTAGCCACCTTTTCAGGCATCTACATTTAGTATAGAAGACATCCGTAGATGGGGAAAAAAAAGTACCTTTACCAACAGTATCGTAACTTACGGGTCAGATGTCAGTCAGTATAAATCAGTTTCACTCCATAAACGTCCAAGGAGGGATGACAATTTACACCAACTGAGGATATGGCCCAATAGTCAGATATCCTGATGACGGCTAGCATTCCACCAAAAAACACACAATGATTTTTTTTAAAGCTGATTTTTTTTGGCGTGTATGAAAACACACACAGCCAAATTCTGCCCTGATCTCATGCAACTCCATGCAAGTCTTCCCCACTGGAATCGCATAAGGTATATATCAAACTAAAGTGACACCCATTGTATCTGATGCTCCTGTTTCATATTGGTAACAAAATCTCTCTAGGAACTTTTGTTAGCACATTGAACTCAATGCTTGCATGTAGGCTGCCATTCTAAACTTCCCATCTTCGTCCCTCTAGCTTCCAATGCTGCCTCAGACAGCTTCCTTTCTGTCCTGACCTGGCCTGGCCCTCAGTGTTCTGTGCTGTTATTTAGCTCCAATTTACCCCGAATGTCTTCTAAGACCCCAAGGGAAGTGTTGGCAAAGCTGCTAGACATATTGACCTCCTGTGGTCTGGCAAATTCTCTGGTTTGGCACCAGGATGCCGGAATAGGGAGGTTCAACCTATACCTGTGGAATTTGAAGATTCTCTATTACATGATGTTACAACTGCTCCAGATCAATCTAAGAGATCTTATTTCCTCTTAAATGGATCAACTGTTCCCAAACAAACAATATATAGTTCATAACCAGTACATGTCAGGTTTAGTAGATATTTGCCTATGGCAGAATGCATGTGGAGTAAGGAGCATTGACACATAATATTATCCACAGATATATGGAGTTACCCAAGCTGGGAATCTAGACCAAAGGTAACAGAACAGATTGTGCTAAATCTTGCTCCCTTTATTCATGGAAGTAGTTCATAGTGATTTCATTATGATTACTTGTCTGAGTAGAAAAAGCTGGATAGAGCATTTTTTAAAAGAATATTCAAGAGTAAGCAGAAGACATCACAGGACTGAATGATACCCGCTTTTAGAGTTGTGGTGTTGACAAGGAAAGTATTCATGGGTTTTCTAATAATACATAATCTGTGCAATTTGTGAGTGTTGCACACAGATTTGTGTAACCTTGTATCTTCAACATGGGGATGGTGGTTTGTGCAGATTTCATAGTGCTCTGGATGAAACACTATTAACGTCTTTGCTCTAAGCTTAACAGGCCAATTTATTCTCTCTCGCACTCATAAAAAGTACCATCATTAGTGAACAGCAGTCAGTAAAATTACAGCATGAAAAACATGCAGGACAATAAGAAAATGTGCAAGAAAAGGATCAACTCTGCTGGCATGTACAAGTGGCTCATCATAATATCATTCTAACAAATGTCACCTGCAGGCTATCAACATTGTAGTCAGATATGATATTCAACATTAAAGCAAAATAATTCTTATAATGATGAGAATGCAGAACAAAATTAGCTTGTTACAAACTTGGATCATCATTACGGGTACTAAATTTAAAATGTGATTGGTCATCATTACATATTTTGAAGGTAGTTTTAAAGTTCTAAAGAGGATCACAACAAGCCCTGGTGTCTCTTTGCTCCCTTGTGTTCCCTCATTGGATCTGTATCCATCTGTTGTTGCCTCATGTCTTACAAGTGCAGGTTGAACCGCTCTAGTCCAGCGCTCTCTGGTCCAAAAACATCCATGGTCTGGCATGATTTTAGTTAGCCAGATGCCCACCTATCATGGCTGTGGCCAGGTTTCCCGCAGTGCCATAAAGTTTGTTTCTAGCTGCTAGTGCTCAGTGGTCTGTGCTGTTCTTCAGCTCTAATTTAAATGTCTTCTAAGAACCCAGCAAGCAGTGGAAGTGTTGGTGATGCTGCTAGACAATATTGACCTCCTGTGGTTCGGCAAATTCTCTGGTTTTTCACTGCACAGGTCCTGCGAGGATCGTGCTAGAGAGGTCACTTGTCCATTGTAAGCTTCCAGGAACAGGGATCATCTTTTTGTGCTGCCTTTGTACAGTTTCTGGCACACTGGGCTGATGGTCCCTGACTATGACTCTTAGGTGCCTCCAAAATACAAACAATTAACATTAACCGCATTGACCCTCAATGCAGGGAGAGCAAGGCGATGGTGTGTCAAAAAGCAAGGAACACCCAATATTCCCACTGTAGCAGTGTTGCTACACAACCCTCCCCATCCAGGTCAATAGCACAGCCCTAAAAATGTGGAGGTCTCAAAGGTAAATCCAATTAGTACTTTGCCACGTACTTTGTACATTGCCCTGGGACCTCCTCCATTAATGTACGGCTACGTCTACACTGGCTCCTTTTCCGGAAGGGGCATGTAAATTTCACTAGTCGTCGTAGGGAAATCCGCGGGGGATTTAAATATCCCCCGCGGCATTTAAATAAAAATGTCCGCCGCTTTTTTCCGGCTTTTAAAAAAGCCGGAAAAGAGCGTCTAGACTGGCCCCGATCCTCCGGAAAAAGTGCCCTTTTCCGGAGGCTCTTATTCTTATACTTTGAAGTAAGAATAAGAGCCTCCGGAAAAGGGCACTTTTTCCGGAGGATCGGGGCCAGTCTAGACGCTCTTTTCCGGCTTTTTTAAAAGCCGGAAAAAAGCGGCGGACATTTTTATTTAAATGCCGCGGGGGATATTTAAATCCCCCGCGGATTTCCCTACGACGACTAGTGAAATTTACATGCCCCTTCCAGAAAAGGGGCCAGTGTAGACGTAGCCTAGATGTTCCATTTTTGTACCCTATTGCCAAAACAGTAGATGTATCTGTATTTAACCATGTCACACACATGAAAGGAAACAGAATGAAGACAGAGCTCAGGGGCTCAAGAAATACCACTCAGGCGCAAGTTTTCTAAACAGCTGTGTTCTGTAACAACAGTTTAAACTGTTTCACACAAATTTTTTCCTGATTGATATCATCCCCAGCATCCTATCTGTGGTACTTTTATCAAGCGGAGACCGTGTGCACAGGGGCTGGCAAAACACTGCTAAAGTCAATGCTCATTTAAATGATAAGCTGAATGAGTGATCAGTCAAGCAAAACAAAGGATAAAAGATGAGCCAGATTTGTCTGTATGAATTCAGTAATATAAGCTAGCTGCTATTTTTTCCTCTCTTTAGCTCAGATGTGTTTATTTTCCCCACGCACACACACTGGTGGGTTTTTTGTGTACTAATATTTACAATCCAAACAGTCCTCCAAAGGGATCTGGTTTATCACTCAAAAAAAAAAAGTCTGATAGGTTTTCATACTTGTAAAGAATGAAACACAATAAAAACAATGGAGCGTGTAAAACATGCACTGTACGAGCACATTATAAGAAGTGCTATACATAACTGCACCAAGAGAGGTTGTGGAATTTGGAAAACAGATTTCTATTTATTAGGGTACTAGAGTTAAACAGAATGCATTTCAGACACTCATTGCTCAGTCCAATTAGCAACAAAGCCTTTGAAATACCCTTTCAATTCACTACTGGAATTATGTCCTTGTCCGGCAATGTCTGGTGGAAAAAGGGACCTTGCTGAAAGGACACTGGGCTTTGGCTCAATCCGGATAGAGCAGAGGGGATGCTGTTTGCAAGATCTAGGACTGCTCCCTCAGTTGTGAGCATTTACCAACCCATGGCCAAAGTGGCTTATTATCTTACTGTTCCCTACTCCTGAATTCCATGTAGACAAAAAGGACCAGAAACAGTCTCTGACCACCAGCTAGTCAATAGACTGTCCTTTTCTCTCAGTATGGACCTCTCTCCAGTTTACCTCATCTACAATACCTCCAATATAGACTTTTACTACTTGAAACCCCATGAAACCCTCTGAGGAGCTTCAGCTATAGCAGAACATGACTACATCTCCCTTTCATAGTAGGGCAACTTGATGAGTTTATATTACACCTAAGTTTCATATCCCCCAAACACTGATGGCCAACCAAACATATTTCTACAATAGATGAAGAGGAGGAAGCAGGAACATGGTAAAATGAAAGAGCTATTCAGAACCTGATCCCTTTTGCAAAGGCTGTTTCAGAGTACCCACTTTGTCCGACTCAGTTTGGGCTGACTGAGGGGAAAAAGAACATGTGTGACATGGATCCAGTATTTTTTAACAATGTTGTGGTCAGAATGTGCATTGGACAATATACGATTATGAATATTCCATGAAACAAACATGTTAAGAGATATGTACACCTCTTAAATAATTTCTGACCTACACAGAAATTGCTTTTATTGAGGTAAGAGCATCTATTACCAAGGAGAAAGTCAAGTGGGCTGTGGTATTTCTTGGGTTTCTCTTGCAAACCTTGCTCTTAAAGAAGATCTTGAAACATTGAGAGAGAACAAAGAAGATGAGAAAAAATAGGATTAAAGTGAAGAGAAATATTTGTTTGAATAGGTAAGAGCTAATTATACGTTTTCAATGACCCCTACTGGAAAATGTAATACAGAATAATGCAAGTAACCTCACATTTTTCATGCAGTGTTTTAATAGACAACTCTCTCTTTGAATGATGCAGATGTTTTAAAAGACTGGAAAAGATTCAAATAGGAATAAGTCCTTACCCCATAGCAACTACAGAGGAATGATGAAGGGGGACAATGCCAGATTGAAAATTTGTAGCTAATCTCATTGTTTCCTGCACAAATAAAATTTTATAATGAGCATACTCCATGCAAGCTGTGCGGAGCAGGACTCTCTTCCAAAGATGCACAGAGCAGTAGTAAAATCAAGCCTAGATGTAATGACATCTGTTGTGGCATTGTTATCAACTGCCATCATTTTCTGTCACAGATCTATCATAATCTCAACTTTTTAAAAAATATTAGTTTGTCTGCGGCATCTCGATGCTGGCACACGAGGACTGACAGATGCTTTAGTTTTACCTCATCTTCAAATGACATGGCTTCTCATTACACTAGCTACAGCTCAGCAAATTATTCTTCTGCTTTGGAAAGTGGACAAAATGCCATCTGTCTCGGCATGGTTATCAAAAGAAATACTGTAATGTGGAAAAACTGATCTGAAATGGTACCTGGCAACTCTACCGTGAGATCAGTTATCCCATTAAAGCCACACCTGGCAACCAACACTAGCGAGTGGGCTGTATGATTATTGTAACCAAGACAGCCACCTGGGATAGGGTAGTTTTGCTAACTGTTCCTGGGTACCTAGAATTTGAGGGGTGGACCGACTGAACCGTAGCAGCACTTTGATTGGATGCAGAGAGAGTGCATCCATCAGTTGTGCGCAATCAGCATGCATCTCACTTCACAGGCCCTTGCTTTACATGTGTGTCATAGAATCATAGCGCTAGAAGAGACCTCAGGAGGTCATCAAGTCCAGCCCCCTACCCACAGCAGGACCAATCCCAACTAAATCAACCCAGCCAGGGCTTTGTCAAGCTGAGACTTAAACACCTCTAGTGTCACTTTAGTAATACCGATAGAAGAAAAACAACTATGAGGACAGAAACCTGCAGAATCTGGCAACCCTTTGCATGGGCAACAGTAAATAAAATGTCTTGTGGTCCACACATAGAACTCGCATGGGTCACACGTGGCCCATGGGTCAGAGGTTGCCCACTCACTGGAGTAGAGTATACACATATGATAGGAGTTACTATAGAGAACTTTCTGGGTGTCTGGCTGATGAGTCTTGCCCACATGCTCAGGGTTTAGCTGATCGCCATATTTGGGGTCGGGAAGGAAGTTTCCTCCAGGGTAGGTTGGCAGAGGCCCTGGAGGTTTTTCGCCTTCCTCTGTAGCATGGGGTACAGATCACAGCTAAAGGATTCTCTGCATCTTGGGGTCTTCAAAGTATTTGAAGGCTTCAATATCTGAGATATAGGTGAGAGGATTATTCTAGGAGGGGTGGGTGAGATTTTGTGGCCTGCACTGTGCAGGGGGTCAGACTAGATGATCATAATGGTCCCTTCTGACCTTAAAGTCTATGAGTCTATGTACAGTTGTCAGACTACCATATTCCTAGCTATTGTACTGTGCTTATAGCCTAAGTGATAACCAATCTCTGACCTTTGCGCATATGTGGTTCTGATGCCACTAACGAATATTAATTATAGACTAGCATGAAAAACAAGGTGGTTTCTCAAAAGCAGAAACTCCAATGTGACTATGAGTAGATTGTGGGAGAGGAGTGTGTGTGTGTGTGTTATTAAAGGAAGATGGTTGTTAAAAGAAGGTGAAAAGGTTAAGGAAAGGGACAGGTTTCTTCACTGTGCTTTAATATGAACATCTGTGTGATTCAATATATAAACCAGATTCATCTGTGTAATTCTATAATATATAAAGTAGTTGGTCCTGCAGGAACAAAATCTTTTACTAAAGGATTTTTCTCCCAAGTCTTTAGAAAAGAGAAAGAGAAAGTCTTGCTATACATTTTAGAAATGTGTGTCTGTCTGTCCATCTGTCTGTGAGTCCATTTATTCAAGAACTCCTCCGAAATGGGAAGAGCTAGGACCACCAAATTTAGTAGGCAACTTCTTCTTATCATAACCCAAAGCAAGGTCAGGGTTTGGTTGTGCGAGGTAATGGGGTGTGTGTGGCACTCTGTTTCTCATAAAATGGAAAGGGAGGGGTCTGGTAGGAGGGAGTTATACTGCAGCATGACCACAGGGGGCAGCAAGGGGCCAGAGATGGGGACAAGGACAGCTATAACCCCATTGGGCCAGCAGGGCACAGGGGTGGAGAAACGAACAGCTATGTACTTTATATTTCAGAGGGTGTATCTGTTTGTGTGTCGGTTTGTCTGTGTGTATCTATCCTCCAGCTGGGGGACATGCACCCCTCCCCCAGCTGTGTCTGCTGGAGCTGCAGCGGCCACAGAGAGGTGCTTTTCACCTGGCCCCAAGCTGCTGTGGTAAGAGAGGGCTGTGGTAGTCTGCGAACTGAACCCCTCATCCACAGCCCAGCCCCACAGCAATGATTTAAATGAAGAAAAACAAAACTTATTTGAGTTAAGGATCTGAGCAATGCCAGGTAAATCTTCTAGTTAGTATATAGGTAGAAAAGTGGTACACCTCCAACAAGCTAACCCTGCCCTTCACACTGTCAGGCAAGGAGATTGGCCTCCTCAGACTCTCTCCCTCCCTTAAATAGCATGGTTTATTTTGAGTGCCAATGGGCTGATTGGAAGAGACCTGCTCTTACTCTGAGCCCAACATATATACAGACACATGTAGCAGGCAGAATCCCCTCTCTGCATTGCATTCAGCATCCACACATCCATTCAAAAAATGAGGTTTAGCTGACCAGAAACTAGGGATGTAAAATCCTAGTTAATCAGTTAACTGGTGAAACTTTAGGTTTAATTGGTGAACTGATTAAGCAAGATCCTGCATGGGAGGGGCCAGTAGCAGGATCCAGCTGCCCAAAGTGTGTGTGGGGCTTCTGACACCCCCCCATTTTGGGGGCTGCCACTGCCAGTCCCCGCCCCCCCATGCATGGGGCGGTTGATTTCTGCTCCCGGCGGGCCACAGATGGGAGACTGCTCCCAGATACTGGTTAACAGTTCATATTCCTACCACAAACATGAGTATGCACTTCAAACAAACATTCTCCTTCTATTGACTAGTATGAAATTAAGACTCCATACACAATCAACATGCTGCATCACTAGTGAAAAAATATAGCCTTCATTAACATATGCAGGAATTTGTACAGGATGAGCCTCTCTGGTCCGGCAATATCCGTAGTCCGGCATGATTTTAGTTAGCCAGATGTCCACTCCTCATGGGCATGGCCAAGTTTCCCGCAGTCCCATAAAGTCCTGGCTCTCAGCGTTCTGTGATGTTATTTAGCTCTAATTTACCTCTAATTATCTTCTAAGAGCCCAGTAAGCAGTGGAAGTGTTGGTAATGCTGCTAGACAATATTGACCTCCCATGGTTTGGCAAATTCTCTGGTTGGGCACTGGTTGGGTTCCAAGGGTGCTGGACTAGAGAGGTTCAACCTGTATCTCCTTTCATGGCCTGGCATAGGAGAGCACTTAGTATATATGACCAGAGTATCATTCTCTCTTTTTCTACTACTGCTTTCCAACCTCATATCTTCTAGCTCTTTATTTAACAGCGGGTAATTAATTCTACTCCCAGTTTGCACTGAAATCTGGCATTATTGTTGGAGAGTGAGAAACCCACATCCAAACATCCAGCTGGGCATGTAGACACAAAGTTAATTAAGAAGGGTGTGCATCACTAAATTTTAACCCACATAAAACTATTAAAAGAATGTCAAATTCCCTCCATTTAAAAGATATGTGGTGTTAAGTGTTCCCTCATTCATTCCCAATTGGCCTGGAGTTAGTCATACCTTATTTCAGACAGATCCTGAGTCCATTTCTCACGTTAACTCCAGTTCATTGACTTCAGTGGGTTTACACCTGATTTGCACTTGAGGACAATGGTTCTCTGTCAATATTGTCAGAAGTAGATTCAAAACCCTACAGGGCTGGCAGAACCTTAAACATGAGAGGATGAGAAGAGAGTGAATTTTTTTCAATCAAAAAATATTTTGGTCACAAATTGACTTTTGGAAATGAGGGTTTTAAATGGAAATTGCTTTTCTAGTTTTTTTGGTTTTTTAAGCAAAGCAAAAGCCAACACGGTTTCTTGGTTTTCCTAAAACCAGAAACATTCCATTCGCATTTTCCCCATTAAATGGCTTCCTTTATTATGAAATTTCTCATAAAATATAGTTGACTTTCCATAGTTGTCTAGAAGCGGATGCTAACGAGGAGGAATCTTCATGTTACATGGAGTATACATATACACATCTGTGTGCATACCCACACTTAATTATGGGTTAAATCCAGTTTCCCATATTGCTATAAGTGTGCCAGTATATATGTGTGTGTTTGTCTCTCCTCCTCTTCGACACTCACACTTTTACAGAACATTCCCGCTATAAGTCGCCCCAGTATACATCGGTTCCACACTAATGTTATTCACGTTTATAGGAACTGATACGTTATAAATCCTCCCATTCCCCGCTTTTACGTCATGCAAAAAAATCCTCCAATTTGCGCAAATGGAAGTCAGCTGCGGGAAAAAATTTCCTCGCTTTACATTGTTTCGCTATTCGTCCGTGTTTATTGGAACATATCTTGGATGTATAGCAGGGACACCCTGTATTTACACATGTACATACAGCACTATAGTGAAAGCCTTGAAAATGGTGTTTCTTTGGGATACGTTTTGCTATCTTTTAGGACTAGATTATGGTTGATCCTCTACACCGGCATAAGAGCATAAGGAGTCATAAATTACCGTGTTACATCTTTGAAGCCAGGCACCTTGCCATTCCCTGCACATGAGGAGAGAAACAGACACTGCAGAGCAGCTGTATCCTCACCTCAAGAAGGAAAGAGGGTAGGAAAAAGCAGGAAGGATGGATGGAAGTGGAGCTTTTTCTAGCTTTCCTCCCAGGCTGCTCCTTTGACAGCACAAGAACGTGCATGTCCCTCGTTCCTAGACCCTAACATCACGATATAGCCCTTCGACTAAGATCTTTGCCCTTTGACTAGGATCTAAATAATTCTTATTAACAGTGATTACGTTTGGTCTTGTAAACTGAATGAGATCCATGGCAGAGTCTTTTGTACTAGTCTCGTGCATTTCCCAAGCAAGGGATTGAGGATCTTTTATCTGTGAGCACAGCGTGAAGTTAGACATACTTTTGGTAATGAAAGCATCCTGCAAGCTACAAATGAAGCCATCAAAGCCTGCTTTTTCAAATAGCATGACTCCAGGCGACTGTCCTTCTGACCTTATCCAGCCAAAGCAGCCAGGATTAAAGAACACCTCTAAATCTAGGAAATACAAACCCAGTTTAAATATTATAGCAATCAAGACTTCACTCCGTGGTGGAACCAGGGTGCGTAAGCCATCAAAATAAACACACGCATAGACTCAGCTCCCAAGCCATAAACATGTAACAGGCCATGACATTAAAGCCAAGCAGGACTAATGGGGAAAAGGACGTATTAGGAATAGAATGCCCTTCATGGGTTGAAAAATTTGCTCACTTTTCCCTTACAAGTCAATGCTGCTTACAACTGCCTCTCAGCTACAGGCATGTAACATCCCAACTATGAGTGGTTCCCAACCTTTTTTATATGGGGGACCGGCAAACCCATTCACAAACTTTCGGCAGACTGGTAACATTTTGTGTGCATATTTGTATATAATGAATATGCAAATGAATATGAATATGCAAATATGCACATAAAATGTTACCAGTCCACCAAAAGCTCCAGCTCCCAGAGCCTCCCCATGTGCTTTGGATCTTGCCTGTAGTCGTGGCAGTGATAAGCTAGCCCAGGCCTACCAGCTTACCCAGGCTCCAATCCAAGAGGGTCAACATTATCTGGCCCCCGCAAAAGTGCCCTTTGAGTTACCCTCCCTGGGTCACTTCCTGCCATCTGCTTTTCTCCCCCAGCTTCCAATCCAGTAGAAGGTGAACTCCTCTGAGCTTCGTGAGCCATCACATCGGATGCCCTGCTTGTTCTACCCTTTTCCCTACCTTAGAATCATAGAATCCTAGAGCTGGAAGAGATCTCAGGAGGACATCAAGTCCCGCCCCCTGCCCAAGGGAGGACCAATCTCAACTAAATCAAACCAGCCAGGGCTTTGTCAAGCCAAGACTTAAAAACCTTTAGGGATGGAGAT
The DNA here is from genome assembly GCF_049634645.1 of Pelodiscus sinensis. Lineage (NCBI taxonomy): Eukaryota > Metazoa > Chordata > Testudines > Trionychidae > Pelodiscus > Pelodiscus sinensis. Next base: position 40,752,932 of record NC_134723.1, on the reverse strand, counting down.
TCCACCACCTCCCTAGGTAACCCATCCCAGTGCTTCTCCACCCTCCTAGGGAAATAGTTTTTCCTAATATCCAACCTAGACCTCCCCCACACTGTAACTTGGGACCATTGCTTCTTGTTCTGCCACCTGTCACCACTGAGAACAGCCTCTCTCCACCCTCTTTGGAACCTCCCTTCAGGAAGTTGTAGGCTGCTGTCAACCTCCCCCCCTCCCCCCCACTCTTCTCTTCTGCAGACTAAACAAACCCAAATCCCTCAGCCTCTCCTCATAGGTCATGTGCTCCAGCCCGCTAATCATTATGGTCGCCCTCTGCTGGACCCTCTCCAATGCGTCCACATCCTTTCTATAGTGGGGGGCCCAGAATTGGACACAATACTCCAGACACCTTGCGTCTGTCTCTTGTCTGTTTAGATTGAAAACACTTAAGGACAGGCAGGAGGGCTGACAGCCTTGCTAGGCCTCTGGGCAAAGTGGCAGGGCCCAGCTTTGCACTCCTGGAAGGGGGGGAGTCTTGGTTGGAAGGGCAGGGCTGGGGGGAGCCAGACCTCAGTGTCACCTGGAGCGTGCCACGCTAGTCCCCCCCCCCCACCCTGGAGAGCTGCCCTGGAGCGCACCATGGTCCTGCACCCAGGCAGCCCTCAGAGCCACCTGGAGCGTGCCATGCAGTGCTCCGGTGGTGCTTTAAAGTGAATGGGATTAGGTAGCAGTGGCAGTGGTCAGGAGCTCTGGGCCATTTTGAATCACCAGGCCCCAGGGCAACAATCCCCTCCCCCCATTGACAGGCCTGGGGACAGTACAAATTACTGTGCATTTGTACTGTGCCTAACTGCAGGGGGGAAATGGCAAAAACTTCAGATAAACTTCCCATGTGTCTTAAAACCACAAATCAGTAACGTTTTGGATTATTTCATGTGTATTTATTCACTTTTTTAGGCCCTCAGTGTTCATGCTTCCCAGTTCGTCGATCTCTTCTAAAACCGAAAATCCTCCAAATAGAAAAGACTGCACAAATGGCTTTCCTCCTACCTAGGAAACCTAACCATGGGTTAGAACTTCAAGAGCTGACAAAACAGTGAAGCTGTTGACTCTAGAAACAAAAACAGTCCCCCTTCAACATTACAGTGTGTATGTGGGGTGAGTGAGGAAGAAAAGGCAGAAAGCAACGCCATCTGAGAGTGTTGTTATAGACAAGCTGGTTCCAGGATAGGAGAGAGTGAGGGAATAAGGTAATATCTGTTAGGGTACGTCTAGACTATAGGCTTTTGTCGACAGAGGCTTTGTCGACAGATAGTGTCGACAAAGCCTCTGTCGACAAAGAGCGTCTAGACTACATCCAGTTCTGTCGACAAAGCAAGCCGCTTTGTCGACATGAGAGTGTAGACACAAAGGACAGCGTAGATGCAATAACACCTTCTGTCAATGGAACTCTGTCGACAAAAGGCGTTATTCCTCGTAGAATGAGGTTTACCACTGTCGACAAAACTGCCTAGTTTTGTCGATGTTATGTCAACAGAACTCAGCGGTAGTGTAGATGCAGGCATAGTTTTGTTGACAAAAGTCCACTTTAGTCGACAAAACCCTGTAGTCTAGACACACCCTTCTGCTGGTGAAAGAGAAGCTTTGGAGCTTACACAGAGCTTTTTTGAAGGTGCAATGCTCAAAAGCTGTTGATCTATTCTCAGCAAAAGAAGTTGGTCCAGGAAGAGAGATTACTTCACCCAGCTTGTCACTCTGCCTGAAAGACAAGACATGTATCATGGTACTTCTATGCCCTCTCTAGTATATAATATTTCATTCAGTATCTGAACACTTCACCGTCTATATTGTATTTCTTTCACACATTGATGGTGATCTAAGACCCATTTCCAGTCACTAATAGGATGAAGAATGTATCCTTGCTCCTAGCCTTTTTGGCATTTTCTTCCGTGGTGCTAGATGATGCCCTCCAGGATTCTTCAAATGCCGCCTATGTGTTTTCACACAGCAAACTTTTTGTTCTCGCCTACATGCAAATTTTAAAGTGGTTGAAGGGGTGATCTGGGAACTGTTCTACACCAATGAGTTGGCAGCACACCCTGAAGCAACACAACCAGACATTACAAACCAATTTGCTGTAAGGGCTCGATTTTGACCTTACCAGCAATTCATCAAAAGCTGAGATTATGCACCAACCATCCCCTAAACCAAACTTACCATTCTCCATCAATAAGCTTGGAAGATACCATTCTCCAAGCCAAACCATGTATTTATTACAGTGGCATGTTAAATAATGAGGTTTAAATCACAAAACAAATGCACAAATTAAGAAAGCTTGCACAGAACCATGCCTTTATTCCTGCATCGGGCAGCAGCATAGATAATGCTGCTGTCCTTATGACATTGCTCTGGGAATATGAAACATGGTCCTACATATTGAACCTCTCTAGTCTGGCACCCTTGGGAGTTGACTGATGCTGATCCAGAGAATTTGCTGAACATGGGAGGTCAATATTGTCTAGCAGCATTACCAGCACTTCTACTGTTTATGGGCTCTTAGAAAACATTTAGGGGGTAAGTTGGAGCTAAGTAACTGCACAGAACACTGAGAGCCAGGACTGCTGGCTGTAAACAAATTTTATGGGATCATGGGAAACTTGGCTACACCAGCTACGTCTACAGTACAACGCTATTTTGGGATACTGAAATATCCCAAAATAGCAATCCCGCATCTTCACTGCAAGCCCAATATTTTGAAATATAATAGGCTCACTATTTCAATGTCCCTGTAAACTTTATTCCACGAGGAGTAAGAGACATTTTGGAATAGCGATTTATTTCAAAATAAGTGCTGTGTAGGCAGCGCCAAATTTTGGAACAAGTTATTTCAAAATTACATGGAAAAATAAGATATGCAATTTGTGTAGCTCAAATTGCGTATCATATTTCAAGCTATGGTGCAGTGTAGATGCTCCCACCCATAAAAAGTGGACATCCAGCTAACTAAAATCATGCCAGACCACAGATGTTGCTGGACCAGAGAGTGCCAGACTAGAGAGATTCCAACTGTATTACCATTGACATATTACAATTCTTGAGAGTTTTCATTTGGAACATCTACTAGGACTGTTGGCCATTGCTTGGCAGAGCCGATATGGAAGTCTGGGCAAAATGTGACTCAATTGGTATTGATGCTCATTTGACTTATGCCCAGGTAGGATGAACTAGACATGTAATTTACATGCATGAGACCTGTCTATTAAAACAAATTTCATATTCTGACGACCATAAGAGTGAAAAGCGGCAGAAGATTGTCTGAAAGATGATCTGCATGAAATAACTATTTCTGACTCCATCTTCCAACAGCTGGCTAGATAAGTGGCTCTGTGGTCAATGCTATAAATGTTCCGCCTGAACTCATGTATGGATCAACGAATGTAAAGGCCCATTAGTACAATTTGTGATTGAGGACACAGTCCTGGAAATGGGAGTGACTATTATTGTCTCATTAGGCCTGTGAGTGAGGGAAGTGCTATTATCTGTGTTATACAGATGGAGAAATGTGGCAGAGAGATTAAGGGACTTGCCCAAGGCCATGTGGGAAGTCTGTGACAGAGCAGGAACTTCAAGTCCTGAATTTGACACTAGTACCTAAACCACTAGACAATCTTCCCTTATATTGATCTGTCTTCCTACCTTGTTGGGGGGTGAGGGAGAGGGAGGAAGACAGATTCTGAAGACACAGCTTAATATGAGCCATACTTTCTTTACAGATGCCCTGCATGTCTCCTGTGAAGTCAGCAAGAGCTTTGACATGGAAATCAGTAGAGCCTGGATGTCACACTAGATTATAAAAATGTGAAATTGTTGTTATTGGGAGAGCAAATCTGTGTGTGAAAACAAACATAGACTTGAGGCCTCCTTTGAAAATTGAGGCACAAATCCAGAGCAGACTCTCCTCAAATATAGATTTCGCCTTTTCCAAAAGTCTTTCACTCTCAAAACAACGAAATGCAAAACCAAAACAAACCAAGCTGACTGAAAATGGTAGATACTGCCCATCCGATAAATCATGATGTTTTTCTCTTCCTCCACCCCCTACCCCCACCTCCCAAGGAGGGAGGACTATTACAATAGCCAAATGAGAGCCAGAGAAACTACCCTCTCTGCCTTCTGCTATATTCTAACATGGAAATAAGTTTTCCAATTTTCAGCACACATTGCCATGTTCAACTGTCAGAAGGTGCTGATCTCCATGGTAACTGTATGATTCTCATTATCATACTGGGACCATCTCCTTTTTTAGAAGCCTTATTTGTCAGGCTCTCTCTAACTACTAAAGAAGAAACCGAGTGAATCAAAGAATGATTTGGATTTTGCCTTTAGACTATCATCAGACATTTATCTGGTTTTGTCCCTGGAGTTCTTTAGACTGCAATAAATCTATTGTGGGACTTGTGAGTGATTCTCTCTTTTGCTCTCCCCACTCCCTACCATCCCAGTACTCTGATTTTCTCATTTTTATAAATAAGCAGAACCGTAAATAAAATGACAAAAGCAGGGAACAAAAGCAGAGCTGATTCAGCTTGCTGAGAATCAACAGCTATCAGCCAGACGGCAGAAAGTTACAGCTCTCACAGTGGCTCCTTATAATGAAGAGCTAACATGATTAGGCACAAAGGCGGGGGAGGGGGAGATTAAGTCGGAACTCTCAGGTCCACTTTCCCATCCTCCTGCTGATCTGCAGTGGCCATACGCAAGCTACTCAACCTCTGCATATTTTAATGCATCCTTCTGTAAGATTGATTTTTTTTATGCTTATCTTCTAAGAGTGTTGAGAAATTTAATACACACTGTGACAGACCCAGGGCAGTTGGCTACAGTAGCTTGGTGGAGGGTAAATATACAGGAAACTGGATGAATAATTCTCTGTTCCCTGAGTGAACTGGCCAGGCACTGCTGTCAGGAATCAAGGAGCCAATAAAGAGCTTGCCTGAAGCAACAGGCTAATCAGGGCATCTGCAGCCCATTAACGGACTGGGGCCAGTTTAAAAGGCTTCCCCTTCAGGAAGGGCAGGGAGAAGGCCAAAGACTGAGAGCGAAGAGGTACACTGAGAGCGCTAGGGACTGGGAGAGTGGTAGAGAGCTGTGGAGTAGCAGGAAGGATTGCTCAGGTACTAAGGAGAAGGTACAGGGAGGGAGCGTTTGAGGAAGAGATTCAGGGAAAGGCTGCAAGACTAGGAGTGGAGGAAACACTGCCAGTTGCCCCTGCCTTAAGGTCCCTAGGCTGGAACCTGGAGTAGTGGGTGGGCCTGGGTCCCCTCTCAACCCTCCTCATAACACTGCAGAGTCCACCCCTTAGGGTACGTCTAGACTACAGGCTGTTGTCGACATGAGAGTGTAGACGGAAAAGACAGTGTAGATGCAATAACACCTTCTGTCGACAGAACTCTTCAACAAAAGGCGTTATTCCTCGTAGAATGAGGTTTACTGCCATTGACAAAACTGCCAAGTTCTGTTGGCGGTAGTGTAGACGCAAGTGTAGTTTTGTCAACAAAAGGCCACTTTTGTCGACAAAACCCCATAGTCTAGACACACCTTTAGAGAGGAGACCAGGGGTATGGAGGGATTTCACCCCAAACTACGGACTAGCCCAGAGGTGGGGAATAATTTTTTGCCAAGGGACACTTCAGAAATTTTTTAAGTGGCCCTGGGCTGCACTGGAAGGGGCGGGGCCTCAAGCAGACGGGGTGGGGCCAGGATACTTCCCTGCTTCCCCACCAACAGACCATCATTGGTTTGGGGGAGTACATGAAGTTTCCCCCCCCCCCCCAGTGGTTTCCCCTAGGCACCCATTCCCCTAGCATTGGGAGGAGACTTCGCATGCCCCCGTTCTGCCCCCAGGCCAATCAGGGTTTGGGGGCAGGGGAGCATGTGAAGTCTCCTCCCGCCCTGACAGGAGCGTGTGGCTCTTCTAAGCAATACATGCTCCTTGCAGGGCTGGGCCGAGGAAACTTGTGTTCTCGTTTCCCCCCTCCCCCCAAGGCCAAGCAGGCCGCACGCTCCTGGCAGGGTGGAGGACATTTTGTGCACTTCCCCCCGCCTCCACACCCTAATTGGCCTGTGGGCAGGAAGTGGCAGGGCCTCCGTGGGCCAATCAACCCATTTGGTGGGCTGGATCTGGCACGTGGAGGCCCTTTTGCCCACCCTGGACTAGCCTATGATGAGCATAGCTCAGTAGGCTGGGACCTTTGTCTCTAGTAAAGAGAAAGAGGCTGTGTGGAGTGTCATACTGTGCCTCTGATGTAAACACTAACCACCAGGAAGCACAAGATATGTGGGGCATGGCTACAGCTTTTCCACAATACATGCTGGTAAATTTGTTCTGTTTTTTTTCTTCATAAAAGGCACAATTATATAGTGTGTATAACAAACTTATGAGTCAATATTTTTCTGAGCTGATCCCTCAATAAGTCCAGTGTACTTAGGGAGGCTGATTCCCTGTTGTGTTGTGTGCTTAGACACTTACAATACCCTGCTATTTTACTTCACTCTAGTCATACAGAAGGATAAAGCTATTTAATCAGTTGATAGGAGGATTGGACTTGAGATGTTCAACGGCCACTGATTAGCTCCTTACAGATGTATATTAATCCAGAATAGTCACCTGACATTTGAACAAAGAATGATCACAGATTTCAGTGGCATTCCATAATAATAAAAAAAAAGAATTGGAATAGGTCTAGTTCCACAGAGGCACTAAAATCTGAATGCTTTAAGCATGTCTAGAAAATCTTAGAGGCATTTTTACATACAAATCTATTATTTCCAAAGGATATTCAGTGAGTTGGCAAAAACGATAAAGTTACAAGAAACAATGCCATCAAATCCATTTTTAGCCGGAGGATGGATTTTTTAGGAACTGAGAGAACGTCAAATATGCATTGTCTAGCCCAGGAACCTATGCCTTTCATAATAAAAGAATCAGTAGTTCAGCTAATAAGGGCTGGGTTGAAGCCACAAGAATATTTGGTCAGACATCAGGGAATATCATACCTGCCAAAGGGCTCCTGGCAATCCACGCTGAATAAGGGTCAGCTCACGCTTAGGGTGCTTTAGGAGCAGACCAAGGACTGAATCATGACTGGCTCATAATTAGCAACCTGCTCTTCATTGCTTCATGGGGCAAGTAAACTGCCTGGCTTCCCTTCCCCATTCATGCTGGTACAGTTGAACCAGTTGGGGTGAATCCCAGATCTGCCCGCTCCCTAGGCTTTCTCTTATGCTTCCCACCCCCCTCCACAAGAAAGATGGAATCTCCCTCCCTCCATGCCACTACCCAAGCTACAGGCGGCCCAGGCAGAGGATGAAAGGGGCTTGTTTCATCCCTGAGTGGGAGTCGGGGTCATGATATGCTCTGAAACAGGAGTAATTTTGACTCAGGGCCCCTATTAGAGACACCTGCTTACTGTGCTCTAAGGGAACTAAGCGGAGGGCTTGGCTTACCAAACATGGCCTTTCCAATTGCTCAGCAAGTTATGGAAGAAGCCCTGTGTCCACGGGTCAGCATGCCAACCTGCCTGCTATAGAGTCTGGTTAGACTGAAGAAAATGGTGTGTGATGGGAAAAGTCTCCTGGAAACCAAAACAATTTCTCCTCTACCCCTTTTCCCCAGATTTTATTCATTCCTGGCACAAGCCAGTGAGTTTCCCATTGCAGCTAGTGGTGACACATATTAGATAGTTTTTTAAGGTATACATGGCAGCCAGTTCGGCGAGACCACCTCATACCCCTCTTGTGCCAAATCTCCTGCTAGCATTGCAGATACTTCCAAGCCCAGCAGCGGGCAGGTTTTTCTTTCCTCAAAGGATGAACAGCTTGTTAGTCAGTCGCCAAAGCCCAACTCATTAAGAGACTGACTCTTTCTTTCAGCGCCACTTGCTGCTTAGCACCTTAAAATATGCTGTTCTGAGCTCCGTTGTAGCAGGTCTCTCGATGGTGTTGAACAAGGCAGCGTTGAAGAGTTGTGCTGAAGGCGGGGAAGGGAAGCAAAGCCAGGCTCTCTCACAGGCCTATTGCCTAATAGTTTGGCCTAAAGGAGGTCTCCCAGGATGCGGGAATGCCCAGAATACACTATCATGATTACTGCATGATAAAAAGTCATACTTCTCCCTTCCCCCATCTGCCCCACCACATAACCCCAGAACGATCATGCTACTGCATTTTCAACAGCAACCACTGTGAAGGCCACCAGCACTTCATAGGCTCATGGAACAGACCATGTTGATACATTCAGCACCCTGGCCAGCACTCACCACTGAACATACCAGCCCAAAGGCTTGGCACACATCGGCTATGTCTACACTGGTGAGTTCTTGTGCAAGAACATCTTGCACAAGAGTTCCTGCACAAGAACCCTTGCACAAGAATATGTCCACACGGCCATGTGCTTTTGCGCAAGAGCATCCATGGCCGTGAGGACGCTTTTCTTGCGCAAGAAAGCTCTGATAGCCATTTTAGCCATAGCCACGCAGCCACACTGCTCTCTTGCGCAAGAGCTCTTGTGCAAGAGGGCTTACACTTTTTAGAGAAGCTCTTGCGCAAAAAGCCCTCTCTTCCCACATTTTGCGGTAAATCTTCTTGCGCAAGAGGGGGTGGGCCATGTGAATGCTCTGCAGGTTCTTGTGCAAGAACCCGCCAGTATAGACATAGCCATCATGTGCAGCCCCAGAGTCACTTTTATTCTGCTCCAGCTACTACTATAGAACAAATACATGGTGCAATTCCTATGGCTGTGTCTACATTGGCATGATTTTGCGCAAAAGCGACCGCTGGCGGGGAGTTTTTGCGCAAGAACACTGACGTTCTATTGTGTGAAATCAGTGCTTCTTGTGCAAGAACTATGATGCTCCCACTCAGGAATAAGCCCTCTTGCGCAACTGTTCTTGCGCAAGAGGCCAGTGTAGACAGGCAACATGAATTTCTTGCACAAGAAAGCCCGATGGCTAAAATGGCCATTAGAGTTTTCTTGCGCAAGAGAGCGTCTACATTGGCACTGATGCTCTTGCGGAAAAGCACATGCCAGTGTAGACGCTCTCTTCCGGAAGAGTTTTTGCACAAGAACTCTTCCACAAAAGAGTTCTTGAGCAAAATCATGCCAATGTAGACGTAGCCTAAGTGTATATCTCAGCTGTTCCTGCAAGATTTCACTCTTTGCCAGCTGAGTGCCTCCACTGGGTCTCTATTGGACAGAGCTGGCTTCTCTAGCACTTGCTGGGAGCCCTTTTAATACAGTAACCTCTACAGACCTCAGCTCGGGGTCCCAATGCACTAGGTGCTATACAAACACATAGTAAGAAAATCCCAGCCCCAAGGATGACAAGGTGGGGGAGTGGAGAATGGTGGCACAGAGAGATGAGGTGACTTTGTCCAGTGCTAGAGCTGAGAACAGACCCTTGGGCTCTCAGGCCCAGGGAGGTGCTCAATAGAGCAGTGTATCTCAAAGTACATACCTCTGGTGAGTTGGGCCAGAGCCTAACACTGATGGACTAACACTGCTGTGTAGACATGGCCCAAAATAACAAGGAGCGTGTCTACACCGCAAACCATTATTTCAAACTAATGTTAAGCTAGAGGACTTCGTACTCCGACTCCTGTTTCCCTCATTTCACAAGGAGTCAGAGAAGCTGAAAGAAGAGTGCTCTTCCTTTGATTTCCTGCCATGTAGACAGCGCCAAAAGCCGAATTAAACTATTTTGACTTCAGCTACGCAATTGACATAGCTGAAGTTGCGTAGCTTAATTTGAGTTTTGCCCTGCTGTGCAGACACTCTCATAGGGAGGAGAGGTTTTTTTCCCCCTAGTGCTGCAGTCAAACAGCTGTCAACAATTAATATACACTGCAATGTGACCGAAAGGATTCAGCACAATTGATTCCTGAATTGGGGAAAGAAACCGGAGGAAAGTGGATGGTTGATTTCCCTATTATTGGCCCCTGGACCACAATGTAATGATTCTGTGTCATCTTTGCGGAGGAAGGCACAGCAGTTCAGGACACCAAACCACAAGACTCTGAGAGAAAAGATCTCACCACTTCACTGCCACATGGGACTTCTCCCAAAAAAATCTAGCTGCTGAAGAGAGTGTAGCGACTTGGAGAAATTAACTGTGGGGGATAGCAAAGATAGTAAGAGCAGTCCATCTGATGCTAAAATAAGCAGCAATAAAGAAATTTCTAAGCTCACCAAGAAAGGTAGAAAGCTATATACTGACAGAGTTATTAAAAAAAAAAAGTTATAAACCCTGCAGAATCTGGTGAGAGTATGTAATGTACCAGAGTTGGGAATCCCAAATGGAAAAGCTACTGAGGGAGTTGCCTGGATTTATGGAAGGCTACATTCTGAGGACAAGCAATTTAAATGGAGCTGCCATAAATATTCTGTTTTTAGAAAAAGGAACTGCAGAATTTGTGTTTAAAGTTCTATAGGAAGATAATGAGGACAACACAATAATAAGGTTCTTATTCAGGAGCAAAGAGAAGAGGAGGATGCTAAATATGACCATATCCACTGAAGGAAACAATCTTGCTTTATTTTATTTTAATTTCTCCAGACCTCAGTGTGACATCCAAAGCAAGGGAAATCCTTTAGGGAAGTTTTTGAAGTTGGGTGCCTGTATCTGTGTTTACCCACCAGTAATATCAATAGACCCATTTTCCTTGATATTTATTGCACACACAAAAAAAGATTTAATTTTAGTTTGTCCATAGATGATTCATTTAATCTAACTAGAGATATTTTTGTCTTCTCTCAAAACTAGAGAGGAAACGAATAATTTATTTTACAGACTATTAAGGATAGTGAATTTTTAGCACCTCATAGTTGAGCAATTGCTAAGAAGGAATTGAACTTTACATAACTAATTCTTGAATGTCTGCACTTGAATTCAATCATGCCTCTAACTTTGTTTGATTAACTCCTGTCCAGGCAAAAGCTTCCCAGAGTATGTCACAAGAACCTGTCATTCAACATCAAGATTTTCCAAGAGATCCAAGAAAAGAACATTGGAAAAGGCCAAAACCCAAGGGCCATTTGAAAGGCTGAAAACAAAGGAAGAAAATTCCAGCCTAACTTTGATTAAAATATTTGAAGACTGCTGGCTTGCGAGGCAAAACTATAGTTCTTTGCTTAAATCAGTGCTGGGTGTATTAGTTGAGATGCTTTTCTTAATTGGATATTCATGAAAAGATCTCAAAGTCACAAGCTAGATTATGTCATTTGGGCACAGTCCTGAATTGGGTGGGAATGCCTCCCAGAATCCCCAGTGAGAGAGAGAGCACATAAAATTCTGTAGCTCTTTAAGAACTAATCCGCATGGAAGAAATAACGGTGTAGATGAAGAGTGTCATGGTTAATAATACATCCCCCTGAAGTCTGTCGCAACTAGTGGACAGGGTTTTAAATACTGCATTCTTGGTCTATACAGAGCACGAAATGGTATTTAGCATGATGTTAAGTACCACTTACCAGATCAGTGTTTATTTTTCTAGGACCAACGAGCCTGTGTGGTGCAGTTTATTGTCCTCTACTATGTGCACATGCAGCAGAGACATGAATCCTGCTTGTATTCACCTCCTCTGGGATCCCATGTTCCCCCCCAAGAACCAGCCTCGGGAACAGCCTTATAATTCTCCCAAGCATGGGAGACTGCAATCTTGTACCCTCTACAAAGGAAGGAAGATTCCTTACACCTCACCCCACTGCATAAAACCCTGTGTCTGCATGAAGGCCTACTGATTTCATGTTCTCCCTCACCACATGACTTGCGAGAGAGCTTCCACCTCTTTCTGACACCCTTAAGCTTAGTCAACTTGTGTTCTGTCATTGCTCTGGGATTGTCCACTTACGGCAGGGGCTGTATCCTACTTTTCTCCATGGGGCTACACTCAATGTGAGATCATCATGGGCAGTCCAAAGACCTCTCCTCCATTTACTTCTCTTCCGCCATTTCACTCTGCAACCCTAGCCAAATCATTTAGCCTCTCTGGACCCGTCTTAAAATGCTTCCTTGTCTCCCATGGAAGTTGGGAGGCTTAATCCGTTTGTGTTTGTACCATGCTGAGACCCTCTCATGGACAACATCTAGGAAGTAACAAGTGGTTAAGTTAAGGCATGAATCTCTGCGTTGAGGAGTGGGCAATGTGTAGATTTCATGGAGGGATACCCTGAATAGGATGAGACGTTTGGGTCCTTGGGAATCGCTAGAGACTGTCAGAATACTGAGGGATAGACTCAGCTAGCACAAAGGAAACATAGCCCTCTGGCTCAGAGGTCAGAGAGAGGAACTTGGCAAAAGGCCAGAGGTGTTAGCAAGAGCCATTAGAAAGATTTAGTCTTGAAGATGGGGCGGGGCGTGGGTGGGGGGGGAGATGTCTTCAGTAGTAACAGGAAAACTGTTGCAGGGAAATGGCAGTCAAGCAGATATTTCTGTCTTGGTCAGGTTACAAGTTCCTGTGGAAAGATCCCTACAGGTCAGAGCTTAATGTGCTGTAACAATGAAGAAACCCTTCCCAATTTAGAGCTGCTAAAAGGAATACAAAAGCCACCAGGAAAGGAGGAATTCATGCTTTTTGTGAGTTCCGGTATTTGTCAGGCTACCTTGGAAAGCACAGAGTTGTTCTAACAAGGATTCTGCATAGAGTCTTCTGAATGAGAGTGGGATTAAAAAAACCCTGAAGTTGTGAAGGGAAGGGAAGAGACGGTCTCATGGCTGACATCAAGGATTCTTACATTTCAAAAGAGGCAGTTTAACTGACTCAGATAACCTTTCTGTACTTGGAATAGACACAAGGACTGCCCAGATCATCTGTAGGTTCAGGAATATAGTCAGAGCCCTTGTACGTTTTGATATCCAGAGTAGTGGATGGAGACTTACAAAGGGATGGGTTGATTGTGGCTGCCCACTGGTCAAATTACAGAGGCCGCCAATGGTGTGAGCTTTGCGGGAGCACACTCAGTGACTCGACGAGAGGAGATTAGAAGTATAAGAAAGAAATAAGGGCTCCAGAATAAATGGATGAAAAACACAGTATGGCTGCTCAGGGCCTAGAGCAAGAACAGAAATCATGTGTTTTATATAGCATGCAAGTTCTTTGGGGCTAGGATTGTCTTTTTGTTCTGGGTTTGTACGGCACCTAACATAAAGGGGTCCTGGTGCATGTCTAGGGCTCCTAGGGATTACACCACCGAAATAACTCGTGTTTGCATAAATGCGGGGGGGGGGGGGGGAGGAGGAGAGGAGGGAGAGAAATACTCAGGCTTTGTCTACACTGGCATGTTTTGTCGCCAAAACCTGCCTTTTGGTGACAAAACAGTGAAAACGTTTACACTACAATGCAACTTTTGTCAGGAAAAACACCCTGTTTTGGCAACAAAAAACTTCCAGACCTGTGAGAGATTTTTGTCTTTTCCCTTTCCTTTATTGTTGACAAAAAGCCACTGTGGACTCTGTTGCTTATTTTGTTGAGAGAATTGGCTTCTGCCAGTATCCCACAATGCCTGCCCTGATGGCTGTGCTCAGTGGTTTGTGAACTCTGCTGCCCTGCAGGCATGCACCCCTTCCCTGTCAAATATCCAGGAAATATCTGACAGCTGAGTGAGCTGCTCCATTTCAGAGGGATGGCGGGGACAAAGATCAAATCATTGGAATGCTCCTGTTCTGCCCTTCTAGGAACACAGCGGCAGGTAGATTGCTGCTGCACAGGGAAGGCTGGAGAGACTGCTGTGTTGCTTTGACATTCCTCAGCACCCAGAGCTCACAAAGCAGTTCTGCCCTCCCACAGCACTGCCCTGTGGGATGCTTACCCACAAAGCTTTGCTCTATCTGTTGACAGGGGAGCTAGTAATGTGTCCATGAAATGTCAGCAATGGGAGGCAGAAAAACTGGCTTGACTGGTTTTCACTTTTGGAACTTTTGCACGTCCACAGCCCTTTTGTCACCAAACCTTCCCAGTGTAGACATAGTCTCGGACACAGAAAAGAGAGGGATACGTAGAACAAAAGAGATAGAGGAGTTGCAGAAAGATGCACGCATCACCTGGGCAACCCCACAGGACTGAGCCTGGCAAAGCAACGATCTTCCCTCTGGCGCATCCTCCTGACCATAGCTCCTGTCCACAGCTGAGTCCTACCCCTTCCAGGTGGAGAAGAGTCCAATGAATATAAACCCCATGGGCCCTTATAAAATTTTTCAACCCCAGCTCAGTACCCTATGGTCCTCCTCTCAGGGCTCTCTGTCATTCTTGTCCCACTCTGAGGGGCATCACCCCACCTTCCCCAGTAGTTGATAGGGAGAACCTAGCACCTCATACCACATTAAGTTCCAGTCCAGGAACCCTATAACCAACAGCCATCGTCTGCTCCTCTAGGCTCCTTACTGCTGCTTTCTTCCTATCGTAGCTGATCTCTCCACAGTCTCTCTACATCCTGTTCTCTCAGAGCTACAATTCTCAGGGCTCCTCCCTCTGAAACACACCAATATATGGTATATAAAAAGTATTAACTTAAACTAATTCTGCCCTCCTGAGGCTTGGCCTTTCACAAGCAAGTTCCCCCTTGCTATTTCTCCACTGAATGCCCCCTAAGGACTTCCCCCCTGCCCTTTTATTAGGGTTCCTCTCCACTCAACCAATTCCATCACCAGTGGCTTCTCTGGGTCTCTCCTACCCTCCTATCAGTCTTCTCTACTTAGGATAAGATCTCAGGGCCAACTCTTCTACTGAGTTATCTCTCTGGGGCCCCTGATTGCTCTGAATTTAGAAAATGACTGAAGGGTTTCTCTCTAAAGCCCCTTTCCTGCTCAAGCCTTTCTTTATAGTCCTCAAGGCCAACCCTTTTCCCAGCTGGGCCTCATCTTTAATTAAGCCTGGCCTACAATCCAGCTGCAGCCAGGTAGCATAATTGACCTCCTAAAATCACCTTAATCCTTTCATTGCATCACAGGAACCTAACCCTAAAACAGTGGTTCTCAAACTTTTTGGCTTGTGGTCCCCCACGCTCAACGCAGGCCTTTCCGCAGACCACCAGCCACCCACCCGTGATTACAAAATGGGTGGAGGGGATTGGAGTATGGGGTCTGGTCAGAAGGTGGGGTGCAGGAGTGGGCTGAGGGTGGGGGGTTTGAGAGGGAGAGTGCAGGGGTATGAGGTGTTGGCGGGAGGAGGATGGGAGTATGGGGTCTGGGCATGAAGGGGAAGCTTACCTGGCTCTCTGCCTCCTTCCACTCCCAAGCACTGCCCCCCACTGCTCCCGTTGGCTGTGGGAGCAGTGGGAAAGCCACCAGCTGAGCTGGTTTCCTGTGCTCCCATTCCCCCAGCTGAGGGAGGAGGCGTGGCAATGCGTGAAGCCATTTCCTTGCCCCGCAAATCGGATCCAGCCCGCAAGTCTCCCCCTCCCACAACAGAAAGCCAGCACTGGTGCTCCTTCCTCACAGGGCACGGCTGAAGCACCAGCACAGGCTCCCCGCGACAAGGGAGGGCCAGCCCTGAGTCCATGGATTACCTGCAAGTCGGTCATGGACCACTCGTAGTCCATGGACCACACTTTGAGAACCACTGCCCTAACACCATGCAGAAAACATTGGGCTTTTTTTTTTCCCCACAGAAAAAGCAGGAGACAAAACTGACTGAGTTGCAGCAGTGAACAGCCAACAATAGAGATAACAGGACAAATAGCAGTCTTATAGGCTGAAAGCCAAGACACTGTCTGAGCTAACTCAAGCTCTGGAGTCTTTGTGTGGCCTTTGCCAAATCTCTTAACCTGTGTGGATCTCATTTGTGGAATAGAATAACCCTCAACAGCCCCCAGGATGTTTTTACAGATCTTTGACAAAGTTCTAGCTACTTCGGTGATGAGCCCATTAAAAAGATATTTGATAGATTATGTGGTATTATTCTCAGAGAGTTGCTAACTATTGAAAGTGGGAATGGACAAATACAAAACAAATACAAAAGGGAAGCAAAGCAAAACTCTTGATGAACCTAGTGAATTCTTTTGTCCGTAAGGGTGTTCAGGTTTAGAAAAAAAACACCTCTGTTCTAATGCCGCTCAGTGCTTTCTGCCGCACACTCCCCAGTCCTCTGTGAATGACAGACATTACGGAGGCCAGTTTTGTCAGCAGGAATGAGGAGAAAAAGCAAAGCTGGGCCCTGCTGAATAAGTGTGCACTCCTGAAAATGGCCATAATTTCCTCAAGCCTCTTCCATTGATACCGATAGGAGCAACATTTTAAGATAAGCCTAGAGGAAAAAGCTGTAATTTTCTGGTTCTGAAAGAAACCCTTGCTTCTTTCCCTACTGCTTTTGTGGGAAGAGGAAGCCCCAGGCATCTGCCTGCCAGCGCTCAGTCATCCTGTGACTCTGACCTACAACCCATAATACAGGGCAATCACACCTCTATAGGGTAGCTATTCAGGAACAGTCGAGCTGGTACAGGCGAGATGGGTCCTTTCACATTTTTTGAACCCCTCAGTCTGGATGAAAATGTCTCTCCTTTTTCAGCAACTCTTCCCCTCTGTCCCCTCAAATATATATCCATCACTAATGCCAGTCAGAGCTGAGGTATCAAGGCCATGTCAAGGTGAGAGAGAAAAAGGCCCTACTTCTTGACAGTACCACAGAACGGGACACAGTCCTGTTGTTATCCAGCCACAGAGGTAAATCCGTGTGTCATAGAGAGGAAGAGGGAATCTCCGTGGGAGCTGGGTGTCTAAAGGGAGGGCGGATGTTCATGCAGGGAGTCTTATAGATATGTTAATATTCATGAGGGAAAATGTGTCAGGAAGCCAAGAGAAGATGAATATGAATGACAGACAAGGAAGAGGCAGAGGGGATTCTGTAGGAGAAAGGAGGCCTCTAGAAGGCAGCCAATAGTGTTCCCACTGTCTGGGAAGGGGATAACCCCAGAGAAAGCTAGCTCGAGCATATATTTCCATCCTGGAAATATTCCAAATTCCCAGAAAAGCGTGCCATATGTAGCAACTGCTCTTCAGTTCTGTCCCGACATGATCCGTGAATACTGAACCATGCACTGTTCACATGGAGATGCACTGTGGGATCATAGGAAAAGGAGGATCACACCATGTGGCCATCATTCCTCACAAGGTAAAGGCACTTGAAATCTGTTTTCCTCCTCCTCTGCTCCCCACCACACTTTGCAGGGCAATAGAGCCTTGATCCTAGTGTTTTGAAAACATATTTCATACTGAATAGTGATAAAGGAAAAACATTCATTAAGGCCGCATTTCTCAAACTGTGGGTCCCGACCCCCGGGGGCTCGTGAGCAACTTAGAGGGGGGTTGCGGTATCACAAAGTTTGAGAACCCCTGCATTAAGGATAGACTGGACTCTTCAGCTGGTAAGGGAGACAAATGTCCATTAGTTTGAAAAATGCAGCCAATTCTGAAGTCTACCTCCTCAAAAACTGTATCATTATTATTCAGCACTTGGAACAATAATTTTCCATTGTAAAACTTAATTATATTAATATAAAATGTCATTTCTATAGTTAATATTCCACACAAAAAATCCCCCAGTGCTAAGAGAACACTGAGGTTGCATAGTTAAGACAGAAAATGACTAAGTTAACCTTTACTTTGTCCCTTAGGCATATGCATTATAACATAGCCTTTAGTGACACGATTGCATAGTATTTACTGACTACCAGAATGCTCTGCAGTGCTTGTTTATTTACTTAGGCCTATTCTGGAAGATGTGATGTTTTTGTATAGTTAGGGTTGTTAATGTACTACAGATTGGTACATAATAAATAATAATAGTCAATACATTTGAAGAACCATACTGATAAAACATTAATATTTATTCATTTTGTTGAAATAGTGCCTAGTAGCCACAGGCCAGGTCTACACTAGACCAAGCAGCTTGACTTAAGCTCATCTTAAATGAGCTTGGCGGCATCCCCACATTGAGAGGCTGATGGGAGCAAATGCTCTCATCACCTTCCCTTACTCCTTACAAAAGCAGGAGTCCTGGACACCAATGGGTGTGCCCTCTGAGTTTGACTTAGTGAGTCTTAACTAGACTTGCTAAATTGAACTCTGGAAGATCGATTGTAGCAGCATCGATCTGCCATAGAGTGAAGACATGCTCCTGGTCATGGACGAAATCCCCATTGAGCAAGTTACTGTACCGACAGGGCAGAGGAAGACGACACTGCTCAAAAGAGTTTAGCATCTTAGTTCCGTGTATAAGATGGAGGGCAAAAAACATTTCAATCTTCCCTCCCCCAATATCAGATTTAAAAACTAAGTTCCTTCTTACAAACATTCTCATTTTATTGCACAGGAAGTTAC
This sequence comes from Pelodiscus sinensis, assembly GCF_049634645.1. Lineage (NCBI taxonomy): Eukaryota > Metazoa > Chordata > Testudines > Trionychidae > Pelodiscus > Pelodiscus sinensis. Next base: position 40,734,591 of record NC_134723.1, on the reverse strand, counting down.
ATATACATTTTTATGCATCAGGATCAAGCTTACCTGTAGGCCTTTGAGAGCCCCACACCTATTAAAAAGAAAAGGAAAAAGAGCTGCTGTACACTGGTTTATATGTAAACAAAACAGTGTACTGTAGTTCGTTTTCCTTTGCTTTTGTGAGTGAGTGAGTGTGTGTGTGTGTGTGTGTGTGTGTGTGTGTGTGTGTGCGCGCGCGCACACGCATGCGTGAAAGTCCAGGCACAACAACATTAAGGCTGGATTATTTTTGTCACAGAGAGAAACAAAACAATGAAGTGATTAATTAGATGAATACTCTTGAGCTTTTCATTTCCTCTTTAGTGATGTGATGTTTACTTTTAGTTTCCAAATTATTTTCACTTTATGCCATCACCGCTAAGCTCTCATCTTTAATTTCTCGGTGCCCACCCGATAGTGGGGTAAAACATCCTCCCACCAAGATAAAGAGTTTAAGCACAGCCTGATACCCATTGCCCTATATTTTAGGGACTCTGAAGAGAGACACCGCCACCGTGAGAGAACTAACAACAACACTGGAACCTGAGATAAGGAAGGACTGAGAAAAACAGCAACCACATGTTCTCATGGGATGAGGCTTGGCTGATGCTAGAGCAAGAAATACATGAAAGAAACAAGTGAACCGCACCCAAGAAATGACAGCTTCTCTTCAGTGATAAAGACTCAGATAGGCTCCTGCAAGCTTGCTCTCTGGCTCAGTAATTTATACCATCTATGAGCTCTCAACTAGGAAAACATTATAATAAAATAAACAATAATAAAACCTGGAAGCAACAAATGATTGGCAATTATTCTTGTAATCCTCTTTTTAATATACACAGAGCCCAGCGATGCTGTTAAAAATATTGGTGAAGTGTAAGAGTCCCTCTGTCCAACCAGTTTGTCAATAAATCCAAATAAGCAGACTGGTACAAGGTGAAGGCCATACAGTTCAACTTAAAACGGGTCTGGAAATATAAAATGAGAGATTCCTTCAGCTTTGCTCACTCTGGCACTCTGGTATGGTGTCTATTTGCAAAGAGACAGCACCGTACTAAGCGTGCTTTTATAAATGACCAAAGGAGCAGCAACAACAACAAAAACAGGAAGAGACAGTTTGAGATATATTCAACAGGGCCATATTAGAGCGCTGTAAGAAATTGTGATGAGACCAAGCCATGAACTACGCCTCTGGTTCTGGATTTCTCCCTAGCAAAGTGGTGATGATGTTTGGGACTCTCTATAACACGAACCTTCATATTCACATTTTCTTCCTATTTGAACTATGCTCCCTAATACCAGCAAGTGTACATTCATTTTAATTTCCTGGTTGTGATTTAAAAAAAACTACCTCCACAGCTCCCTGTGTGGAGGGCAGCCCCACCACAGAGTGGCTACCCTCCCCAGGAGGGATGTGGGGGCAAGAGCTTCATAGAGCACCAAAATTGGTAGGAACCGCTCTGGTAGATTTCCTGTCTTTCATTCACCACCTTTCTCGTTTGCCTCACTCCCAGGCCTCTGAATTGCTCCTATGAAACTGTCTCTCTCCCCCTCCCCTCATATTATAAAACATAACCACAATCCTTTGCTGTTAATGAAGATATCTACGTTTTGATTGGGATTTCTCCCAAACAGTCCTATCTGGTGGATTCTTTAGCAAAAGTATTATGAGATAACACCACCTCATACTCCAAATGATCAGCCAGGGTAGGACAAAGTCAATATTAGGACTATATGGCAAGATGAAATAGCAAACAAAATGAGATTTGAAAGTGTCAAGCTCTTGTTTAAACACCAAAAGATTACACCAATTTGCAAAGACGGTGAGAAAAATACAAAATGGACCTGATTTCAATTCTGCTGCACTTTAAAGCTGCTCTTTAATATGTAGATTTTAAACAGGAGGAGATTGAAAAGTCAATACTTTAGTTTACTAATTTTGTGCAATGATTAGTATTTACTGGATCTTAAAGGCTATTCATGGAGTTACTGACGAAAAACAGGCTTTATGTTTCTAATCTGAAAAGTAATAAAAATAATTTAAGTAAACTGAAATCAAGGTGACAATATAATGCTGTACTTGATGGTAAAACCTGTTGTATATACATTTATTCTCAGGTACCAGATCAGGAATAAAGTAAATACCACCACATTATAAACTTTATTTACAACAGCTGCTGTTTTAAAGCATGACAATAAAGGGGAAAATGCAGATTAAATATTATCTCCGGTATTCAAACCTTTCTCAAACTACCTCTAGTGAACACTGTCAATTTTTAATTTTTAGATTACATGCAAATACGTGTTGGAAATGTGTGCTCTCTAAAGAATCAATTGACAAAAATAAGCTACTTTTACAAGTACATATCATGCTTGCTTAAAATCAATCATTTTAATTCCACACTGTGTAATGTATTTGTGGTGCAGGCATAATCCTTTCCTCACAGAAAGACCTGCTATTAATTCTAATCTCACAGTGCTCTCTACTGGCAATAATTTATGTTAAAATAAGAACATAAGAACGGCCGTACTGGGTCAGACCAAAGGTCCATCTAGCCCAGTAGCCTGTCTGCCGACAGTGGCCAGCCCCAGGTGCCCCAGAGAGGGTGGACCGAAGACAATGATCAAGCGATTTGTCTCCTGCCATCCCTCTCCACCCTCTGACAAACAGAGGCCAAGGACACCATTCTATCCCCTGGCTAATAGCCTTTTATGGACCTAACCTCCATGAAATTATCTAGCTTCTCTTTAAACTCTGTCATAGTCCTAGCCTTCACAGCCTCCTCTGGCAAGGAGTTCCACAGGTTGACTACGCGCTGTGTGAAGAAGAACTTTCGTTTATTAGTTTTAAACCTGCCACCCATTAATTTCATTTGGTGTCCTCTAGTTCTTCTATTTAGGGAACTAATAAATAACTTTTCTTTATTGGCCCTCTCCACACCACTCATGATTTTATATACTTCTATCATATCCCCCCTCAGTCTCCTCTTTTCTAAACTGAAAAGTCCCAGACGCTTTAACCTCTCCTCATATGGGACCCGTTCCAAACCTCTAATCATTTTAGTTGCCCTTTTCTGAACCCTTTCCAAGACCAAAATATCTTTTTTAGGTGAGGAGACCACATCTGTACACAGTATTCAAGATGTGGGCGTACCATAGTTTTACACAGGGGCAATAAGATATTCTGGGTCTTATTTTCTTTCTATCCCTTTCCTAATAATTCCTGAAACAAAATACAGTACTATGTAGCACTTTAAAGACTAACAAGATGGTTTATTAGATGATGAGCTTTCGTGGGCCAGACCCACTTCCTCAGATCAAATACTGGAACAGATCTAATAAACCATCTTGTTAGTCTTTAAAGTGCTACATAGTCCTGTATTTTGTTTCAGCTACCCTAGACTAACACGGCTACATTTCTATCACTATTCTAATAATTCCTAGCATCCTATTTGCCTTTTTGACCGCCGCTGCACAGTGTGTGGAAGTTTTCAGAGAACTGTCCACGATAACTCCAAGATCTCTTTCCTGATTTGTCGTAGCCAAATTAGCCCCCATCATACTGTACGTATAGTTGGGGTTCTTTTTCCCAATGTGCATTACTTTACACTTATCCACATTAAATTTCATTTGCCATTTTGTTGCCCAATCACTCAGTTTGGTGAGATCTTCTTGGAGTCCCTCACAGTCTGCTTCTATCTTGACTATCCTAAACAGTTTTGTATCATCTGCAAGCTTTACCACCTCACTGCTTACCCCTTTCTCCAGATCATTTATGAATAAGTTGAAAAGGATTGGTCCCAGGACTGACCCTTGGGGGACACCACTAGTTACCCCTCTCCAATCTGAAAATTTACCATTTATTCCTACCCTTTGTTTCCTGTCTTTTAACCAGTTCTCAATCCAAGAAAGGACCTTCCCTCTTATCCCATGGCCATGTAATTTACCACAAGAGCCTTTGGTGAGGGACCTTGTCAAAGGCTTTCTGAAAATCCAAGTATACTATATCTACTGGATCACCCTTGTCCGCATGTTTGTTAGCCCCTCAAAGAACTCTAATAGATTAGTAAGACAGGGTTTCCCTTTACAGAAACCATGTTGACTTTTGTTCTTACACACCCACAGTACTAGGGCAATGTTAAGGTCTCTACCTAGAATGTGCCTCATCTATGAATAAATATAGAGATGAGAAGCATAAGGAAACAACATGGAGCCGAATTGGTGGTGCAGGCTACGTCTACACTACGTGTTTTGTCGGAAGAGGCAATGCAAATGAAGCACTGATTAGCATTTTCTTGTGCTTCATTTGTATTATCTATTCTGATCAGCTTTTGCGCATGGGGTTTTTGCGCAAAAACATGCAGCGTGGGCGTCTGTTTTGCACAAAATCCCCTTTCTGCCTCTCTGCATGTTTTTGCGCCAAAACCTCTTGCGCAAAAACGGATTGGAATAGATTATGCAAATGAAGCACGAGAAAATGCTAATCAGCGCTTCATTTGCATTGCCTCTTCCAACAAAACACGTAGTGTAGACATAGCCTCACTGTAAATGCTAAGAACAAGAGAACATTTTGTTTGAGGTTGCATTTCATATGATGCAGCAATGACAATTTAACTAGGTCATCGACCCATTCCTGTTTATGCTGAATTCAGTGCCAAAACACGCCGCTTGACCTGGTTCCCTGTACTATTTTGTATAGGCACAGTCCTGCACATCGCGTGCACTTCAATATTTTTCTCTGAACACAATAGGATTTGAGGGTTTTCATGAAAGATGCCAACTATCTTTAGATACATTTCCACCTATTCTCTCTCTTTGGATGGTCCAACCACAAAAACCAAGGGAGATAGTGGTTTATTTATATACATAAATACTCAATTATTAGGAACACAATGATTCACCAATTTGATTCCACCACTGGAGACTTTAACAAATTATTTTGTAATCTCATAAGAACAGCCATACCAGGTCAGAGCAATGGTCCATCTAGCTCAGTATCCTGTCTTCCAACAGTGGCCAATGCCAGGTACTTCAGAAGGAAAGAGGTAATCACCACATTATTCATCCCACGTTACCCATCCCAGCTTCTGGCAAGCAAGCAGCAATATTAACCAAAATGTAGGCTAACTATCACTGTCTAGTGGAGGCATTTTTCATTTCCACACAGTTGCTCTGTAATATGTTCGGTAACAACACTATACTATATTGCTCATGAGCCTGGCCTTGCTTTCACTGCAATCAGTGGCAAGACATGCCCTTCAGTGGGAAATGCATATGCTGCGTCTGTATCACCAGGTGCCAGTTCAAGCGGGAGCAGAAGCAGGCTGCGGTTGAGGCCTAGCGTGGAAACAGTTACGGGCTAGATCAGGAGCAGTCTCCTGTCGAAGCTACTAGGCAACAGAAGTGTCCACAGCCAAGTAATAGGGAGCAGACTAGAAAACAACTTCCCTTAGGAGCTTTTATTCCTGGTCCAACAAAACAGGTAAAAATATAGACACACAGCCAGGCTCATTTTCTGTATCTGTTCCTTAATCAGGCTCATCCCTGGTCCTACCACCTTCCTGCCTTTTTCCTTTGGTGTTGCTGAGCGCTGAGAGTGCTCCATGAGCTTCCCTCTCAGCTGTGTGGCAGCTCGGTCCTGCAGTGGCTTAATGAGCTCCGCCCAGCGGGGTCTCAAGGCTCCGCCCACGGAGCTGCCTGGCTGGGGGAGGGGCTCTTCTCCCTAAGCCACAGCAGCAGCTGCCTGAGAGTCTCTCCCGGCTGGTAGGGAGGGGTCAGGCTGGGCAGGGCTCATTAAGTAGCTGTGGGACTGTGCGGCCACGCAGCTTAGAGGGAACCTTGGTGCTTCAGCCCAGGAGCACCCAAGGGGAAGCCGGACCACCGATATTTAGAGGTCTGACATGTATCTTCCTTTCAGTTCCAAGAGAGGAGTAACTCTCCTTGCCCACTTGGCTGTTTCCTCATCTCTTTCCATGCCTGCTCAAAGCTTTCCTCCATCCACCTTTTTGTCACTTTGTTTTCAATGTACTCCTCAGTCATTCATCAGACCTAAACTTTCCCCATCTTCCTGACATGGCTAAGTCACCTAACAGTTTCCCCCTATTTTTCTTTTCACACTTCTTTTTCCTTGATAAATTAAACACATGGTTTCAAAAAAGGGCGGGAGAGTTAAAAGATACAGTATTATGTTCATCTCCAGCATTTCAAGCTATTTCAAATAATTTCAATCTGAGGACAGTCATCACCAACTGTAGGCTCAAACTGAATTAAAGACAGAGTAAATTATCATAATCAAGGTTATAATAGAAATACGGATAGATTTTTATTTGCTAGGCCTCTTATCACTGCTGTTTACACCGCAGATTAATCTGGCGTGTTAATTGTTTAACAACATATGGATCACAGAAAGCCTAAACCTTTCTTAAGCCTTCATGCTACAAAGGGAACTGCTAAAATGGGCCTCTGATTCTCCCTGAATTAAACTCCTTGGGTGCATCTACACTGGCCGCTTGAATTTGCACAAGAGCACTGACTTTGTAATGTACCGTCTTGCGCAAATACTTTGATGCTTCCGCTCAGGAAAAAGCCCTCTTGTACAAGTGTTCTTGCGCAAGAGGGCCAGTGTAGACAGGGAAGGAATTTTTTGCGTAAGAAATCCCTGATGGCAAAAATGGCCGCTGGAGCTTTCTTGCGCAAAATCACGTCTATACTGGCCACGGATGCTTTTGCGCAAAAGCACTTTTTGAGCAAAAGCATCCGTGCCAATCTAGACGCTCTTTTGTGGAAATACTTTTAACAGAAAAACATTTCCGTTAAAAGTATTTCCGCAAAATCATGCCAGTCTAGATGCAGCCCTTGGCTATGTCTACACTGCAGGCTTCTTGTGCAATAACGGAAGTTCTTGTGCAAAAACTTGCGGAGCGTCCATACTATAAGCCCGTTCTTGTGCAAGAATGTTTACAGTAGATCGTCAGAAGAGGGCTTTTTGTGCAAGAGTTATTCCTCTCCCCACGAGGAATAAGCCTTTTTGTGCAAGAGTTATTCCTCTCCCCACAAGGCATAAGCCTTTTTGTGCAAGAGTTATTCCTCTCCCCACAAGGCATAAGCCTTTTTGTGCAAGAGTTATTCCTCTCCCCACGAGGAATAAGCCTTTTTGTGCAAGAGTTATTCCTCTCCCCACAAGGCATAAACCTTTTTGTGCAAGAGCTCTTGTGCAAGAAGGCAGTGTGGATGGGCAACAGGGGTTTCTTGCACAAGAAACCCCTATGGCTAAAAGTCATCAGCACTTTCTTGTGTAAGAGAGCATCCACACCACCACTGACGCTCTTGTACAAAAGCACATCTCTTGTGCAAAAGCACATGGCAGTGTGGACGTGCTCTTGTGCAAGAACTCTTGCACAAAAAATTCTTGCGCAAGAAGCCTGCTGTGTAGACATAGCCCTTGGGTTAGAGTCTCTGCCACATCTTCTGCTAGAGAGCTCTCAATCCAGACTGCTTTAATCCTGGTCTGTTCCAGGGCCCTTGTGTAATTTCAATAGCTGTAGAGGCCTGTCCAAATTGTCACCGCCTGTCCCCAGCACTGCATGCTCTGCCTCCATCCTCAGCGTACCTTCTCCCAACCACATTCCACCTGGTATGCCAGCCACACCTGGCTATATCAGTGGAACCTCAAAGGCAGCTTTACCACTTACCTTCCTCAATTCCTGTGCCAGGGGTATCCACCCCAGGGCTTTTAGAGCTGCTTTTTGACACTCTGGTCCTTTTAGGTGGAGACAAGGGAGCCATGGCAGAGTGAAGGCTTCACCCATGATGTTTAATAGGAAGTCCACAGGAGATAGGGTCCACAATTATGGATCTCTTTGCAGGCTCGCACTGCTCCTAACCCTCAGGCCTTCTCCCTATGGTTAATCCTGGGAGAGAGGCGGGGGCAAGTACCATAGGTTGTAATTCCCTGATGGGCCCCCCTCGGGACCTGACTGGTTCCAAGTGAGGGAATTTGCCAGACTAGGAGAGGTCGATACTAGCTTTTCTGATGCCGCCGGCTGCAAGACCCCACTCTGGCTGCAGCAGAGGGGCCAGCATTGATGAGTGGGGACTGGTGCTTGCAGGAGGAGGCAGGGCGGCTGTGAGCCCTGTGGCCAGGGGCCAAACCCTGCACGAGTGCACCAAGCCCCAGGCCCCTAGCCATGGGCTCCACAGCCATAGGCCTCCTCCTCTGAGCATGACCCCTCCCCCCACTTCTGTCAGCCCTGGGGCTACACTCTTCAGCCACAGGACTCTTCAGTCACCCTGCCTCTTCTCCCAAGCATTCCCCTCAACCTTGCTCCTGCCCCCCTGAGCTTAAGCACGGCCGATAGCTCATTTACAGCACTCCAGAAGGGTAGGGGAAGAGTTGGTGAGTGTGGGGACCCACTGTTCCCCATGAGTGCTCCAGGACTGGAGATGCTGGACCACAGATGTTTAGAGGTCCAATTAGGGTTGCCAGGTGCCCGGTATTGGACCAGACAGCCTGGTATTTGCAGCATGTGTGCGGTAAAAAAACCCAGAAAATACCAGACACGTAACATGTCTAGTTTTTCTATTTTTCTCAGATGGAAGGCTGTTTGGGCCGGGGGGAGTGTGGGAGAATTTAAAGGGGCCATGAATTTTTTTTTTTATGCTCAACCAATTTTTTCCCCACGGTATTCGGTATTTTTTGTGAAACTATCTGGCAACCCTATTCAATTTCAAGAGAGAAGTAACTAGATGTTTTTGTTGAAAGGTTGTACTCTAAGAGCAGGAATGAATCCCAGGCCACAGCTATGAGACCACTGACTCCTAACCGTAAAGCCACCAGTCCTTCTCAATCAATGAAGTCTACTGCCCTCCAACATGCACAGGGCCAGATCTCAAGTCAGCATCGCACCACAGAGGTTAATGGAATGAGCACAATTTACACCAACTGGGATCTATCCCTTGCATGGTAAAGACATTCCTGTTTCCAAACACCTCTTGCTCGGGGAAGCACTGGATTCATTTCTGAGAACAATATAGGTGTTTAAAGTTCTCAGGCAATGTATTATTTTGCAAGGAAATGCCATTCAGAAAACCTGACAATGTGTAACTAAACATCAGTCACACAACAACCCGCGGTGCTACTAGTACGTGGAAAGTGATACTTGGTCTGGGATTTAAAACACATTAAAAAACAGACATTCAGGAAAACAATTCAGTTCGGGGCAATTTACGACCCAATTATGATGCGACCAATTATTGGATCGCATTGACAAATATTTCCTTCACTTTCTTCTGCTCTTGCGTTGGCAAGACTACCTGCGCTCGGAGAAGTTGGAATTCCTGGCAGGCTGCTTGGCACTTCTTTAATTGACAATTTTAGGGTAGTAAATTAGCAAGGTTTTTCATGTTGTTTACTTCTAATTTTATCAGACATATAGCCACTTGGCAAAGTCAGCCGCACTCTCTCTTCCATGCAAGTTCACAATGCCTCCATAAAAATGCCCTCATTGAAATGTAACAACTTTAAAGGAGTTACATAAAGCAATGTGCTGACTAAATGTGCTAGTACAGCGCATTGAGAGACTGCGAATTCCAATTTCAGCCATGCCAGTCATTTGGCATTAAAATATGCACCAGCTGTGAGTGTTTGGATCTCGATAAGTCAGAGAATGCTGGAAAGCTGTCAAGATACTGCTGTGAAAATGTTTTCAGCCCCCTAATCTCTGCTCCGTCGCTCCTTTTTCATATTTTGCTACCCATGTTGGTGTCCAATATATGAAGAAATAAATGCAAAATCCCAGGAGGATGTGCACAGAGTGACACAGAGTGTTTATAGGGCTTGTAAGATAGAGTCCAGAACTGTGAGAGCAGCAGTACTGCCTCGATGGGTTCTCTGTGGTCATCCTTTATAAATTGCTAATTTCAAGAGAGATGAGTCGGATGAGCAAAACTGGGAGATGAAATAATGTCAAGGCAAGGAGAAGGGAAATTCCACACTGGGTGCTGCAAACTGGACCACAAAGCTGCCAGCTTCTGTAGGAATTCATTCTTACAGTGAAGGAAATGTTTTAATTGCATTGATCGATCAGTCACATGAATAATTCTGTAAACTGTTTTGAGCAAAGACTCTCTCTCTCAGATCCACATTAACTCTCCTGCACAAGCAGCCAGATTCTAACCTGCTGAGGAGGGCATGGCTGTATGCTTTCCATCTGTTCTATTTAGTCAACAAGATGCTCTGAGCTTTACCCTGCCTTCCTACAATCAAATCTTCCTTTCCTATGGCAACCGTCTTCCCGGCGACGCCACGGGGGTAAGTGAGAAGGGAAAGCCTGCAACTGCAACTTCACAGCATAGCCGGAGCCTTCTGCAGCGGAAAGCCAAAGAGGGGCTGTTTCTATGGAGTCAACTGCTGTGCTCTTTGTGGTGTTTTACGCTGTTTGGGGGTTTAACACCCATTCCAGTCCAGAGGGCCCATACAAGACAGTCTACATCATTTATCCTTTAGGGTTGCATTCTGTACACTCCTCTCCCAGTATGGAGAGGGGGACATACATGCTCCCAGAATGCATAGGAGATTTAGCAGCTGGTCAGTAGAGGTCAAAGAGTTTGGTGACTCCACAGGTTATTCCGCTCTTCTCCCAGCAACGAGAAAAAAGAATGTAGTTGGCGGGAAAAGCTGCTTTGGTATCACTTCTATGGCACACTGCAGGAAGTGAAAACGACTGTAGTGTTCCTTAACATCTAGAACAGTTTCTTGACATGAGGACTGAAGAGAGGGTTTTGGCCACAATACAGAGCTCTCTGGATCATCAGCCTGGACTAGAGTGAGTGCTGTCCTTCAATGTGAACTACATAAAGATCCAAAATATGCATGTATCCAAAAGGAGCAAGTATACCCCCACTTATTTATAAGAACCCTCGTGTTATTTCCCGGAATGTAGCATTGGCAAGCAAATTTCTATTTTGATACAATATTAACCAATATTAAGTAATAGGAGGATAGTAATTACAGCTCCTGGCATGGAAGAGAATTTGTCACAGTATGCCCTTACTCCAAAATGAGCTAAAATGGGTTAAAAATACAAATATCCACACAGAGCTGTCTGTCAGCCAAAGCAAGGTTTGGAAATCAAAGCACCAAGCCACCACTGCAAAGGTCATTTCCCACACAGTTGTGAGCAAAACTAGAAAGAAGTTATTTTCTGTGTCACAAATAGGAAACAATTTTATGTTTCTATGGAAGAAAAGAAAATGTCTGACAGTCACCGTTTAGCAGCAAAAATGTAACAAATTGCCACAGTTAGAGCCAGAATAGTTTCCAATTACAAGCCAAGGTCGTGGAGCCTCATATGGAAATCAGAGCAAACTAATGATGAAGTAAATCCACAACGAAGGATGCAGATGTCGTGAGCAATGGAAACAATAACTTGGGACTTTCCCATTGATATCACCAATGATCTGTTTTAGCCACTCTAGAAGTATGAAATTCAAACTTTGATATTCATGAGAATCCTTTACTTGTTAATCAAAGAGTAAATTAAAGCATTTTCAGAAGCAGGCCAACCTCACTAATTGGTCCTATTAAAAGTGTAATCAATGAATACATACATTTGCCTCTTATTTTGAACTGTCATTTCCTACCTAAAATATTATTATATTATTATAGATGGGACTGGCAGCACTGTTTTATATTAAGGTTTCCTGATACTTCCCCATTATAAGTCCTTGTTTTCAACTACTTAGAGTTTTGCCACATTAACTATTTGGGGTTCAATTTCCCAGGCTAGATGTCTGCCTCAGGCTGAATTGTTTTGGAAAAAATTGAGATGAAAAGAGTCTGCAGTTTTCAAGAACAAGGCTAGGGAGTAATACATCGTAACACATTATTTTGCCCACATTAAAAAATGCTGGAGATCTTTTTTTCTCAAAAAGCTCTAGCATCTCCATTTATAGACTTGAAATTTGGTGGAAGGGTGGCTTTTATGTCAGGGAGCACCTTTGTTCACCATGTGAAAATCTACCCAAATTTGGCCAAGTTATAAGCCTTTATTTAAAACTCCCCTCCCTCATAGTTTCCACATGCTCGGTTGAAATTAGACAGAGTTTTACAGCTTAATTCCCTGAAGATTCTTTGTACAAAGGATTCCTGAGTCTCACCATTACTCTGCTGACAGCAAGCAGGTGTTACTCTGTGGCAAAATGCTCCATCCATCTCTAGTCCTGGTCAAAATAGAGGATGATAACCTGCTACTGGCATCAGGTATTCCATTAGCAGAAGTGGCAGACATGTCTATAGTGGATCTAATGGTTCCAACACCACAGATGACTCATGTGCATGTCAGTATGAAGTCACATCATGAAATGTCTGATTTTCCAGGGTTTTTTTATACCTAGGAAATTACACCTCAAAATTACATTAAAAGAACATCATTAGGGTTGCAAAATCAAGCATTTGAAGTTAAGAGATACCAGAAGTAAGTTTGCGTATGCAACTTTCATTCAGCCCCATTGTGTGTCTGCGTTGTGACACAGTCTTTAATGTCACAATCACAGCTTATTTTTTTTCCAATTATGTAGTTTTTGTGGGTGTATTATATAGTAAGTGGAGACCAAGCTTTACTCATGGCTAAAACTGCACAGATACTGCAAATAATTGGTTGTAGATGTCTCACAATTTGTTTGCATTCCCAAATAAGGGAGTTATATCAATATCTGAGTATTACATTTGCACCCACAATTAACTGTAAGTGCAAGAATATGGGTACAATTATTGACAGGCACAAAATGATGATGAAAGTTTTGTGTCGAGTCTAAAGGACTGATGTTTAGACTCCAGCCACCTCCTGAGAGCACACACATTTGCACACACTCTTTTACATCACTAATGCCCGGCAAAGTTCTTTTACGGGTGTTGCTACTATAACAGGATGTGCCAAGATGAATGTGCACAAGAGCAACCTGAAAAAGACATGTGTATGTGTATACACTGGCTTGAATCCTCAGCTGAACAAAGCTGACTGACACCCGGTCGAGTGCCAGCCCTAGGTGAAAATATTGGCTATGTTGCTTTCATTCCATATGTACATAATTAATTCAGGGCCCTTGTGAAAGTGCCCCTCGGTGTTCTGCTAGGGTTGGCCAGGTTTTAAATAACGATTTGCCACTGCTTTGGAGCCCCCTACTGGAATGTGAGGAAGGCCAAAATACAGACAGAAGGCCTGCAGCAGCTGGGAGGAAAGGCAATTTCACTGAACTAACAGCTGTGAGTGGCGCAGAGAATTTACTTTTCTCTGATTTTATTTTATGTGACTTTATCCACTTACCTTTATTGAATACGTTTATTTTACTTTGATTGTATTGTCTCCTTGTGGGAGGGAGGGAGGGAATTCCAAGTGCCCACACGGTAAGACCGTACATCCATGTCTCAGATACTCATGAAAACGAAAGATGCAGCCTCAGATTTCTTGCTTCCAAGGAGAGAAGGGTGTTCTTCTTGAGGGATAAATGTTCGCAGCAAGGACCAGTTAGTCTGTAATAACATTAGCAACATAGATTAACTGACAACAGTGATAACCCCAGTCCATTGTTAACATACACCGCACATAAAAACATTGCACATTTAGGAGTCAGAACACTGAGCACACTGCTGTGAGAGAATGCATTGGCTCCTTGTGTGCTGTCAACACCGTCCCACTTACTACCTGCTGACAAGGGAGTAGCAGCTGTAACACTGTGACACAGAAGTGTCAAGATCACTGAAATTAATACTAGCAGGCATAGTGTTTAGCTGGTTGACTCAGGTGTGTGTTACAAGATCAGGGGAGTCAGACAGTATGGCTGGTATTATTTACCATCAAAGAGAAGATGGGTTTATTTGGTAAGGTCTCAGGCTTTTCCATCAGTATATATCCTTCGCTCGCCTTTCATCTTACAATCTCAATTTCCTTTACAAAATGCACCTGTTATTTTCCCCAGTTTTACAGATGGGGAAGAACGCAAGCAAGCTAAGTTAGGTGTTCAACCGGGGAAAGTCGCTGAGTTAGGAATACACCTGATTCTTGATTCCCATTTCTCCAGCTATAACCGTTATGCAGACTGGTCCTCCCAAAACAAAACCATTCTAAGAATAGTCACACACCTGTGGCTATTTAATGCTGCTTCACAGTTGTCACACTGCTGGATGACATGACCTCTCAGCCTGTCACTGCAAGGCGGGGGGTAGATCCCACAGCATCCTGTGCCAAAACCACGTGACTCTTTTGCTATAGTGAAAGTGAGATGCTTCGGTGTCCATGATCAGGTTTATCACATAGCTGAGGAGTTCCAATTCTGCTGAGGTGAGGACAGTAATAGCCATATCTACTCTCCCGTTCTTTACAACACTTTTACCTACCAGCTTGTTATGGCTTCCTTGAGCAAATGACAAGGTGGTCTGTCTGGATGTGACTAAATGAGACACACTGTTCAAATAGTTTTAAAAAAATAAAATGACATTACTTAATCTGATGTATCAAATTCCTTGGGCATTCATGGGCCAGTAAGTATACAGCAATAATAGACCACTACTAAATCGCTCTTACTCTTATGCAGAATTATCCCTAGGCATACACAAAGTACACAGCTGCATAGGCACCCAAAAATTTGGGGCACCAAATTTTTGGGAGCCTCCATGACTACTAATATGGCTGAGGATATGCCTCTGTTGGTTTCTCTCTGGCTCCTGCCTATAGCTCCTGTCCCCTGCCTGCTGACCGGCTTCTCCCCGTCTTCTTCTCTGACCCTCACATGTTCCTCTTGGCCAGCAGCAGCAGGTTAGTGATACCTCTCTGCTGCCAGACACGCACACGGCTTTTTTTCTACAGCAAATGATAGAACAGTGGGATATTTTAAAAAGAAAAAAATGCCAAAGCTGCTGACTGTCCCAGACAGACAGGACGAGGCACCTGTGATAAGGATGAGGCCTTATCTTAGCATGTGTTTATGTTCAACGCACCAGAAAAGTCCTGTTTTGGTTTTAACTATCTCTCCTATGGACAAAAGAATCGGAGGCTGTCAGTTATTGTACATTCATGCTACCTGAGCATCTTGCTTTTTTGCTCAAGTTTTGATGCACAAGCAATATCAACATCTGTTTCAAGGATCTCTGCTGGAATTGCAGCTTCATGCAGCCAAATTGCCTATGCTTCCACTGAGGAAACGGCTATTTATTTTATGCCGCCATCTGGGCTCTAAATAGTATGTTTTGTCATTTAGTGGTCTTGTTTTCAAAGCTTATTTTTAAGTATAAAATTTGATGCCTTCATAAGTAATTTCTTCTGTAAATGGCATATGGGTTTTTTTTTTTATAATCAAACTCATGAATAAATGTTCCAGAAGTGGTTTGCAATGTCGGAGTCAAGTCATAAATATTTTGGAACTAAATTCAGCTCTCCCCCCTCCTACCCAATTGCAGTAGCTTGGATGTTTCACATTTACACTTTGTTGAAAAGCAATTTAAACTCTAGAGAGGCCATTTATAGTTGCCTACAGACTTGTGGTGGGAACAGTTCCATAAAGAGAAGAGGAAGCAAAAGTGTAAGCGTTCCAGAATATGTGATGGGAATGATGGCCATGGACTAGACTGAACCCAGGATCTCTGAGGCTAAAAAAAAATAAGAACATGAGCCTCTTGAGCTAAAGAGACAGGCTCATTTGTACCCCAACAGTAGCAGACTCCAGCTTTTTTGTGTGGTTGAGCCACAAGAGAAGAAAAGTGGTGGATCACACAATGTTAGCTTGGGTTCCACTACAAAACACAGATACCTTCTCCACCAGCATGACATTTTTGCTCACCAAATCAAATCTGTTCAGCAACTGGCTTCCAAAAATGCTATGCCGCAGAGTCTGGAAGCACCAGTAATGCTTCCAGGCCATTTACAGATGGCGGGAAGTGCAAAGTCACAAATAAGAAGGGTGAAATTGTCCTGGTCCCTTCGTGGTTACACTCACAATATGTCATACAACTGGCAGCAGCGGCACAAGCAGCCAACCTCGGCATCCTCAAACCCCTCCCCGCTTTTCCCCCACTGAGTTCCCAAACCCTTGTGCGTGTGACGGGAAGTGCTCCATCTCCTCACAACCCTGCCCTGCCCCCCCCTTTCCCTATCTCCTGTCTGTGTACGCGTGGGGAATGGGTCTGTCCTCAATCCGCTCTCCATCTCCATGGTCAGGTGCATTCCCTCTCTCCACCCTGCTGCAGTCCCTTAAGGAGGCTCACTTGCTCCCCCCTCTCACCCGCTCAGGTGGGGCTCATTCTCTTCCCACATTTCCCTGCTCAGTCGGTAACTCTCTGGGGAAGAGGAGTCCAGTCAGGGATCAGCCAGTTGCTGTACAGGTCAACTCCTCTCTGCTGAATTTGGGATGGGACAGGGAGCTGGTGAGAACAGAAGCTTTTCCTGCCTCACCTCCTCCCACCTAGAGCCAGTGACAGACAGGAAGAGCTGTGGTAACCTTGTTCTGGCTCCACTTCCCTACCACTGCCTGTTCCCTGCTGTTATGGGCCTCCATTGTAGAGGGCCATAAAGGGACACATTGTCCCCAAACAATTATTTTGCTTTTTACCTCAATTTCCCAGAAGGGTGAGCCTCCCTCAGCGTTGCCCAAAGCCCAATGATATAAGGGGCCTGGGAGTCCAGCTCTGGCCACCGCATCTGCTACTGTGGCAGCTGGACTCCCAGGCTCCTTTGTATCACCAGGCCTTGGGTCAATTGCCCCTTTACCCTGCCCTGCCAGCAGGCCTGTGTCCCCTCACTGACAAGCTGTGCTCAGTTCAGCCCCTTCCTGACTCTGCTCTTCCCCCTTGTTCACTCCACTAAATCTGCATCACCTTCTTCTCCTGCTGATGTGCAGCCCCCTACACCTAGCACTCCCTTTCTGGCCTCCACATCCTTCCTCATAACACACTTTTTTCCATGGACGCCTGAAACCCTGATCTGCCCTCCAACAATCATTTGAAAACCCCCGTCCTCTGGAACCGACGACGCTAGGAGGCCAAAAATAACCTTCCAGGCACTTTGCTTCCTGCTGCTTCAGCTTTGGCTGTTCAGACAACGTTCCTCAGAGCAGGGACGTGCTCTTTCATCCATGTCGGTAACGCATCAAGCGTATGGCATCAGGGCATCTGACTCCAAAAAATGTGAGGCCACTGTATATAAAAAAAACCAATCTCTAACGCGTTAACAGCACCAGAGCCCTCAGGCAGTAGCAGCTGCTGCCTCCTCTAGAGCTGGAAACAGGTGGCATCTACTAGGACCATCCTTAGGATTTATGGGGTCCTCCGCAGTATTATTAAACTGGTGCCCCTATGCACCATGGCAGCTGGGGTCGGGGTGGTGGAGGGGAAGGATTTTTTAGTGTTGTGATTTTATAATCTTCAGCAACACACTAATGGGATATTTTTCAATTACATTTTGCACTAAGGTCCTGTCGAGTGACACAGTAAATTCAAACACTGAGAGGATAAACCTGGGCTTGGCAAATGTCTGTGAAATGGCTTTGTTACCACATGAACGGCTCTCTCACAGGTTCAGTGTGCTGCTAATAGCTCTGGCGGGCTCTCTCAGTTTTACCTTTTTCGTTTAGCTCCTCTCCAGAGGAAACAGAGCCACAGAGCAGGAATAGAGGCAGGTGAGTGGACACCGAGACCCAGTGGTGCCCTCAGATTTTCAGATGCCCTATACCGCTGCATATTCTGTGTATGTTTTGGCTTCCATCTTTGTCCCTCCATCCTTTATTTCAATTTCCATTCCCTTCACCATCTCTCAAACAACACCCACCTGCAACCCGGTTAGGCTATGTCTAAGATACTTTCGAAAAAGCCTCTTTTGAAAAAGAGCGTCTAGACTACAACCAGCACTTTGGAAAAAGCAAGCCGCTTTTCCGAAAGAGAGCACTCAGGCAGTCCGGATGCTCTCTTTTGAAAAAGCATAGTTTGTATTACATAATGCCTTTTTTCGAAAGAGCACTTTCGAAAAAAAGCATTCTCCCCTGTAAAACAAGGTTTTCTGCAGTTGAAAAAACTGCTGCATTCTTTCGAAAGTAAATCGAAAGAACGTGGCAGTAGTCTAGACCCAGGGGAAGTTTTTTTTAGAAAAAAGGCCACTTTTTTTGAAAAAACCCTGTTGTCTAGACACACCCTTAGGCTATGTCTAGACTTGCGGTTTCTTGCACGAGAAATATGCAAATTACGCTAAGCGTGGAATATTGCTGAGCCTCATTTGCATATCTAATGAGCCACCATTTTGGCAGAAGAGGCTTTTGCGCCAGAAGGAGCTGTCTACACTGCCCCTTCTTGCGCAAGAAAAACCCTCTTGTGCAATGCCGTTCTTCCTGAAAATAATTAGCATAGCAGCATTGTGCAAGAGGGTTTTTCTTGTGTAAGAAGGGGCAGTGTAGACAGCTCCTTCTGGTGCAAGAGCCTCTTCTGTCAAAATGGCATCTCATTAGGTATGCAAATGAGGCATGGCAATATTCCACACTTAGCCTCATTTGCATATTTCTGGTGCAAGAAGCCGCAAGTGTAGACATAGCCTTAGTGTGAGGGGCGGGGAGTGAGGGGAAGGAACCACTATGAACTTTCAGTGCTGTAATAACTAGGTCATGGCCTGGTAGTGCATTGACAGCCTGGCATGGAGAGGCCTGTATGATCCCTGCCGGCATATCTCCAGACTCAAGCATGAGCCATTAGTCCTTGTTTCATTTTCTCAAAAACTAAATTCACTCTGTAATGTCAAAAATTCCAAGTAAAAAAAAAAAAAAGAATGGGACAGCAAAAGATTGGGTTCTTCGCTATTAATCGCTTAGGTAATGGAAGCAGGATCAGACAGGCCTCTCCATGAGGAAAACAAGGTTTCATTATTGATTTCCGTTTATAAAGCACGCTGACAAGGTAAGGTGCCATAGAAGGGTTAAGGATTGTTATGATCCACCATTAAGGTGCTGTAGCTTCAGTAGGCCCGATAACGTGGCTGGCTGTGAATTTGCTTCCACAGTCTTTTATGGGAGATAAAAAGAAGGGACTCATATACCCAACTCATCAGAGACAGCCAATGACCACAAGAAAACATTATGCCCAGGATATCTACCTGTGGGCAAGTCCCTTGCTTCCTAGAAAGATATTATTAAACGACGGAAGACTGCATTAAAGTAACTGTAAGTGTCCTGACTTAGGCCCATACAAAGGAAATTCTGTGTTACAAATTAACCCAGCTATATACTCTTGCACTCTAGTTTTAAATGACACCAGCTGATATGTGGAAATCCCATGTACCATGTGTACTGTAAATACGTTGGCACAATATGGAGAATTAAAGATGGAGTTTCAGAGCCAACTCTGAATTTTCATGTTTGTGTGGTCCTAACAGATGCTTAATATATCTCTAAATAACCATTGTGGTTTACTTTCATTTTTTTTTAACTGAATATAAGAAAAAAAAGGAGGGCTTTTTTGTTGTTGTTAAATGTAGACTTTTATTAAAGTAATAGAACATGAGAATTGCTACAACAGATCAAAGAAACTCCTTTGGGATTACGCTGTGCATTCTTTACTATGCATATTGTTTAACCAATAGACCATAACAGCTCATTTGGAGCTAGCAGGTCTATTGTGTAAATATCTGGTTAGGGGCTGTTTAACGGGTGTTATTGACGCTCTAGACCATAATGGCTGTTTTGGAGCTGTTAGTCTCTTTCATTTTCATCTGTTAAGTCCTGTCAATTTTGAAGGCACTTTATGGGCCCAGTAGACTGCTTGAGGCTACAGTTTAGGGGTGGTGTGGGCATTGCGTAATATGAGGATCTGTGACATCCTAGACCATAAAGAACAAGACACGAGTATATTTTGAACGATAATAGTCAGGGGACCAGATTTTCAGAGTGAATAGCCAAGATGCCAGCCACATATCTAGGGGACAATGAAAAGAGATGCAAGGGGTTAGGATGGGGAGGGAGAAAAGGAGGGAGTCCTTGTAAATGCGCCACTGAATTCATCTGAAACATCAGCAGAAAGCACCAGGAGAGAGTTAATCGTCTCTGCCTGTGAGGACCAAAACCTGCCTTTCGAGCTTGGGAAGTTCTACCACTCTCCCATTATGAAGGCATATAAAATACCCCCATGGGTAGGATGTAAGAGGAAAATAATTAGGCAGGTCCCTGACTCTATGCACAAGTGGGGAATACCCACTTTGGTGACACTCCCCCTCCCTTTTTCTGTAGGCTCACCCACTGCCTCATGAAAATAAGCCTACTTTTGCATAGTACTGCATACCCTTCTCCCCCATTGAGTTCCCCGATACTCATTCAGCCCTGTTGTCAGGAAGAGTCCAGCTCCCCATTGGACAAACTTCTGTAATGCGTTCAGCACTCACCTCATGCAAGCACTCCTGTTTGGCCGAATGCGGGTTCCTGCACAAACTCAGTTTTTAAAAGCCTTGTGGCTACTTAGGCTGTCACACTCTTTTGTGTAATCACAAACCCCTTTAAGGGTACACCTCTAACAGAGACCCTTTCCATTGCAGAGTGTCTCTCTGATTCTAGTCTCTCAAACTGTTTCCCGGCTAGGTAGGAGAGTGGTGCCTCCGAGGCTTCTCCTTCTGGAGACAATGGCCTGCCCAGCTCACCCCAGTGAGCTGTCCTTGGTTCTGCCACTCAGCCCCTTTCATCTTCTCCTTTCCTGGTCTGGGCTACAACTGAGCTGCTACTAGTCCTGTAGCTTCTTTTCTAGGTCTCCCTGGCCCTTGATTGGCCAGTTTCCTCCTAGCCACTCTAGCCTCCTGGAGGACTTCTCTATGGCCCTTTTGGCCTCAGGGCCTAGCTCCATTACAGGCCTCAATTGTTTCCCTACAGAGCAGCCAAATTGCTAACCCTTGCTATGCAGTAACAACCGTGTGTGGATTTTCCCCCAAAACATGTTTTGTGTGTCCAAAAAGGCTGTGATATCCCAAGTTTAAGGATAGCCTGGAGAAATGAGAATGTGGGACACATGGCAAAGGATGATCGATATGGCACATTTTGAAAGTCATTGCTCTGAGGCAGGAAGAAGTTCCCACAGCTGGGATTGTAGCCTTACAATTCTACCAGCAGGACCGGGGGCTTGACTGGCATACTGCATCTGTTTCCAAGAGCTTGTGGTCATTGAGATAAATGCTGAGAAACATCAAGTGCATAGACTGCTGAAAATATAATTCCCTTCCCCCGTCATTCAAAATTTTGCTAAGGTGATAGGAAAAGTGACTTCATGGAGTGACAGTGGGGGAGGAAAGGACAGTTGCCTGTTATTGGCATCATGGTAAAATATTGCAAAATGCACCAAAGCTCCCAAAATTACTGTATTCCTAACAGAGTCAGATAAGACCAGAGTTTGTATGGTATGATGTTCTGTGATCAAAACCAGTTTGTAGCTCTCATCTTACACTTCCTGATACAGTTCTGCAAAATTCTATCCCTCACTTTCCGGGGGTGCAACACACATACACACACAAAATGATTTTGTTGCAGGGAGAAGGGGTCTTGAGTTCTTCCTCAAACAGAGGAAGGTGATCCTCCCCCAGGCAAGTAGCTAGCCCTTTCAAGGTAAGACCTTAAAACTGATGATTTCAAAAGTTTTTCCTCCTGCCATGCTGTTCTGCTCCTGCATTCCCGTGGTGCAGACAGATGAAGCTGTAAGCCTGCTTGCCTCCCTGCATCTAATCTTGATAGCGCTCAGCAGCAGGGAAGGTGGGCAAATGTTCGCTAGCAGTTGCTGGCAAAGAAGCGCAGCTTGATCCAAACTGGATGACGCCACTGTGTGTGTAAAACAACCATTTGAGCAACTGCTAGTGAGGGGGGGGGGAGAGGGGATTTTGAGTTGCTTTTAACCTTTTGCTAGCAAACTGGCTCCAGTGGCCAGCTGTGACTACATCCCTGGTGTCCACCGGTCAACAGCTAGGAACAGTCAGCTCTGTCCAGGGAAACTGGCAGCTACACCTGCATTCCCGGAAGGGGTGGAGCCTCAAGCGGAAGGGGCAGGGTTGGGGCTAGGCAGCCCTTGGAGTGTGTCACACCAGTCCCCCCTCGAGCTCTTGGAGTCACCCAGAGCATGCTCCAGAGGCAATTGAGAGAGCCTGGGGCTTTACTGCGGTAGCATGGGGGAGTAGTGGGAGCAGTAGCCAGCCCTGGGCCTTTTAGAAATGCTGGGCCCTGAGGCAATTGCCCCCTTTACCATCTTCTCCTTCCCTATTGAATGTGACCGTAACAAATCAGCAGAGTTCTGCATCACTCTGCATGCCCATTAAATATCCCCTGGCGTTTTCTGCTAAGAGTAAGGATTTCTCCCTGCGCCACCCTTTCCCTCTTTATTGTTGAACAGCCGGCCAATTAATTGATGCGCCCCACCCCAGAAATCACTGCATTTCTGCAGGCACAACAGTCATTTTCACAGCACCTCAGGAACTTGCACATCGAAGAACCAATCCTTTGATGGACATGCAGATGACATGTACCTGCACTGATAACTCCATGACACCTCCAATTAGGAGATCATCTTACTTCAGCCCTGAGACAGGATGCTCTGTGCCTTTAAAGGCCCCCTGGGTCTTGGGCCGACCTGCCCTGTCATGAAGTGAGGCCCCTTTAAGAATTAGGTTTGGGCCTGGAAGAGGACATGATGAGACACAGGTGGGAAGGGTTCCCAGGGCTGCCCAAACAACACCTGATTCCTATCAAGGTGGAAAGACCTCAAGTTGAGGAGGGGAGTGGCAGAAAGCTGCTTGTAACAGAGTGTTGCTGTCTATAGGGCCTGTCTCTGGGAAGAAGCTTCTAGAAGTAGGGCAATTGACCTAAGGACGCCATGTTGGATTTATAACGAATGAATTTATTCTGGGGTTTGCAAAGGATAGTTGGTGCCCAAAGTGCCCTGAATGGATAATGGCTGTGGGGTTTAATCCTTTTTGGGCTGAGGCGCCAGAGCAGCAGCTGTCCTCCAGCGACATGGTCTCCGTGCCTCTGGGATCTCCAGCCTCTACAGCTCCTGAGGATTCTGACCTCTTTTGGGTGTCTGCAGATAGCTGAGCGTCTGCTGGAGCCCCAATTCTGCCAAAATCCAGGCAGTGCCCAAGTAAGCCTGCAGCTCTTTGGCAGCTCACCCTGACTAAACTGGGTTGCTCGCTTTTGTACTAATACTCCAGTTGGAGCATACCCAGCAGGGAAAACAGGGCACGGCTTTCTCTGCCCAATATACAGATAACCCCTCCTTGTCCAGTGCGGGGCAAGTACACCCTGTCCCAGGGATGTTCAGGCAATCGAGTTTCACCTGCACAAATAATCAGGAAAAGCTTATTTTAGGTTTGCACACTTACATTCTTTCAATGTAAGTACTTGGAACCCACTCTGTCAGCTTCATTTAGCATGGACACTCTAAGGCTGTCTCTAGACTAGCCAGTTTTTCTGGAAAATCAGCCACTTTTCCAGAAAAACTTGCCAGCTGTCTACACTGGCCGCTTGAATTTCCGCAAAATCACTGACTTCCTACTGTAAGAAATCAGTGCTTTTGCGGAAATACTATGCTGCTCCCGTTCGGGCAAAAGTCCCTTTTCTGCAAAACTTTTGCGTGAAAGGGCCAGTGTAGACAGCTCAGATTTGTTTTGTGCAAAAAAGCCCCTATCGCAAAAATGGCGATCAGGGCTTTTTTGCACAAAAAGCGCATCTAGATTGGCCACGGACGCTTTTCCGCAAAAAGTGCTTTTGCGGAAAAGTGCTCGTGCCAATCTAGATGCTCTTTTCTGAAAATGCTTTTAACTGAAAACTTTTCCGTTAAAAGCATTTCCGGAAAATCATGCCAGTCTAGACGTAGCCTAATTGACTATTTTTTCCCATTTTTTTTCTCCTTTCCTTCTCCCCCGCCCCCAACCACCTCCCTGTCTCTGCTATTTGTTTGGAACCTGGACTCCTTAAACTCCATTCATCTGAAGAAGTGTACCCACAAAAGTTCATGACATCTTCTTTTTTGGCTAGTCCCTAAGGTGCTGCAGGACCATTCGTTGTATTTTTAAAGTTTTTTTTTCAGTTACAGACTAACATGGCTACCCCTCTGAAACTTTTGACTTTTTTGTATGAACAGTCACAAAAAGGAACGTGATTGTACGTTATGCTCGCCCAATCAGAGAATAGAAGCAACAGTGTGTGACTTAAGTAACCCATCACAACCATGCAACACAGCATTTCTCCTAAACGGTGAGTCATAAAATTAATTAAAAAATGGGGAAAGTTTAATCCGACTAATAACCTTGAGACACCTGGAATCTTTTTTAAAAAATGCAAATTCAAATAAATTCTAATGAATTATGGTTTGTGCTCTAGTTAATAAAAATGAAGGCCCATATGCTGAGAAAGGAAAAACAATTGCAACAGGCTCGGTATTGGTTTTTTAGATAAGCCATAAGACCATAAATATGGCCAGACCGGGTCAGACCAAAGGTCCATCTAGCCCAGTATCCTGTCAGCTGACAGTGGCCATTACCAGATGCCCCAGAGGGAGGGAACACAACAGGTAATCCTCACGTGTTCCCTCCCCTGTCACCCACCTCCAGACAAACAGAGGCTAGGGACACCATTCCTACCCATCCTGGCTCCATGAAGCTATCTAGCACTTTTTTGAACACTGTTAAAGTCCTAAGCATTCACCACACCCTTTGGCAAGAAGTTCCACAGGTCAACTGTGCACTGAGTGAAGAAAAACTTCCTTTTGTTTGTTTTAAACATGCTGCCTACTAATTTCATTTGGTGACCCCTAGGTCTTATATTGTGGGAATAAATAAATAACTATTCCTTATTCACTTTTTCCACACCAGTCATGATTTTAATAGACCTCTATCATATCCCCTCTTAGTCTCTTCTTTTCTAAGCTGAGAAGTCCAAGTCTTTTTCATTTCTCTGCATATGGGACCCATTCCAAACCCCTAATCATTTTTGTTGCCCTTTTCTGATCCTTGTCAGAGCTACAGGAACTTAGCACTTTGCCATATTTGGCATTTTACAAATGACAATCCAGTTATATCTGTAAAAATGTCTCTTTGAAATAATATTATCTTCTTTTAGCAGATATGTCTTTGCTTTGGTAGTTAAATTTAAAAAGCTGCTTCTAACAGCCACAAAAAACACACCAACAAATCTATTTACATATTCAGATAAGTTAACTTAACTCTGAGTCCGTATACAATATTAAAGGACAATTCTGATATCAGGGACTGGGGAGGACTGAAACATGACATATCAGAAGGGTTGCTGCATTGGTCTGTATCCACAAAAACCAAGAGTCCCGTGGTGCCTTAAAGACTAACAGATTTATCTGGGCATCAGCTTTCATGGGAAAAACCCCCACTTTGTCAGATGAAACAATGTGGGGTTTTGCCCCCAAAAGCTGATGCCCAAATAAACTTTAGTCTTTAAGGCGCCACAGGACTCCTGCCTGAAATGTGAACATGTCATGTTGGATCAAACTACGAGTCAATTTCTAGTCTCCAATTTAGTACACAAGGCTAGATCCTGGCTGTTTTTTTTAAACCTTATTTTGTCACAGATTGTCAATGTACTAGCACACAGTACAGTTCAGTTAGACACAACCGCATTTAGGAAGAGAGCCTGTGAGATCAACTGAAGCACATCTGGTAAAGGAGGACAATGTTACTCAATTAGCCTTTTAC
This sequence comes from Pelodiscus sinensis, assembly GCF_049634645.1. NCBI lineage: Eukaryota > Metazoa > Chordata > Testudines > Trionychidae > Pelodiscus > Pelodiscus sinensis. Next base: position 40,708,873 of record NC_134723.1, on the reverse strand, counting down.
CTCTCCATCCTGCCACAGTCCTCCAATCTCCACATGGACCCTAAGAATACCCATATTTTTTCACTTTTCCCGAAGCAAAGGGCAGGATGACAGTCTGCTCACTGTAACCAAGAAGAGCTCAGCGTGCCTGCCTTTAGAAATTAATACTGTTCTCAAACCTGCCAGGGAGGTTTTTGTAGAGGAATATTATGCATTTTCTTCCCACAGGGGGGTAAGCCTCCCACCTCTGCATTGCTTCCAGTTTGTGCCAGCAAAGGATCAAAGGACAGATAGCATTTCAACCATGTATCCATTGCATGGCAACATGATGGAAATAATTACTTTATTGTGTCTTTATGCTGTGCCACTAATTATGTTCTCTCTTATTTGCGATTTCTGAATTCACGTGCAATCCAGTTAGGTGAAATAAATCAAGCAACGCATCCTTTTCTCAGTTTTGTCAACCTCAAGTTTTCAAAGAAAAAAAAAATCAGGCCCCAAACATCATGAGCCTGTTTTTAATAAGTGAGTCTTTCTTCGCCTTTGAGGTTTTGTGCCTTTTTGGTTCATGTCTTCCAGGGTTTCTCTGCAAATCTGAGAGCAGTGTGTTAGTCTCCAGTTCTTAAAAATGAAATAAATGCTCATGACCCCCAGATCTGAGCTTTTAAGAAAAGTACCAAATAGTGTGAGAGTTGGTATCATTGTTTATATTAGAAAATCGTAACTTAACTTTGCTTTAAACATTCCTTTTTAGCAAACTGCTTGTAAAACCTTTACAATTTTCTGCATTAACATTAAAAAAAGAGAGGTGTTTGAGTCAACTTGCTTACTATCAAGTAGGCAGCTGGCTTAGCTGTATATTTTCATAAGCTTTGTGAAGAGGAGGAGGAAACATGACTGAGAAAGGTGTTGGTTTGGTGTGGTTCACCGACGTAGAACAGACAGCAGACTTGAAGCCACAAACAGACATTTCCATGTCTTCTAAAGCCTTGTCATCATAGGCTGTATGGTATTTTTGTGTTTGCGCTGAGTGACCATTGCTCTCTTGCACCATTTCTGCCTTCTTTGTGACTTGAAATCAGTGGAAAATGTAAAGATCAATAGTATTTTTTTTTTAAAAAGCAGCAGCAGCAACTGCATCAGACCCATCAGAAGTATAGCCTCAGAGAAAATGTTTTCCTACAGTGCCATCTCGTGGCTCTTGAGTATTCTAACATCTGAGGTATTTTCTAATGCCTGTACATTTACTTAGGCCAGGTCTACAACAAAGGGGAAGGCTGAATTAAAATAAGCCACTCCAGCTACATTAATTATCAATGTCCCTTAATTCGAGTTTCCCTGCTGTCCCCAGACCAGGAGGCTAATGGATGCAAAGTACCAGTGCTTACCAGGGCGCATTCTGCGTTCGCTTGTGGCAGCTTCAGTGTTCCCTGGAGTGAAGACATGGCCTCAGTTGAAGCTCTGTTTTTGAAGGTGACAGCAAGGGTGCATCTACCCAGCAGGGCTTAACTTGAAATGAGCGACGCAAATTGAGCTACGTCAATTGTGCAGTTTATTTCAAAATAGCTTATTTTGAAATTGGGAGAGTCTACACAGCACTAATTTCAAAACAAAGCACTCTTCCTCTGACTTCCCTTACTCCTTGTACAATGAGGGTTACAGGAGTCGGAGTAAGAAGTCCTCCAGCTTGACAGTATTTTAAAATAACTGTCTGAGTGTAGACACACACTATGTTATTTGGAAATAACACTAGTTATTTCGAAATGTTGCTGTGTAGACGTACCCCAAGATTGGATTTGGGGAACTGTGAACGCAGTGTTTTACAGTTTCCATTACATTCCACCACAGATGTATGTATGGGAGGGAGTGTGGGGGGGGGGGGAGAAGGTGTATGTTGGGGGGTTGGTGAAAACTTTTCTAAACAGTATACATGCTCTTCTTTGAGGACATGGAGCATAAGACAGGATCTGCCTCATGCAGAATGACTCGTGTTGTTAGGAATAGTTCTTTGTGGAGCCAGGGATACCAAGATGGCTTTGGTCATGTGCACAGAAATGGCCCTTGCAAAACAGAGGTGTAAATTTTTGAATGGTTAGCGAATGAGGGTGAACAATTTTTGTGACATATAGCAACCGAACTAAGTATTTCTCTATATGAGATTGCACACAGAACAGGTACCATCATTGTCATGGCTGTGAATGAATCTTCTGTAATGTGACATTCAAGTGACAGTCCTGACCACGGATAATAAGGACACAGATATCATGACATTTTTATTCTGGTGGTCATCATCTGATTGCATTTTAACATATCAAAAAGCACAATGCTGGTGCTGGATAGCTATTGATCCAATGTGGTCAGATATCTTCACACTATTCACAGTCAACCTGTGGAACTCCTTGCTAGAGGATACTGTGAAGGCCTGGTCATTAATGGGGTTCAAAAATAGCTAGATAAATTCATGGTCCATCAATGGTTATGCCAGGATAGGCAGCAATGGTGCCCCTAGCTTCTGTTTGTCGTAAGTTGGGAATGGGTGACAGGGGAGGGATCACTTGATGGTTCCCTGTTCTGTTCATTCCCTCTGGGACACCTGGCATTGGCCACTGTTGGAAGACAGGATACTGGACTAGATGGACCTTTAAGTCTGACCCAGTATAGCCATTTTTATGTTTGAGGCTGGAGCAGTGCACCCTTTCCGTAGGGGCTGGGATGCTGTGGCAGTGTGCCCTCCCCATGCTCCGGGGCCAGGGAGACAGGGCGCCTCTCTCTGCCCTGGGGCGGCTCTCATGGGGGGTTGGAGGCTTGGCTCCTGTGGGAGGCGTGGCCTTGGGCAGAAGTGGGGGGAGGGAGGGCTGGCAGCTTGCCTCTCCCAGCCTTACACTCACCCACCACCCATGCTGAAGGGTCCCCCTTTGATCTAAATGTAACTCCCCCTGGTAGTAAGGATGATGCTGATAGGAAGAAAGCATTGAGACCTAAACAAGGGAACAGTTTGGAGGAGCATGTAAGCTCAAGGCATTTCTACAAGCGTGTCGCTATTTAGTAGAAGTTGCCACTTGCCCACATTACAAAGTGAAGTTGCGAACAAGTGAAAAAAAAAAATCTTCCAAGCAGATGTGGAGCTTGTGAGATATTGATGTCACTTAAGCATGGCCAAGTCCCGTTGCCCACATATCGTAGGGTTGCCAGGCATCCGGTATTTTCGGCTCCTGTCCGGTAAAAAAATTCAGAGAATACCGGACACCTAAGATGTCTGGTATTTTCTGAATTTTTCCCTAGCCAGGAGGCGAAAATGCCGGGTACCTGGCAACCCAGAAACACTCAGTACCCGGTCTCCCCCAACCCACCGAACCATCTCTGGCCCCCAATACCCCCCGCCCTCATGCTTACCTGGTACCCCAAGGCTGCTGGCACAAAATGGCTGCTGGCCAAAAGACCTAGGAGAAGCAATGCTCAACCGTTCCCCTGTTCCTATCCCTGCTGTTAAAGGGGACATGCTGTTTTAATAATGTTTTATTTTAAAATTTTTTGGCTTAAGTTCATGGAGTTTTTTTTTTTTTTGCTTAACAGCTTTGGTCCTCTCCGGTTTTTCCCCTTCAACAGAGTATTTTCCTGGTGGTTTTTTTTGGGGGGGAGGGCGGGGTTGGTATTTTTGTTTCAACCATCTGGCAACCCTACACATGAGGCATTTGAGAGCAAAGCAGTTTGAATACACATTCCCTTGTATATCTTCAGGAATCATTGATCTCTCCTATAAATTCACAAGACTAAAATATGAACTGTTAGAAAAGTCACTGTAAATCAAGGGTGGGCAATAATTTTTCCCCAGGGGCCACTTCAAAAATTTTCGAAGTAGCCCCAGGACACCCCAGAAGGGGCATGGCATAAACAGGAAGGGGCGGGGCCTAAATGGAAAGGGGAGGGGCTCCCCCACCCCCCAGAGCATGATTGGTCTGGGGTGGGGAAGCTTCTTTGCCCCCACTTTCCACCAGGTACCCATGCTCTGGAAGAAGCTTGGCACACTCCCCCACCCCCAGGCCAATCAGGCCCTGGGGGTAAGGAAAACCTCCTCCTGCCCTGCAAGGAGCACGTGGCACTTTGACATGCCACAGGCTCTATGCAGGGCCGGGGCAGGGCAAAGGAAGCTTCATGCAGCTCCCCCACCCCCATGCCCTGATTGGCCTGGGGGTGGGGGAGCGTGCAAAGCCTCCTCTGCTCTTCCCCCACCCTGTGAGCAGCGCATGGTGCTTCAAAGTGCCACATGCTCCTGTCAGGGCGGGAGGAGGCTTCCCTTGCCCGTAGGCCCTGACTGGCCTGGGGGCGGGGGAGCAGCAGGGCCTCTGTGGGATGGATCCACCCGGATCTGGCCCTTTTGTCAACCCCTGCTGGAAACTGTACTTGGATAAAAGTCCGAGGTAGTCAGCCAGTGCATAGGGAAAATGGGGAATCTTCAACAGCTAAAAGTAAGCAGGCATCCCGTAACTGAAAAAGGTGGCGAGAGCCTGACAAATCTAAGAGCCATAAGAATATTAAAAATGGCCACACTGGGTCAGACTAATGCTCCCTCCAGCCCATTATTCTGGCTTCCCACAGTGACCTAAGCCAGATGCTTCTGAGAGAAGGAACAGAATAGGGCAATTAACAAGGGATCCATCCTCTGCCATCCAGTCCCAACTTCTGGCAGTCAGAGGTTTAGAGCCAAAATGTAAAGCAACAGGATTGGCTTCTTTCTGGAGCTAGATACAGAAGAGAACAGTAAAAGTGACAGAGTGGATTAAAAGGGTCTGAAGAGACAGATGCCTTTGTGGGGGGATCAAAACTGACTAGGGGATTTAGCCACGCCACTTCTCATTTCAATGAAAGTTGTCTGGCTCAATTCCCTATGTGGATTTGAAAATTCCAGCTCGGATGTTTATGGCTCGTCAAGATGGGTGAAGCTTGTAAAGCAATGAGGGAATATTTTCACCTTGGTTGAGATGAGACAGCAGGAGCAAGAGAAAGGACGCAGACAATGTGCCCTTCACAAGTTCCCTGTCCCTCACCAATGTGACAATTCCACAAGTTCGGCTGTCACATCTTTTCCTTGCACTCCTAGTCAATGCACTCTACTTCAGACTATAATCAGACCAGGGAGAATATAAGCACATTTCCATTCCTTGTAGCGTCTCCAGTGGCCTACGGTTTTTTTGCTTACATGCATTTTGGTCTGGTGCTGCCAGACACAGTGACTGCAGCTTGTTTGCTGTTAAAGTTGTTTCATCAGCGTGTCTCTTGTTGTCAAGACGTTACATGATACTGAAAGCAGCTGTACTGTCAATGATATGTAAGCAAAGGGAATTTATTACTCTTCAAATCAAAATCATGATGCACCAAATGAAGGCCTAACTTTTTCCAAAGTGGAGCTCTCTATCCTATAATAATGAGAAGCCACCAGGGTATATTTGATCTGTCACATGCATATTTCCGCAATGACAGTGCCCCGAAGTTCACAGGCAAGGAAATTCTTCATTTTACTCTACCTGCATTTTGCCAAACATCACAATGGAAATCGCATCTAGCCCCAGCAAATGGAGTCAGCTCCAAACTGAAAACAAGGGTTCAGTTACTGTCATTCCCCGGCGCAACATCAAACGCATCGCCGGCTCCTTTGTTTGCAAAACTGATACCTAAAGCGGTTCTGACAAAGGTCCCGCCGTGGTTGCAATATCAAGTTCTAAAGGGCCTGCATAGAGATGGGCGTAATCAGCAGCAAGGTCACTGATTACACTGCCAGTGCATTGCAGCAGGCTACTTCCCCTTACCCTAAGCCAGTGGTTTTCAAACCAGGGGTTGCAACCCAGAGTTGGGTGGTGGAATGTCAGGCACTCGTTGCTGCAGGGTGACCAGTGGGGGTGCTACAGCAGCTACCTGCCTGTCCTAACACCACAGACTGTGCTGAACCCCAGAAGCAGCCAACTGCAGGATCGGCTCCTGGGGCAGGGAGGAGGAAGAAGAGCGCACCGGGCTCCATGCACTGCCCCTGCCCTGAGCACTAGCTCTGCACTCCCATTGGCTGGGAACCTGCAACTGACTGCTTCTGGGGCACAGCCTGGTCTGTGGTGCAAGGAGAAGCAAGAAGCTGCCTTAGCACCCCCACTGCATCGCTGACTAGGAGCCACTTGAGGTAAACTCCTCCTGTCCCCGCTTGGACCCCCCCCCCAAGCCGGAGCCCCCTCCTACAACATAAACTCTCCTCTTCAGCCCCACCCCAGAGCCCACATTCCAGGCAAATGATGTGGGGTTGTGGGCATCAATGATTTTCTTCAACTGGGTCATGAGCACAACCAAGCCCTTCTCTTGCTCTAAGTGCGGAGAAGAGGAAGCTGCCGACTAATCTGGGTGGCTCTAGCTCTTATCATTTAGGAGGAGTTCTTGAACAAATGGACTTGCAGACAGGCACAGATGGACTCGCAGACAGACAGATGCACATATACAAACACATATATAAGAGTACGAATTCCTGCTGCAAAGCTCAGCAGCAATAATCGCAGATTATTGAGACTGCACGTTTGAAACCAAACAACTCAACCCGTTTCCTGATATACTCAGGTTGCACTGGCCTCCTTGTCCTGCCCAGGCTGGTCTGGATCAGCTGGTCTTTGTTCTGTAAAGGAAAAAGAAATAGCAAAACATAGTGTAAAGGCAGAGTTAGGGGAGTGTTTAAAATGTCCTCAGTGCAAGATAGGGTGGCAGGCTCTGACCCTCGGTGATCCTACAGAGAGCACAGAGCTAAGTCCTGCCCATCGTTCTCCATCCTGGGGTGCCAGGGTAAGATGTCTCAGCCCTTCGCAATGAATCCTCACCTCCTGTCATCAGGTTAACCAGACTCTTTGGTTGGTTCCTCCGTGCACCCAACACAGTTTTTGCAGAGTTGGGGCTGACTGGGAGGAATAGAGGCTCTTCTCGGGAAGAGGAAAGGATTTTTCCTTCTGACCATGCAGATCTTCTGATTCACCCAGGCCAAAAAATCGGGGTGATACCGAATAAACGGGCCCTGTTGACATGGTTTATTCGTCTGGACTCGGCTAGCTGCCAATCTTTATTACCATTCAGGTAAAGAATAGGCATTATGGCAACAATGCTAACCAGAACAATGTACAGTTTAGATTAACCTTTAAAGCAGATTGCTACCTTTCTTCTTGCGCTTGCGGTCCTTAGCATCTTCTCTAAGTATATCCAGCAAATAGGCACCGATGGTTTTACGCCTATCTGTTTGCTTCTGTTTGACTTGCTCTACTTCTTTGTTTGTTCTTAGCAAAGGATTGACACACTGACTGCAACACAGGAAAACGACAGCTGAAATGGGATGCTATGAATCCACAGGAGGAAAGACTGCAAAGACCCAGGGTGAAATCTTGTCTGGAAAAACTCCCATTGACTTGCATAGCGCTGGGATTTTAGCCCTAGTAGTTAAAGAAGTTTCAAGCTAGGAAAAGCAGCTGGACAAAGTCTTTGCCATCTCTGAGGGTTTCTTCCAAAGATTTCTCTGCTTTTCCACTAGACGTTCCTTACCCCATCCAAATCTTGTCTAAAATCCCTTTGCATCAACCACTTTGGTTATATCATATCATCTTTGAACTAGAGATGGTCATATTTATTTTGCATAACTTTGAACTATCTAGAACAATGTGAGTTCAGAAGTTCCACTCACATTTATTGGCTTCATGTTTTACTAAGGAGAGACTGACTAGTGGAAGAAAGAAGAAAAAAAACTTAAGTGAAAATGTACATACCATAGATCAGATCCTGGGTCCCATTAAAGCAGCTTTATATAGAGAATAAAACAGTTGTCTCTATTTAAATCTAGGGTACGTCCACACCTTGAATACTACATGCAGGTGTGGACACCTTATATCAAAAAAGGTATCTTGGCATCAGAAAAGGGCAACAAAAATGATTAGGGGCATGGGAACAGCTGTCATATGAGGAGAGATTAATAAAACTGGGACTTTTAAGCTTGGAAAGAGGCCAGTACATGCAGATATAATACAGGTCTGTAAAATGATGGTTGGTGTGTAGAAAGTGGATAATGAAGAGTTATTTTCTCCTTCCCATAACACAAAAACTAGGGCTCACCAAATGAAATTAACAGTTGGCTGGTTTAAAACAAACAAAAGGAAGCACTTCCTCATGCAATGCACAGTCAACTTGTGGAACTCCTTGCCAGAAGATGTTGTGCAATCCAAGAGTACAAAAGGATTTTAAAAAAACCTAGATAAATTCATGGGGGATAGGCCCATCAATGGCCATTAGCTAGGATTGGCAGGGATTGTGTCCCTAGCTTCTGTGTAAAAAACTGGGGATGGGTGACAGGGGATGAATCTAAGCCTGCTGAAAGGGGTGGGATGGGAATAGAGATATTAGATAGTAGATAATAGAATAGTTGACTAACCACATGAATTTTTAGCAGTTAGTTGACTATTCTATAGTTCTCCTGCTTCGCTCACTCTTGCTGCCTCTGATACAGAGGCAGCAAGGTGTCTGGGGGGGGGGGAGAAAGATGAGAAATCGAGAAGATTAACCGATAAGTCTAGGCTTATCTGTTAATCATCTATTTGACTACTTTTTCATATCCCTAAGTGAAAAAGAAGGCAGTTACCCCACGGCCCGGTGATTCAAGGGGTGTGGACAGTGCTAAAGGATGGGGGGAGCATGCTGTGCTCTGGGCAGCGCTGAAGGTTGTCTGTAGGCCAACATGGCATGAGCTGGGCAGTGCAGAGGGCTGGATGTCCTTGGCTCCTCCCCTTCCACTCTCAACTCTGCTCCTTCCAGGAGCACCCACCATCTTGCCCAGGAGTATGGGGGCTGTTAGGTACCTTGGATGGATCACTTGATGATTCCCTGTTTTGTTCACTCCCTCTGGGGAATCTGGCATTGGCCACTGTTGGAAGACGGGATACTGGGCTAGATGGACCTTTGGTCTGAACACATATGGCCCTTCTTATATTTATGTTCTAATTAAGTGACCAGCTGAAATCCCCCTTGTGTAGGTCATGTAGCCAAAGAAATGACCACGGAATTGTACTCTAACAGACCCTGCTTGCTGGAATGACCCCCAAGAGGCTGTGGTAGTAGTGAAACTTAGATTAGCCCTGAGGATCTGGGACTTTAGTGTTAGCCTGGTATTTTGGGATTCTTCTATCCAAAATCCTCAGGATAGCCTCCCCTCTTAGTTAACATTACTTTCATTTGATCATCCTTGGAAAAACATGGATATTCTCAGGGGAAAAGAGATTCTCAACGTGGAGCTACTTTTGAGAATCCCCAAAAGTGTTCATGAGGTTTGCAAAAATGTATGAATTCCGAAACTCCTCCTTCTTGGTCTTGGAAAGGAGGCTCAGCCATAACCAGTGTGAATCAATTATTTTAGTAGGGCAATAAAGGCCAGCAAGTTTCTTCATGGCTACAACCCACCAAACACTATCTTCTAGCACCCCTTTAGGAATTTTGAAGCATGCAATGCTTGTTAGCAGTGACTTTATTGTAAAGATTTATCCCAGAAGGACTCAAGTATCCTATTGGTCAAGAGCACCCTTGTATTTTTAAAGTATCTGCTTAGTAACTCATCTTTCCCACTGATCCTGGTTGGAGGTGGGATGGATAAGCCAGAAGATGAAACATCAGGACTACAAAAGACAAAAGCACAGATACCCTGGTAAGAAGAACTAGCATGCAAGGAAAGGGTAAATGATGTGAAATGGGGATGCAAATATATATTAAAAAAAAGCCCAGGGACGGGAGAACAGAATGGAGAAAACAAAAACAAAGTAGGAAAAAAAACCGTAACTGTGTCCTGTGTAGCTCAAATTTCCCACGTGAGAGAAGGCAGAGCACACAGACCATAAGAATGGCCATAGTGGGTCAGACCAAAGGATCTAGCCCAGGATCCTGTCTGCCAACAGTGGCCAATACCAGATGTCCTAGAGGGAGGGATCACAACAGGTAAACCTCAAGTGATCCCTCCCCTGTCAACCATTTCTAGACAAACAGAAGCTAGGGACACCATTCCTACACATCCTGGCTAATAGCCATTGATGGACCTAACCTCTATGAATCTATCTAGCTCTTTTTTAACCCTGTTCAAGTCCTAGCCTTCACCACATCCTCTGGCAAGGAGTTCCACAGGTTAACTGGGCACCGAGTGAAAAAAACCTTCCTTTTGTTTGTTTTAAGTCAAGCATGAGCAACAAAAACCCATTGACTACAGAGACTAAATATAACATTGACTAGAATAAGGCATACTGCGAACAAGTGCTCAGCCTGTCCCTTAGTTATTCCAATGCTGAGCATCTCCTAAGTAGACAACAAATCATCTCTAACTATGCCCAAGTGTATGGTGGTTTGGAGATATGGCAGGAGCTAAAAAAACTACCAGAAATGTAGTGACTTGAGCTACAACTGGACCAGAGGTGAAGACAAGTGTGCAAAAAAAGAAATTCCACCCCTCTCTCAGGCCTGTAGATACAAAGGTCAGTGGATGCAGAACTGGTGCACGTTCTGTTGTGCAAAAGGGCCTAATTTGTAGTGACTGCACTGGGGTGCAGAACCCCTCTGCGATGAGAAACTCAGCTCTGCATCAGTTCTGTACATACTTGCTTACTGGGAGATTTGAGACGGGCCTACAAGAAGCCTGGTGTTTCTGGTGACTCCACAGTCTGATGCTCTAAGTGTTTTGCCAACAGTAACAGAAGCCAATGTTTTGTAGCTTTTGAACATCATAACTCCCAGCCCATCAGCTACATTACGAACAGCATGAATGTTGCATGCAGGATTTCATGGATAACTGTTCTGCCATCTCTGTTGGATGTTGATGCAGCCATCAGGAATACCTCCCAGGTACCAGGGTTTGGTCCTTAGCAGAATGTCTGCCAAGGTCCCCTCCTGTATCAGCCGCCTTATTAAAACTACCAAAACTCTATCAAAAGTTACTATATTATAAGTTTGCTTCTTTCCTAGAATTCCAATATAGAACACTGGAAATTAAACCCATTTAGCATCTGGTTAATCACCGCATTACAAAAGCCCTCTTAGCAAAAGAAGCTATCTTCCTAGTAAAACTGTATAACGAACCCCGCTCCACACACACAAAAATGAGCATTCACACATTAATGTGAGTTCTCGCAAAAAGAACAAACATTAATTCATTTTCAAGCCACTTTTTAAAGATCATTTTATGCTAATTCTTTGTTTCCTGTTTTCAGAGGCCCTGACAGCACAGCATGGCTCTCTTCATTCTGAACATCAGCTGTTGAGCACCATGTAAGTTGTAATGTGGCAATTGGCACAGCAGGAATTGTCTCAATGTGGGACTCTCCATCTGGCGAGCCACTGCATTGGCGGGAGCCACATGCATTGGCATGTGCAGATATGTGTACACACGTGGACATGCCCACACACAACCTCCTGGTACATTTTAATATAGCAAATTGCACACTCGGAAAACATTGTTAAAAAATAGCAGTTCTGTCACCTTAACTGAGTTATTTGTGTTCTATGAAGAATTATACACTCAATATCAATGTCTGCCTTAGGAAAATAAACCTGTCCCCATTATTATAACAGCATATATATTCTGAATAACAACATAACAGCAATACTGTAAGGCAGTCAAATAATACTCCATGTTTCAGGCATTCCTGATCCACAATGCATGTCATTGTCTGTGCAGTAGCCATATTTCTGTCATAAGTAACATCACCATTTTGCTGACGTATCTGCTAAGATTGGGGTGAAAGAAAAGGTTTTTGCCTCTCTCTGCTGGTGACTGGAGAGATGGGGTAAATATGGGGGCATTTTCTTGTTTCCTTTCACTTTCTGATATATTCCAAAGTGTGATCAATTGCTCTTGTCATGGAGGGAACATTTCCTCCTCTCTTTCACTGCTCCTTCTGAGTTCGCTCTGGATCTAGGATACCTGTCAGTGGACATCATATTGGACCACCATGTAGACGCAAGCTCATGTTAGGTTGGGCAAGTGCTCGGTAGGTTATCAGGGCTATTATTTGTGTCCTCACTCCTGTTGGTGCTAGGGATAAATAAATATAAATATAAAAATAAATACCGGAGGGATGACAGACTCTCTGAAAGGAAGAGGTGGGTGGTGCCCACGCAATGTTGGTTCCCGGCATCCTAATAAATCAGATCAGATTAGAACTCAGTTCCTGTCAGAATTTAGCTGAGATCACGATCCAGGACTCAATTCCAGTCACTGGTAGAGCTAGAGGTCAAAACTTTTCCTTTCACCCCAGTCTTAGCAGATACTTCACGGAGTTCCTTGCAGGCAGAGCTCTATGACTACTTAAAGCCTCCTTAAGGTAAACAGATTTCTGTACCAATGTATGGATTTCACAAGAACGGAGGGCACAGGACTGCAAGGCTCCAAATATGGGGGTTTGGAAGGGGAGACCAGCTATATGGATAATATCTGGAATGTATTACCTCAACTTTGTCCAAGTCAGATTCTTTTTATTCTTATAGGGGTTTTTAAAAAATTGTGTCTATTTAATAGATTCGAGAGCTTTCTGTCCTCTTTCCCTTACTGGCTTTAAGCAAGTCTACTGTCCACAATTCTTCGTTACCGCTGGAGTGTGATATGCATCTTGTTCAGTGTCACACAATACATTCTTACCTCCCCTGTAAATATGTACAGCAGAAAAGTGGCAGACACCCCAAAATAATCATTCCTGCTATTCCGATTCCAAACAGTCGCAATGTCAGCTGGATTTCTGTTGGTTCAATAGAAGTATATATTAAATATTATGTGTGATCTAGACTCAAGCACTGATGCAACAAAGAAAACCACATCTAAGAAAGCCAGATGTGTTTAACTAGTCCTATTGAATGAGCAATATAATCAGATGTTAGAAATAAGGCCAGACTCAGATCAAAGCTGATCAGAATCCAGATGCCACAGATACTTGTTAAGTTTAGATGGATGCCTCAGGTTTTATTTTGAAGTAACTTGTGTGCACCCAGAGCCTGAATAGAAGTCCCCCTTTAAAAGTCTCTTAACTTGGGCACCTCACAATTAAGACACATAAGTCACCAGTAAGTCATGAAAATATAGGCTGCTGTTCCAATTCAGAAGCATCTCCCACAGTTTGTACAGTGGATTGTTGAGAGCCTCTCAATCAAGCTGTAAACCATTTCAAATCAGCAGCACATACAGGACTCTTTAGCTCCAACACTTATGGCCACCTCTGCTAGACATGACCCTTCACCTACTGGTGTCGCTAGCTTTTGCAACATTTTCTTAAGGCTTAAGCCTGTTACCATTAAAGTCAATAGCAAATCTCCCTAGATCAAGCCCTTGAATCCCGTATAGAAACGTGAGTGCCCTAAATCTAATATCTGTTAATTGTTTGTCATTTGTCAACAGATTGTTATGATATACACAGCTTGTGTTCCCAGAGCCATAAGGCTATGTTTACACTACACACAGAAGCTTGACACTGCTGCAGTTGATCTTCTGTGGTTTGATTTAGCGGGTCTACAATAGACCTGCTAAATCAAACTCAAAGGGTGCCCTCGTCGGTGCCGGTACTCCTGTTCCTTATGAGCATTTGCTTGTCGACCTCCCACTATGTGGATGGCACGGAAACCTGATTTAAGATACGTCAACTCCAGCTACACAATTAATGTAGCTGGAGTTGCATATCTTAAATCAACCTTCTGCTGTAGTGTAGACCAGGCCCAAGTGTATGTTCTTTTGACATATATTGAACGTCCTAGAGTATTCACATAGCAGCAGGACAGGGTGGCAAGAAGCCCCAGAGAGCAAAAGGAGGGTGGCAGTGGCCTTGTCAGCACCCCTGAATCACCCTCCAGAGGTCATCTGTGACCTCCCCCCATCACAACCAGAACTGGACACAGTATTCCATCAGCGGTTACACTAATGACAAATACAGAGCAGCGGCATAACCTCTCTAGTTTCTCAATATTCCCATTTGTATTTCGACTGGTTTATACATTAAATCTTTTGGCAGCAGTGTTACACCAAGAGCTCAAGTTCAGCTAATGAACCTTCAGTCTTTTTCAGACTGCTTTCAAGAACAGAGTCCCCTCTCCTGCAAATATGGTCTGCATTCTTTGTTCTTAGATCTTACATATGGTCGCGTTAAAACACCCATTATTTGCTTCTGCCCAGCTTATCAAGCAAATGCAGATCATTCTGTATCAGTGATTTGACCTCTCTCTTACATTATGCGTAGGGCTGTCAAGCGATTAAAAAATGTAATCATGATTAATCATGTGCACATCCTCTTTGAAATGCTGTGACGGCATTTCAATGGGGCAGCGCTGCATGGAGACCGGGATCAGCTGGGGATTTCCACAGAGCAGTGCATTAAGGAGCCTGAGATCAGCTGTTGCAAAGCACCTTTGAAGCGCAGGAGTGGCACTAAATGGGGCTTTGCAATGCGGAGCCAGGAATCAGCCGGGCACTCCAGCTGATCCCTGGCTCCCCTTGTGCTGCCCCTTTGAGGTGCCGGAATGGCATTTCAAAAGGGGCAGCGCAGCATTAATGCCTGCGATTAACACATTAAAAAAATTAATGTGTTAATCCTGTCCTGCATTAATTGCAGGCATTAACGCAGGTCACTTGACAGCCCTAATTACATGCAACCAGGACAACAAGCTATAGGTTACCTATCTGAGTTGATACACTGAAAAGATAAGGGAATAAACAGTACAAAATGACAGGATCTGAGCAGATGATGCATTTGGTTAAAGAGAATTCTGCAATAGTTCACAGGACAAGCTTACTCACTGTCTTTGAGCGGGGCGTAGCACTTGAGTTGACTGCTTTTTTTGGAAGAGTGACAACATCTATTTTTCAGACAAGTGGTCTCGTTAATATTGTCTCCTGCATGGCAAGCGACTACTGTTTGATCTTCTTTGGGACGACACGCTTTCAAAAATTAAATAAAGCATGAGGTTTTAGTTCTAAGAACAATGCTCCATCCAATAAATACATAATAATGATAATTTATTTAATAACTATACATTTGCATATTTTATAATGCTATGATAATTATATATATTCAGCATGTTCTGATGGGATGCATATTCAAGGGACTGGTATAACCAATTTCCATAAATGATGAATTTTTGGATATGGAATATTCACTTCATATGAGAAGTAAGCTTCTTGGGGCAGGTGCCATCTCTTTGTTCTGTATTTGTACAGCTCCTAGCACAACGTGGTACTGGCCCATAATTAGGATTTGTAGGCACTGTGTGATAATAAATAATAACAAATAACAATTAAAGCTAAAAAGAAGCTTAGATCATACAACCTAAGACACCTGGAAAGAACTGCTGATGTTTCAAGAACAGAAACATTAATAACGTATTTAAGAAAAGTATAGTCTAAATAGCATGGGGTATGTCTACACTACAGGATAAGGTTGAATTAAGATATGCGACTTCAGCTATGTTAATTGCCTAGCTGAAGTCAAAGTACCTTAACTTAACTTTAGCACTGTCTACACTGCAGGAAGTCAAAGGGAGAACACTCTCTCTTCAACTTCCCTTACTCCTCCTGGAAACAGGACTACCGGTATCAACTGGCATACCCCTTTTAGTTCAAATTGGCGTGTCTTCACTAGACCCACTAGACATCAGCAATTTCAATCTTCTCTGTAGTGTAGATGTACCCACAGTGTTGTGTTTGTCTATTTTTAAAAATTTTGAAAAATAACCAGGAAATTAGATTTAACTTTCTGATCAGAGATCTTCTCAAATAAAAAGACACGCAAAAACCCTAACAGTTTTAATTCTAACTTATGGCTTTCTGAAAGACTAACAACTTAGTAGGCTGCACCTACTATATTTCTCTATGCATGACAGTTACATGTGTATGCACCTAGTGGGAAGTCATTTTCTAAATGACTAAGAAAACCTAAGAAAATATTATCCAAGTAGCTACAGTAATATTAGAAACATTTCTAAAATTTGCTGTTTCATAATAGATTTAGACAGAAACTCTGTATAAAAGTATAAATGTATAAAATATTTATGAATAAGGGGGCATCTCCAACTATTGGCCATTTACTTTTCTATAAAACTTCTATTTTCAGTGTTCAAGAAAATAACCATATATTCCCCCAAAAGCATAGAGTCTTTCACATAGAAGAGTTAGATACCAAAGTAAATATTAGAAATTGTTGAAGTGCGAGTGGGAAAAATGGGGCTTTCAGTTAAACTGCAACTCCATACCTTCCCTTAGACATATGACACAGCAGTTATGGGATATGATATAGATCCTGCTTAATTCATTTATACTGCATCCTAGATCCTCTATCCATTGAAGTCAATGGCAAATGGCCAATTTGGTCAAATAGTACAGAATCAGGCATTTTAATTGGTTACTCTGTGGGGATAGATCTTCAGATGGTGTAAATTGTTGCAGCTCCAGGAACTTTCGATGAGGTTTGCAGATTGACCCCCCCCCCCCCAAATGAGGATCTGAGTAACTATAGTTCTCCTCATACTTATTTCCCCTTTTCTTATTGCTCTCATTTGTCATAGGCCAGGTCTACACTAAAGGGGAAAGTCGACTTAAGATATGCAACTCCAACTATGTTAATTACATAGCTGGAGTCAACGTACCTTCAATTATGTTTGTGCACCATCCACACAGTGGGAGGTCGACAGAAGCACTCTCTCCCTTCAACTTCCCTTACTCCCCACAAGGGACAGGACTAACAGCGCCAATGGAGATGCCCTCTCAGTTCAAATTAGCGGGTCTTCACTAGAATAATGGGGCATCTCCAACTAGCTTGCGTTTACTTTTCTGTAAAACTTGTATTTTCAGTGTTTAAAAAAATAACTGTATGTTCCCCAAAAACAGATTCTTTCACATAAAAGAGTTAGATATCAAAATACATATTAGAAATTGTTGAAGGGGGAGTGGGAAGAACGGGGTTGCCGCAATCGATCTTCCGCATAGAATAGACGTGGCCATAAGGAATTCCTCTTGCATTCCGTGCACATCTGAAAGTCCCATATTGAAATCAAAGGAGTCCTGGCTGAGTGAAGACTGCAGAATCAGACCTTTTATCATCAAGCATCGTGGGGTCCATGTTTATAGGAATATTCCTGGATAAAGGCCATCACTCTTTCCTTTCACACACTACTCAGCAAGTGTTTAGCATTACATAGCATGAATGCAGGCTGTCTTCACTATAAATCCAAGACACTTCCCAAAAAACTTGGGACTTAGACGAAGAATTTTTTCCTCAGGACTGACTTCCATTTGCGCAGATCGGTTTCTTTTTGCGCGATGAAAGAGTGGGGAATGGGAAGACTTACAACGCATCAGTTTCTACAAGTGTCAACAACTTTAGTGCAGAACGGACTTATAGCAGGGACGCCCTGTACAACACTGCATACATGAATATAACATGTTACGAAAGACCTTAAAGCAGGCAACAATTGTGAAACAATGGCAGCAAATCTATGGTCCAAATGTGGATATAAAGGAACATGGAGACAATGCCACTTTTAATGGAGCCTGCTAAATTATATTGTAACCAAGTTTTACAGAACGGGTTAATCTTTCAAAACAATCGGTGCAGGTAAAAAGAGGGAGAACAATGCACTGACCACATCAACACTTACTTACTGGATTGAAGAAATTGAACAGAGATTCTGATATATCTTCCAGCTTTGTTTTAGGTTTGTTGGGTGCCACTTCGCTTCTTTTTACAATATGCTGACTTGGTGAAGCCAAACCTGAAAGCTCATAATGACTAGCTCATTACTATCAAAATATCCATAATTAATTACATGCAATGACATGTTCATACTGGTTATCTTTTATTACAAAGGCATTTATAGTTATGAATTGTGCATACTGATAGCTAACAGAATTAAGTATAAATGTCATTTTTGACTGTATTCAATTATATTACTTCAATTTGCTTCATGAACCAAGATGAACAAAGAATTATAGCTGTGAAATTTAAATATACTAAAGAATCCTTTCAACTAGAAATTGTCAAGATCGAAAGCATGACCATTTATATACAAATTGTAGATTACTTAAAAACAGGACCAGATAACTATGTATGTAGGTCCTTCTCATTATTTAAATAAAGCCCTTCAAAGCCTCAGAATCTTATTGTACACTGTACCCACAGATCATATGAACCAATCTCTGTCCCCACAGAATTCACACTTTTATTAGCTGTGTCTATACTTATTACTAGATCAGCACAGCTGCAATCAATGCAGCATCTCGATTTATCTGGTCTGGTAAAGACTCGCTAAGCCGATGGCAGAGCGCTCGTTGATTTCCATACTCCAGCTTCCTGAGAAGTCTAAGTTGGCAGTATAGTGTCTCTTGTCTATGCAGTGCAGTGTAGACAGCATTATAAGTCTACCTAAGTTACACCAACTTCAGTTACATAACTCACTTAACTTACATTAACTTACTTTGGGCAAGAGGCTGGACTTGATGACGTCCTGAGGTCTCTTCCCCCTCTATGATTCTACACAACTGAAGTAGTGTAACTAAGGTTGATTTACAGATGTGGTGTAGACCTGCCCAAAGGTAGGGGGAAGGAAATATCCTTACAATACACATTTAACAAGCAGTGAAATGAAGCAAAGAGAAATTGCTAAGGCCACACAGGAAATCTATGACAAAGAAAAGAGTTGAATCCAGACTGCCTATGCCTCAGGCCAGTGCCTTCACCCCAAGACAATTCTCTTTCTAGGTACAACAAAGGTAATAATTGAAAAGGAAGAAATTAACTATGCAATATGGCAAAGGCAATCTCAAGAACAGATGGATTAAAAGGAGAGGTGGTGAAACCTGAGAAACAAAACATCACGAAGCCTCAGGACTCAAGAGTCAACACAAGTTTGAGTTCAAGCATCTCATAGCTGAGATACTAGTGGCAGACATTGCGGAAATGTTGTCTGGCTAGCAGTCATCTTATTTTATAATAAAATTTGCAGAAATTTCTTGGAAAAACTGTGACGTTATATGCCACAGAAGAGGATAAGATCCTACTACTGCTATCAGCTTATGGAGTTACTCCTTTAATCGAGTTGCATGGACAATTGTTTATACTGCTGATGGACCTGGTCAAGCCCAGATTTCCCCTTCTTCTGGAGAGCAATCCAATCCTTCCGTACTAAGAACAGAGAGGGCTGCAAAGCTGAAACTACCCTGCACACAAGCAGATAGATCCCTACATGAATACAAAATGTGTATCTGCAGCCAATTCGTGATCTGCAAAAATGACCCGTGCATATCCACAGATTTGTAGGGTTTTCTATATAAAGTTTGGAGCCGCATCAGCCCATGATCTGCAGAATCAGTCCCAGGATATCTGCATTTGTAGCCAGAGATGTGGATATAAAGCAGATATCTGCAGATTGGCAAGGCTCTAGACACAAACAGAGCTCATACCGTGGAGATTCTGAACATTTGCATCCTTGGCTGGTTGTATACCCTAGACTCTTAGGACCTGACGGCTAATTTCCCTCTAATTTGCATGGCTGCACAACTTCCCATTAAGCCCCATGCAGGGGCTCAGGGCGGCAGGGAGGAGAAATACTTCTCCCCAAACCCTGAAGCTGTCCCGACCACGGGAAAGGAGGCTCCTCTGGTTGGCCCCAGCACAAAGCAGCTGGGGCAGAGAGATCCTTCCCTCAGCCTCAGCACGGAGCTGCTGCAGCTGGAGCAGCTTTATGCTGGAGCCAGTGGGGAAATAGCCAGCTGGATCCTAAGTGGGGGCCACAGGGCTCTGTGTGCCCCCCCAACCTGTGCACTGGGTTTGCGCTCCCATTGGCCAATGGTAGCTGGGGCTGATGCTTGTGGGCGAGAGTGGTGCACCACAGAGCCTCATGACCAACCCTCAGGAGCCAGACCTGGCCACTTTCGGGGTGCAACATGGTGTCCTGGGACAGGAAGGCACCAGGCAGCCCGCTTTAGCTCAGCTAAGCCTCAGCCCCAGCTCCCTACCCCACTCTGAGCCCTCCCTCCCAACCCGGAGCCATCTCCTTCACTCTAAACTTCTCATACCAGGCCCCATCCCAAAACACACTAACCCAGTCCAGAGCCTGTACCCTCTCCTGCATCCCAACCCCTCTCCTTCACCCCAACCACCAAGTCTGAGTCTCCCACCCATACCTGGAGTCTCCTTTTGCATCCCAAAGTCCTCAACCCCAGGCCCACCCCAGAGCCCTCAGACCCACCTCCCCATACCCCAACTAACCCGCCTCAACCTGCAGCCCCCTCCTGTATTCTGAATTCCTTGGATCCACCCTCCAGTTTGGAGCCCCCTCCTCCACCCAAGCCCCTCCTCCCCAGACACATTTTAGAGCCCACCACTCCCCCCCTCCTGCCTTCCAACTACTTGCAGCAGCCTGGAATCCCCATTTAGAGACAAACCCCCATGTAGAGCCCTCAACTCTACCCCTAGGCCTCACCCCCTACTCGTGAGCAGAATGACTTGATATGTGATGTCACCTCCATATTGGTGCACATTTCCCCTCAGCTTAGAGCCACTTCCCACAAGCAAAACGTGCAGCCAGTGTGGTGTGACATCACAAAAAGCAACGGGTCAAATGTGAGCGTGGATCCCTCATATGTGTAGGGTTGTGTTACACGTTTGACATGACAAGGGTTGCTACTGTTCATACTGCCTGACAACTTGGCCTGCCAAAAGGCCCCTTCTACACTGTGGAGGCACCAAATATGTCCCTTCTTACTTGGTTTTCTGGCTCTCCCAATTCCACCCATTGCAAAATGGGAACAATGTCTTTAAGGTGGAAAAATCTATGAAAAAAGCCAAAATTCAATACTAGGTAAAAGCTAATAGACAGCTGTTTCCCATCTAAAGCCTGGACAGACAGGCAAAAGAGATGGGCTACAATTTGGGGAAATACTTCATTTTTAAAAAAAAATAAATCTAGCTGCGGTATGCTGTGTAATTTGAAACACTGGAATTTCAATAGCACTTGGTATATTACAGCCAAAAATAATGTTGATGAGCTGCCATCTTTATCTTCCCAATAGTAAAATTACTAGCTAGCTCTATTAAAATACTTTTCTCTTTGTAATACTCACTTGGACTGATGCTAGGAACCACCACCAAAATCACATAGTTTCCCCAAAACAGAGTGCCAGTCACCATTTGCATCATTACTGCAATAAATCAGATTTATAGGTCCATTTAAGTCATTCTACCTCAAAAGACCTTTTGAATTTTTCCTTGTTGTAGGCTTGTAAAAATAAAGCATAGGAAGTAGGACAGAGAGCAACAGAAGAACGAATATCTTCCTCCATTAAAGAAACAAAACCAAAGTGTCTCCAAAATCAGATGGTTTCACAAGTGACTAGAAATGTTGGGTGTTTAATGTGAGACACCTTAAAAGAGGTCTGATTTTCAGAGGGAGGGCAGGACACTGAGTTTTTGGAAAATGGACGTCCATTGAGGGAGACTCAGGTTGGATGTCTAAAATTGATACCCCCATTTTTAAAAATCTTAAGAGTTTTAGTACATGTTTAGGGGCCAAGGCTGGAAAACGTAATGGTGTTGAGATTTTAGTCAAGTCAGTTCAGTTCTTCAAGCTCAAGATAGGGAGATCTGGTCCGAATATGAGGTGCTTTTGGATGAGAACAGAACTCTCTCTGTCCTACCTAGTCATGAAAGGTCTCAGGGGCACGTCAACAGTTAGTTTGTCTGGGTATCTCTAGACAATATTTTTCTTCCCCAACTCCTTGGCAGGATTCTACCTATTTCCACCCCCACCCCCTCCCGGCTGATGGCTCACTTTCACTTTAGCTTTTAAAGCATGCTGGCATCCTAAGGAGGAAAGGCACATGATGATTATTTCCATTGTGGTAAAACCTAGGAGTTCCAGTTGGGGGGGGATCAGGACTCCATTTTGCTAGGTGCTGTACAAACTTACATAAAAGATGGCATTTTATCCATTTTGAAGGGGGACTTTCTTTTGAGAGATAATGGAAACCCCATGGAGAAGTGCTCTCCGCTGCTTAAAGAGAAAAACACTTGTGCATTGGGATGGATTAATATTGTAGAATACTATGGAAACACTTAAAATTGTAGGGGGACAGTTTCTGGAAGCTTAGTAAAAAATTCCACCAAGAGTAGTGTTTGAATTCTTCACTGTGGGACAGATCAGGAAAAAGTGTCAAAAGTGAATTGACAGCTGTAACCTTCATGAAAGTATAATGGAAGCTTCAGGACAGAAGGGAAAGTAAAGTAAAGTATTTCCCGAGATTGATGTCAGAGAACAGGAACAAATAGCAAGAAGACAGTGGAGGAAAATTCCTGATTTCTCCGCAATAGACATATCCCTGCTCCCTATCTACCTTCTTTGTAGTCATTATAGCAGAAACAGGAGTCTTTGTGCAGGTATAATCACAGCAAAGCTGTCCAGGAAGGGGAGGAAGGATAGCAAGGCAGCAAAGTCTGTAACAATAGGAACCTCTGTTACCAATGGGATAGGTCACAATAGAAATCACACTGGTGATAGCTTTGCCCCAGACTGTTTGTCAGGAAAGGGGAAAAGTCAAGTGAGTTGTGAAATACAGAATCTTCTTCCCCCCCCAAAAGCTAGTACCAACTAAAACAGAGTATGTTATGGAGTTCTAATAACTTAAGATCACTTCTTTCCCTGTGCTAGACCTACAGGTACAGGCCTTATCTCCCCTCCTTCTCGTAGTACCAACATGGGAAACAGGAGGGCATAATCTTATACTTCTGACTTCATTGTAAAGATACAAAATCTGAGCACTCCCACACTGATGTATCAGTGAAGAGATGAACTAAACCACAAATCCTTCTCTATTTTCTAAAGCACTCTGATTTAAAATGCCTTTCTGGAGGCTATGATTTTAGGAGTTTCACCGTGGGCTGTAGCATTAGGGAAATCGGGCTTACCTGAAAACATCCTTTCTTTGTGTAAAAAGGTCCACAGACCATTTACATTACTGCAGCTTGCTTGATGCTTGGTGATAGCTTGATCTGTCAGTCACTGACATCAGCTCAAGTTCCCTTCAATTGAGAAAACTTTCATGGCCAGATGAATTCAAATCTACTTTCTTAAATACAGACTGGTCACCAGCCCCACCAAACTGACCAACAGAGAGAGATCCATTTCTGGGTATTTGGGCCATTCCGTTAAGCTGACTTCTGCCAGTCAAATCCTCCCATCTTTTCATCTCCACTGGTGTGGATAGGACACTTTGCTCCATCCAGAACAGGAAAATCATTGTGTTCCATCTGGTGAACCCTGTGTTCTCTTTTTCTGGCATCCATTCCTATATCAGTTCTTTAGCGTACAAATCCCCGCCCACAAGATCTGTCCTGGGAGAGAGAAATACATTTCTTTCCCTAAAAGCCAATGCTGCTATCATGATTTTGTACTGACATCCTAGGGAGCACATGCAAGATCAAAAAGTAATCCTCAAAGATGGGGAAAAGAGCCACTTTTAGGAACTCATTTAGTTGGGCCTGTTAGTCTGTTTTTCTAAGGCTAGAAAGAAGTTGGGGAGGATGAAAATACTTTGAAGTAGAAAAAATAAATGGTGGGCCAGGAGGACCCTTGTGGTTTTCCACTTCTTCCACCTCAGGGCTGCTGTCCTGCTTATCGCTCCATAGTCATCTGCTGAGGGAAGGAAATGGAGGTGAATGGGATAATCTGCAACAGAGACTGGGAAACACACTGCACATTTGGGCATGGCCACCCATCGCAGCAGCTAGGGATGACAGCCTGATACTTTTCCAATCTTTTAAATGTAGCAGGAAATCAGTCTTCCTAAATTACATCATCACAGACTGCACAAGGAATAGAACTACAGTTTGCCTGGGACAGTTGCAGACCCCTTAAGCATAATTTCAGAATACTCTGGAGTACTCTTCCCTAAATCTGATTTGGACTGCTGGCCTGCCTCCCTAAACAGAGAATTCCCTTTGTATGGGGTATGTCTGTGCAAGCCCAGAGCACTCAGAATATCCCTAGTGACTGGGAGCAATTAATCTGCCAGGCTGCGCTCCATGAGGCTAAACAGGGGAACTGAAAATTGAGAATTATCCGCCAAGATGCACACAGTGATGGTGAGCAGGAGAGCAGTGTTAATTTTATTCATTTACTTCCTCCTGGAATTGTGCTAAGGGAGGTGGGGTGGGAAGATAAAGGGGAGTGAGATAGAGAAAAATCTCCTATTTTACTAGGTTTATCATGAGCAATGACCAGAACATTTATCCTCCTTGAGGAGGCTACACAAACTCTCTAACCTCCCTCCCAACAAAGAGTGATTTTTCTCCTAATTTTTGAAGATACATTTGTTATTTTAGAGGGTTGTTGTTTAATCCTACTTGATCTTAAATCTTTGGCACCATTCACAAATACCTTTCACTGTTTAAAAAAAAACTTTATTTTTTAAAATAATTTTAATTCATTAGACCATACTTTATAAGTTACCAGTAGGATCTGAACCCAAGCATCAGACATGTTGCACTTTCAAGCTTTGTAACAATGCATGATTTTTCAAAATAAAATTCACATTTAGATTTACAAATTGTTTTTGAAATTTACTAACTTAAAAAAAACATTGGAATTTGAATTGAAAGGGATACAATGTTTAACTTCAGCAACAGAAATACTGTAAAATAAGCCATTACCCAAAATGCATTTGAAAATTGAATGTGATTAACCTATCAAATTGAAGTTTTAGTAATTAATCATTTACATATAACCTAGTTAGCACCTTATTCAACTCAGCCTTTGAGTGTAAAAAATATAGTGCATATTGTAATAACTCAACATGTATTGTACCATTTCACCTACAAGGTTCTTTTTTTGTTAAGCATTATTTGCCAATGTTTGAAAACTGGTAACATTTCAGAAGCTTTCTACAATATGTGGAACAATTACTATAGTTAAAGTTTAACAGAGAAATACAGGCTCTCTCTACTTATAAGCTGACTGTTTTTAAAAGCAATCATTTATAAGGATTGCATCAACATCAGTTAGCAGAGGAAGATCAAACTTTATTGAAACTGCTTGCATACAAAATATATTGCACTATAACCAAACAAATGTCAACATAAAATCCAATCTGTTGTAGCTAATATGTACAGAGAATATTGCCCAAGAGCAGTTACATTACAAGGTCAGTCTACCTTGGTTAATTATCTACAGTATTTTAAACCAAACAGTTTACAGATGATGTGTGCAAGGTACCAATTTCTGTTTTCAAATATTATACATTCCCAAAATAAATAACTAGAAATGAACATTAATGTTTGGCAATACTTTTTAAGACATTTTTATGTGTGTTAAATCATGTGCAGTTTGTTGCCATTTTTATATGCGTACTTGTATGCAAGGAAAAACAGTGGAATGAAAAAAGCAAAGAAACGAAACTCACAAAATACATCAGAGGCAAGGTCGTGTTTGTACAGTTCTGTACATAATCAGTGGCACTCCTATTGGAGTAATTTCAATAAAAATAGAACAGATTAAAATGAGGGTCCTCACACAGTTTTACCCAGTAAATTTAATTCATGATCAGAAATAAAGAGAAAAAAAGTACGTTTAATTCCCCCTTTATGTTCCCTGACTCCTTCCAAACGTTCTTGTGCTACAGACCTTGTACCTCAAAAATTATGAATTTGTCCTGCCTCCAATGTAGCTACTCTACAGCTACCTTACTCCCTGTAGAGAACAGGGTATCATGTGTGGGAATGTTCTTTTTATCTCCCTTGAGATACGTTTCAAATTAAAATTTTAAACAATTTCAAAACTTTTGGGAGGATGAAGAAAGGTTATCATTTTTTAATTGGTCATCTGGCCAAAAAGCAGGCACACATTACTAGCTTGTGAACAAGTTACATTTGTTCCCTCAGTAAAAATGAATTTTTAGTTTCCCAGAAAGGGAATTCTTTTTAAACTTCGTGTACTGTCTACAAAAAAAATTACACCCCTGTCTCAGTAACACTATTTGCCAAATCTTCAGTGCAAAAGAAATTTCCTATTCTTATAACTGCCTAACCTGATGCTTATGTAAGGAAAAAATTATGGAAAGCATGCATTCTTCTATAAAGTACTAATGTCTGACAAGGTTTGCTACATATATTTTACATTTAGTGTTTCCAACTCATCTTCCCTGATTTCTGCATCCAAATATAATATTCCTACCTGCCAAGATATAAAAAAGGCACAGATCATACAACTTTTTTTTTTTTTTGCTAATGAAAATGACAATTGTTACATCACACATATTTCAGGGTCCACTAAAATACTGAAAAAGTGGACCAAAACGTCAACTGACACAGGACATAAAACGACATAGCATTTCATGAAGAACTTGTAAGTTAGATTGAAAACAGAAGCCCAATTTATTACTGCAAACACTATTTATTACGAAAATTGAAATTGAGCAGTGATTTTGACCCAATGCGTTAAAATGGTACAACTGAACAAAAAGTATACCAATGCACAGCTCAGTATTTTTAAAACAAACAAAAATAATCTTTCATTGTTTGAAGTGCACAATGTACTTGAAAGCATTTTTCAGAAGTTCAGATATTTTTATGCAAATATTTGTATAACTTCTTATTCTGAAAACAACTGCATACTGCTGATGTTAAAAAAGGCTAACAGAACTTTTATGTTCATTTCATGCCCTGCGCCATTTTGCCTACTATTTGTCTTTGGCCTAACAAGTTTCTCTAATGTGGAATAAGAATCACTGAAACAGTATAGGAAATATGACTTTAGAATTATGCAGTTTAGGGTACTCCATTCACCAATGGTTGCTGACCATCCCCGCTGTCCGATTTCTCTTTCTTCTGATTACGATCTTTACCCGTGCGCAGCCGACTACCTTCATTGGAGGTATTCTGTAACGTTTTAGTGTGGACACTCCTTTCATTATTGCAGTCAATTCTAATCTGAAACAAGTTACAGTTATATAAAGCATACCCTTTAAATATTGCAGTTAACTGTTAAAAGGAAGCAGTAGCAAATAATTTAGATGCCATCTTTAAAATTTTATTTGAAAAGAAGCTAGCTTTATTAAATGTATGAATTTTTTTTACAAATATTATAGTGAATGCTTATTACTCATACACAATATATACATTTAATTAAATAGTGAAATGTTCAACACTGTAATATACCATATAAGTGCAGGAGAACCAGAAAGTAAAACTGATCAGTCTACTATAATTTTATTTTTCACGCAGACCTGAAATGTATATACAGGCAGTCCCCGGGTTACGTACAAGATAGGGACTGTAGGTTTGTTCTTAAGTTGAATCTGTATGTAAGTCGGAACTGGCGTCCAGATTCAGCCGCTGCTGAAACTGATCAGTTTCAACAGCGGCTGAATCTGGATGCCAGTTCTGACTTACATACAGATTCAACTTAAGAACCCCAGGCATCCCCAAGTCAGCTGCTGCTGAAACTGATCAGCGGCTGATTCCAGGAAGCCCGGGGCAGGGGCTTCCTGTAGTCAGCCACTGGTCAGTTTCAGCAGCGGCTGTCTTGGGAACACCTGGGGCAGAGCAGCTGGGGTGCTGCCGGGTTGGTCCAGTAGCGCCCAGAGCGGCGCTACGGGACCAACCGGCAGCGCCCCAGCTGCTGTACCACAGGCGTCCGGAGCAAAGCCGCGGAGCACGGGGGCAGCGGGACAGCCCAGACGCGTCGTGGCTGTCCTGCTGCCCTCGGGCTCCGTGGCTTTGCTCTGCTTTGCCCCCCGTCCCCCTGGTCTGCAGACCAGGGGGACGGGGGGCAAAGCAGAGCAAAGCCGCGGAGCACGCGGGCAGCGGACAGCCCTTTCCGCTGCCCGCGTGTTCCGCCCCTTTGCTTCCTCTCCCTGGTCTGCTGGAGACCAGGGAGAGGGAGGGCCCCGTTCATAACTGCGGATCCGACATAAGTCGGATCCGCGTAACTCGGGGACTGCCTGTACGTATCAAAAGATTTTAAACTTGTTTCAGTTTTAATAAATCAAGATATTCCTAGTCATAAAGAAGTATGTTTGAATATCAACATTGCAAAACCATGATGCAACTATAGTAACAAATCAAAATCTACTATGCCCCCCTCTGCCAAGATTGAATTTAAACTAAAAGTATTGTGGCTTTTGGTGTGGGCAAGAAGAATTATGTTTTAAATGTAAAATCTGTAACTAAATAATAATGTACCTTTCAAAAAAAACATTACACATTAACAGAGCCTTGCACATATGAAATTTGTATCTGAATCCATATATGTATCTGCAAAAATGAGCCACTAATATTCGCATTCACATCTGAGGCTGTGGCTACATGAAGGCGTTTGCAAATGTGCAGGGTTCTAGATACAAAATTTGTATCCACATTTATAGCTGCAAAAATAAGCTGCAGATATCCACATCCCCATCTGCAGGTGCAGATACACAGGGCTCTACATATTAAATTACTGGCTAATCAAGAGGTAAATATTGAAGTTACAGCAACATCCCGTAACACTTACTTTATTAGAGTATCATCTCATCAGCTCTCAGAAGAGTGAAAACTCCTGATACGCTGATAAAATGGAGGCTTTTTACCTGTAACTAGTTGTTACTCAAGATGTGTGGTCCCTATCTGTATTCCACATATGGGTACACATTTGCACAGCATGCTTGAATCTTGAGATATCTAGCAAGTATTGTGTATTGATACACATGTACATACTTGTTCTCCTCATACTCTGGACTGAGGGTATAAATGATAGTGTGGACTGGCATTGCTTCAGTTTATCTTCTCACTGCAAATCTATTCATGATCCACCACAGAGGGGATGGAGGGAAGGTAGTGGAATTAACCTCCATTTCCTATTCTCTCCGTGATGCTGGGATGGATCGTTTGATAATTGCCCTGTTCTATTTATTCCCTTTGAAGTACCTGTCATTGGCCAGGATACCGGGCTAGAGGGACCACTGGTTTAACTCAGTATGGCTCTTCTTATTTTCTTGTTTCAGTGAAGGAACTAATACTCATTGATTACAGGGTTCTAATAGAAATAATGGTTAGGTTTGGCAATTTGAGGAAAAAAGGCCAGATTAGTCACTCAGTTTTAACAATTCTATTCAATTTATCAATAGTCTCAACTATAAAAGGTTTCGTTATAAAAGTTTCATATTTGCTGTACTATGGAGCGAGATCTACATGTATCTACAAGGCTCTCACACCAAGTTAACACTACGTAGATCTACACTGCCACAGTCGATCTTTTGGAGTTCAATTTAGCGGATCTAGTGAAAATCCACTAATTCGAAATGACAGGGTGCGCCCCGCCCCCATCAGCGCCAGTATTCCTGCTCCTCACAAGGAATAAGAGAAACTGATGGGAGCTTTTGCTCCTGTCAACCTCCTGCTGGGTGGACGGCATGAAAACATGATTTAATATTTACGTAATTAATGTAGCTGGAGTTGCATATTTTAAGTCGACTTTCCTCGTTAGTGGAGACCTGGACTCACATATCAAGACATGATGATTAAATACACCAACGTTCTTGGAAACTTGTCTTGGGAATAGGAAATCAATTAAACGTTCAGTGGAAGGTGACTTATTACCCGCAGTTTGAAGCAGGATGATGTTTGTACGCTGGCATTGGGTATGTCTTTACATTATACAGAATTTATTCATAGATTTAACAAAAGACATTTACCTGAAGCGATCCATCTGCTGTTTTCCCTTTAGATTCTCTTGAGTTACGCTGACGGTTATCTGTTCGTGACTGTTCATCATTTCCTATAAAGATAATATAATATTCAGCAAAGTTGCTGCTCGTCATTGATTTTAAAATTGCCCGATTCTTCTTTAAGCAGTTAACATTTATATAGTCAGTATGGAGTTAATTTAAAGCTAAATAGCATCAGAAATATTCTCATTTCTTCAATAAAGTAGAGCAGAAGTTCTCAAACTATGTCCATCAGTGATTCACAGAATCTTCTATTGGGGGCCTTAGAATGGAACAAAGAACCATGCTGGGATTTAAAAAGTGATCCACAGAATGAGAAAGATGAAGAATCAATTTTTATAGAGTATTACATATTTAACATCTTCTACTGACTGCTTATGTATTTTCCAAGCTCTGCTTTATCGGTCTCAAATATTTGTGGCATAATTCCCTGTTCTCAATATGTCAAAATAAGCAAAAAGTAGCCTATGGAAAAGAAATAAGAATCTCTCTAAAGACATTGAATTGTAAATTATGGAACATAATCAGAATGCTAAGTTTATTAAATACTATTTAAAAGTGAGAACTGGAGTTAAAATTTAGACTTCAAGCTTGGTTCTCAGATTTCACTCCCATAATTCTTTTCTACTGCACATATAAATTACAACCCTAAGTTTTAGTCACACAATATAAAAAGACAAGATGGGTGTAGAGCAATTTTAGAAGGGCGAGATATTCTAAGAATTTGGTAAGTAGTCAGGGGCTGTACTCTTCTACAATATTAATGGAGGGGGTACAGATTCTGGAATGGAGCTTGGGTACAGGAGGGAGTTGTGGATTGGGGTGCACAAAGGTTTGGGTACAGGAGAGGTTTGTTCCCTGGGGCAGGAGGTTGGAGTAAAGGAGGGGTTGGGGTGCCAGGTACAGGCTTTGGCCAGGAGACGCTTACTATAGGCAGCTCCTTGGCTTCTGTGGCCCCACAGGCTGCTTAAATCAGCTGGCTGCAAGGGCCAGCGTGTGCCCGCATAATGCATGCCCCTTGGAAGGGAGGAGTTGTTAATTCCCTTTATCCCCACTACCCCAGAACCATCCTCGTTGCCTCCCATTGGCTGGGAACTGGCCAATGGTAGCTGCAAGGGTAGGACTTGCTGGCATGCACTCTACGCAGTCACACTGACCCACCCAGGAGGCACATGCTGCGCAGACACACACATGCTGGCCCTAGCAGACGTCTGCTTTTAGCAGGGTGCGCGGCTCCTTGTCTGAGGCTACCACTGGACCATGGCGGGCTGGATCTAACTGTTTGGCAGGCCAGATCCAGTCCACCCCTGGTATATGGAGATCTCAGACAATTTCTGTAAGTTTACTGTATGTATTAGTGTTATATGCCCATAAGTGGACCAAACTGATTGACTCCCAAAAGGCTATGAGCCAAATTACACTGAAATTAGTAGAAATATTTTAACTTCTATAAATTTAAGTATTGCTATCAGCGGATCTCAATCAGGGGTTCTCTCTTTTTTGTTTTTAAATAAAGCTATTTAATTTTATTAAAATTGACACTATTTGGCATCCAGAACGTGTCATAATTCACACTTCAGGAATCCTACACAAGAGAATGCTGAAATGAAGAAATCAAAGGAGCAAAACTCTTTATTCAAAAATCCTACACCAAATTCCCTTTCTTCCAAATCTAAATCTCAATTTACCTTTGAAACCTCCACGACCCCGCCCTCCTTGGCCTCGTGCACCACCTCCACGTCTTCGTCCATCTCCTCTGCGAAGGTAATTGTCTCGTTCCTCTTCTGCTGGGGCTAACGACCAATCACTAAGCTCATCTCTGTGATCAGATTCTGTTTCAGAAGCATTTGATGCTTCAGAGTTAGTCCCTACCAAGAGTTAAAAGATGACATTGTCTATTTTTATGAATGTAATATTTTAGGAAAATCAACTGACTTATAAAACAAACACTGCAACAAGTTTCCTTTAATGAACAAATTTAAGTTTCTTGCTTTACAATCAGTAAAACTTGGTTGACAGAATAAAAGCTTTTACAAAGTTTATGTACCAATTCACTTAGGTAACATTAATGTCAGCCTCCAGTTCCCAAGGCGAAGTCATGTTGTATATTTACCCATCAGGCAGGGCTAATTTAATATGATTATGTTTAATAGTAAACTTATGAATTCAGAATTAAAAGATCACACTCTGAACAGTCTAAGCCAAGTCTGAGTATAGCAAATTGATGCAGCCAATTGAAAGATTAGGAATAGGAAAAAACATATACAACCAAATGAGCATGATGATGAATTATATAGTTTTGTTAATTACTAAAAGTTTACATTTTAGTTCAAAATGTTTGTTTTCATTACTTTGGTCCATTTAATTATTTCTTTTCCATTACTACCCTTTGATGTGTTAAGACATAACATATATACAAGTTTGGTAATTGCTGAACAATAATTACATATTTTTTACACCTAGGATATTAGGCAATCTTCATATACTAGTACTCTTGATGAATAAATACTAGTGAACAGGGCTCACCGAACTGCGGCGAGCCCCGCTCACCAGCCGGACTATCCAGCGATCTGCGCATGTGCAGATCGCCTGAACCCAGCTCTTCTGGGTTGAAATCTACTCGCCCCAGGCAAGTAGATTGCATTATTTGTTGAACCCTGCTAATGAATATATAACTAATCCTCTGAAACATCCAGTGCTCAAGCACTATATTTTACTAGAGTCCAAATTTCAGAAAATTACAAAAACAAAGTGGCTCTCTAGGGCTACGTCTAGATTACGAGTCTCTTTCGAAAGAGGCTTTTTCGAAAGAATCTTTTGAAAAAGCCTCTTTTGAAAGAGAGCATCTCGACTACAAGCAGATTTTTTAAAAAGCGAGCTGCTTTTTCGAAAGAGAAGTCTAGATGCTCTTTCAAAAAAGCAGTTTGCATTCAATAGCGCCTTACTTTTGAAAAAAGGCGTTATTCCTCATAAAATGAGGTTTACCGTGATCAAAAAAAACTCCTGCATTCTTTTGATTTACTTGCAAAAGAACGCAGCTGCAGTCTAAAAGCAGGTGAAGGTTTTTTTTGTTTTTTTTTTAAGGCTACTTTTTTCTAAAAAAAAACCCCGTCATCTAGACACACCCTAGAAGACCAGCCTTAAAGCTGTAGACAGACTGGTATTTACCTACCTGAAGCATAGCCTGGACCGCGTCTGCTGTGCCCTCTGTTTCTGTAGGGTCGACTACCTCTCCCAAGTCCTGGACCATCATCAGTCATATATCCTTTTTCCTTGTCAGGACGATTTGGGGGTGGTCTAGAAGTAGCTCCAATTTGTCGGAGCTGTTCATCAATTTGCAATCTTTCCAAACGTAGTTGGTCCACCTCCTATATAAAACAATTTATAACATAGAATTCCTATTCAATTACTATTCAAGTATATAAATGCTTTCTAATGTTTGAAAGTGAACCACAGAGAAACGTGCCATTGAACAGGTGAACACATTTTTATTATAAATTCACTACTGAGAAAAAGCATTAAGAGATCAATAATCTTCAAATCCTTATACTAGAAATATGCTACTTTTGTAAAATAAGTTGTTAGAAAAGTCTTGCAAGGCTGATGCTTTTTTTTCCTCCCTTGATCCTTAACTATTTCACATTTAATTTTGAAGAGACAAAGCAGAGGTGAGGCATGTGCTTCGTCTAGTTCAGTCGTTCTAATGTTTTTTATACCCGACCCCAGAAATAGGGGGAGAGCAATACAGTCACAAGCGGAACCTCAGAGACCACTACTTAGATGTTTAAAAGTGAGAGGATGCATGCTGTTCATCCTCCCCTTGCAAAAGGTCAACAGAGAAAGTATATAGGGAAAAGTCATCATGGTTGAGTATTATCACCCAAAGCATCTAAGAAAGATGATAATCTGCTTAACTTGTTCCTTCCCACTTAAGGACGTTAAGTAAAAAAGTTACGATCTTTGGACACATTAACAATTAAGTCAGATAGCATCTATTAACATTTGCTCCCACATTCTCCTTCTGTGAAGCAACTAACTGAAAGCTGCAGTCCTGGTGCACCTCTCCTCTTGTCACTGCCAGCCCTGAATGTTCCTCATGTTCTGAGTAGGTATGGGCACATCTACACAGCAAAGCTAAATTAGAAATAAGCTATGCAACTTGAACTACTCTAACAGCGTAGCTTAAATAGAAATAGCTTAATTCAACTGTTGGTCCTGTCCACACAGCAGTTATTTTGAAATAGAGCACCCTTCCTCCAACTTCCCTTACTCCTCATACAACGAGGGTTACAGGAGTCAGAGTAAGAAACCCATCATTTTGAATTTATTTATAAATAACAGGCTTGCTGTGTAGATGCTCGTTACGTTACTTTGGAATAGCTGACGGTATTCCGAAATAACACTGCTGCGTAGGCTACTCCTGGAGTCAGCTAGAAGTTTTGTCTCAAGACAGAGACAAGTGGAAGAGACTTGTAGATGACCTATGCTCCACTTGGAGTACAAGGGTTTAAGAAGAAAAGAGAAGCAGACACAGCCTATTGTGAGCAGAATCTCTCCTGCTTCCAATTCCTTTGGTTCTTAAGAGAGTATGCCTTGTGCTGAGGTGTTTCTTTTCATGTTCCACAGGAAACTGTGAGGAACACAAAAGAGTGCTCCAGTTGTGAGGAGCACAAAAGAGCGCTAAAGTATCCAGTGATGATACTTGCATTGGTTAAATAAATTCCATCCTCAACTATTAGCTCAGTTATTTTATCAAACAACATTTGATTAATTAGCACTGCTTTCTAAAAACACTTGTAATTTTGTCAAGTGTATGGAGAAGACATTGTTTCCCAATCTTCACTATTAAAGTCGATTTGTTCCAAATATTTTATCCAATGTCCAACCTCAAGAAGGACAAGTGTCCCCTACCTGGGTTGGGAACACCTTAGTAACGCCAGGACTCACTGGAGAACTCACTCTGCAGCCACCGTTGTTAGACAAGCCAATATCACCACTGTGTTGCTTTGAGGTTGGATTTTGCAGTAGGATTTTGAGGAGGTAAATGTATCACTGACAGCATAACTAGTGGATGGCCAGAGAAATGGCTAAATCAAAGAGCCTGTGACATCCTTCATCTCTGTGAAACACGACAAAGAAAGGAGATGGAAGTGGAGAAATAGAAGCAACATCATGTTGATAAAAGGAGAAGCGATAAGAACCTTTGGAACTGCTTATCAGTATGAAATGGTCTTCAAAAATAAACTCCTGCAAACTCAAGTCATCATGCATCAGTGCAATATACCACCTTCCTCTGCAAGCTGGTAAGAAAAAGCCTAAAGGAAGACTTCAAGAAGTACCAAAATGAAAGATTCTTAAAGATAGCTGAAGAGCGCAGAAGCCTCAAAAAAAACCATCCAAACAAAAAACCAAAGAGGAACTGATGTTGTATAGATCAACAACAGCAGCACTAAAAATAAAAGAAAAAAAAGTAGTAATTGACACGGATGCAAGTGGTCTGCAAAGATTCCTACATTGAACTTTTCACATCTCAAATATATGCCCCACTACCAACTGACCAATGAGCACTTACTCCTGGTCCTTGTCTGCAAATGTCAACATGCAGTTTTCTGCAAATGTCAACATGCAGTTTACCAAATGAAAGAAGGAAAAGCCTCAGGAAATGGACAACTAAAATAAGAGCTGGAGGCTATGATCTCTAGGAAACCCCTACTTAGAGGTTTAGCTGTCACTTGGAAATGCAGAAGACACCTTCTAGCTGGAAAGAGTTTAATATCATTCTGTTGTTCAAGTAAGGTGATCATAAAGATCTGAAGAACTATCATCTATTATGCCTGCTCTCATGTCTACAAGCTGTTTACCAAAATAATAGCAAACTGATTCTTGTAGAGGCTGAATGACCAGCAGCTGAGAGAGAGAGCAGGCAGGCTTTTGAAGGAATTTTAGCATAGTGGACTATATGTTCACTATATACTAGTCATTGGAATGCTTAAGGGAATAAAAATTCCCTTTATGCAATGTCTTAATTGACTATAGAAAAGTATAGAGATCAACACAATGCTTCTGCAGAACAGAGCACTGACATGAACTACATCAAAATACTACAGAAAGAAAACTGACTACACTACAGATAAAACTCTGTTCACCACTTCTCTTCACATCCCAGTGAAAAGGTGCAGGGCAAGGAGACCAGTTTTACTGAAACTTTTCACCGCTTACCTTGAAAACATAATGAGGCAGATGAACTAAAAGGGGGAAATCAGCAACCACAGAGAGCAATTAAACCACTCAGACTCACTGACTACATTGCACTGATTACTGAAAACAT
Organism: Pelodiscus sinensis; assembly: GCF_049634645.1. Taxonomy (NCBI): domain Eukaryota; kingdom Metazoa; phylum Chordata; order Testudines; family Trionychidae; genus Pelodiscus; species Pelodiscus sinensis. The sequence goes on along the minus strand of NC_134723.1, from coordinate 40,672,805 downwards.
CAAACTACAGAAAATGGTATAAGAACGCAACACAAAAAGCAGCCAAGTCGGACTGAAAAAGAACCGTTTCAAAACAAAATTTATGTAGTAAGATGTCTTGCCAAAAGTACAAATAATAGTCAAGAATAGAAGAAATTAAGAAATATGGGCCATGATCCAGGAACATGAACTCCAGCGAAGAAAGAAAGCTAACTATTGCACACACAATTCTATCAAGGGTATCTTCCAAGAAGGGGGGACAGGAGAAATCAAACATGGGACAACTTCCTCAATTCAACAGTACTGCTAACAATGTTCTACAGCAGTGAATCATGGACTCTGACAAAGACAGAGGAGTAAGAACGGTCACAGGAAGAGCAATGGATAGAATGTTTCTGGGGATTTCAATCAGTGACGGAGTCACCAATGAAGAGATCAGGCAGCTGGGTGGAATGCAGGATGTTGTTGAAAGCAAGAATAATAAAATGTAATGGGTTAGGCATATAGCTAGGCTCACTGACCATCAATGGACTGCAGTTGTCATGGAGTAGTACCCACGGGGAACAACAGTGACAATTCAGCTGACCTCTAAAGAGATGAGAAGATTTTATACTGAAAAGGCATGGTTGCTCATGGAGAAGGAAGACCAGGGTGAAAAGAATGGAAGGTGTGCTGTAGTCAGCACAATCTAGAAGGGCTGAGAGATCAATTTTACCCAGGTGATTTTACCCAGAAATTATAGCCATCTCATTCTTTTCATCCCCTCTAATTTGTCTCCCTACTTTCTTCTTCCTCAAATAATCCTGGTTAAACTTACCAAATAGCAGGTACTGTAGCAAAACAGTTGTATATTAGAGAGAACATAAGAATGGCCATACTGGGTCAGACAAATGGTTCATCTAACCCAGTATTCTGTCAGCAGACAGTGGCCAAAAACCAGATACCCTAGAGGGAGGAACACAACAGGTAATCCTCACATGATCCCTCCCCCGTCACCCATTTCCAGACAAACAGAAGCTTGGGAGGTAATGTGTCTTTTTTTCCCTGTGTCAGGTGCAATATCGTTATAAAAATTAAGGAGCAATTTGTATGGTTAAATAGCCTCTTAGGCAACTAGACAACTGATTTGTTCACCCAAATATATGATTAAGATACAGTAAGCTCCCTCAAAGCTTATTTTCTTGATTTGCATGAAACAGATGGCTAGTTGAAAAAACAACCAAATACTCAAAAACCCCATGATGTATATTTTTTAAATCATTTTTACTAGGGTTTTTAAATTATCTTTATTAGGAACACAGATATTTAAGACTTTTGTTACCGCACGTTCAAGCTTTTAAGACCTCTTTTAACTGTTAAATTTTCTTGTCAACTTTTATAAAAGCTTTGAAGTAGAGTAATATAATTGTCCTCACCTTTAAATAATTTAGGTGATAATCTAAAAGCACAGTTGCATTAGTGATGCTGTCCTTGGTTCCCACAAACACAAATGGTACCATTCCCTAAAAAGAAATTACATATTTTGTAAACCCATGCAACAATATTTAGACATCAAATATTAAAGAGATACTAATAAATATTAATGCATGACTGCAAAATATATGAAGAACATCCTTTATAATGGGGACACTCCCAGTCTCAATTTCATAAACAATTGACGTATCAACTAATAGTAACAGCAGTAAAAATAATTGCTTACTTGTACCTAAAGTAAACCTAGCTTAACAATAGTCCACTCATCTAAGGACGGTAATTTATCCTGGAAGGGAAAAATAAATTCTAACCTCATTTTATCCATTAACACTCATCACAATAAAAGTGGACAAGTAGGTTCTAGAGTTGGATAAGTAAATTCTAGACGGACTTTAAGGAATATGGATAATAAAGCCACATTTTTAGATCATACTTTCTGAACCATGTTACAAAATTATTAGCAATACTGTTCGTCCATCTTGCCTTCTCCCAAACTCAATGTAAACAATACTTTTCCATAAAGCACTAGCTTTTATGTGCCAGGTTCTGTTAATCTACAATCTCAGAAAAGAAACCATTTAAGCACTTTAAAACATAAGGCAAGTCAATCTGTGCATAAAACAGCACTTGCTTCTCCTAGATCCTGTAAAATAATTTGTAAAGGACAAACAAAAGTCTTCATTAAGGTGAAGTTACGACTGCAGGCATACCACCAGTGGGCCGAATTTTCATTATTTTTCAAAAACATTAATAGTTTTAACAACCATTTGTTAGAAGGCTAGGGATTCAGCACTAAGCTGAACACAATAATTCTAGCATTTGAAAATACTGACGTTTACAGGCAAGTCAACTAAAAGACCTTAGCTCTGTAGTTATAACAATGTAAGCTTCCCAACTTCCCTTCTATATCTTTTATAACTAATTTGCATGACATATTATTATTGTAACAAGGACTGTTTTTAAGGGCTTTAGGTACACATTCCTAGGTAAATCCAGAGATATGCTAAGATTCCTTAGCATTTCACAGAACAGATATTCATGGAGAGGTAGCATGCTATTTATGCAAACATAAGCATTTTTTCATGTGGAGTGTGTAAAACAAAAAAAACAGAAAGCTGGCGCAGCAAGTTTGATTAAGAGTAAATTATTTTGATTTTGGTGGTCACTTAAATTTCAGTTATGATTAAAGTAACTAGTGATTACGATTTTCTCATCACATTGCCAGGGAGCAGAGTTTTATTTAAATACACTACCTGTGAATTTTCCTTAGGTTTTTGTAAATTTAATTTTAAATATGGATTTCCCAAGTGTGCATATGTACACATTTTATGCAGGAGATGTGCCTATCATCTGATGTGAGAATCCCTTCTCTCACTCCCAGGCTCTCTGCAAAATGTAGGAAGGCAAACATTCTGGCGTTTTCTGCTTTCCAGCATTGTATCTGGAGGCACTGATGAAATAATTCATAGACTTCTGATAGGCCATAGCAAAGATAATAGAAATGGTAACATATAAAATAAAGTAACAAGTAATCTTTGGTGCTATGTACTATGACTTAGCTGAGATTTTTTTCTCCTACGGGCTAAAAGCCCTCAGTTAAAAAAAAAAAAAAAACAATTCTGTGTAATAGAGTAAATAATCTAAGGGATTGTCAGTCTGGAGCACATAACCCAATAACCATTCCTTGTCTGTGCCAGCTCTAATGGATCTGCTGTGCAAAAGCTGCCCAGTTAAATTCAAGATCTTATAAATACTTAAGGATAGACAACCTCCACAGGTTATGTTACTGTAACTCAGCTTCCTTCTGCTGCAGCCAAGAAAGGTGTCTAGTTGCACAGTTACAATTCTTATAGCAATATGTGTCTAACAGGTTACCTTTTTGAAGTAGTCATCTCTCCCAGAAATCCAAATAAAAACTTGAAGAGTTCCACCACAAACTTTAGCAGACTGAAGTCATAAACACATGTTTCAAGACCAATGACTTGTAATGCAAATACTAGGATGGGTATAATCAGTGCAGAATCCCAGCACATTTACAAGGAATTTCAAACTGTGACAACTACTCACTTGGGAAGATGAACCCTAAAAGATTACTCAGGACACAAAAGCAAGCTAGGAAGCTTGTTTACTATCTGCCTATGGCACTTTAAAAATGAGTACTTTCCAAATGATTTAAGGATGGTTTCAGTTCAAATGCTCCTGATTTGCAGACATGGTTTTCCAAGAGAGAAAACCAGAGAAGATGTGAAACAAATGTAGCTATTATAAAGCCTTAAGCCATGTCTTCATTAAAAGGAAGATAAACACTGCCAATCAATCTTCTGGAGTTCGATTTAACTTGATTCGACCTTTCCCTTTAGTGTAGACCCGGCCTCAAATCAAAACTAATGGCTGCAGGCTGATGTCACAGTCCCATCTCTGTTTCCTCTTTTTTTTCCTTGCTGTGTCTCTTTTTCTCTTCAACATCTGAGAAAGTGAGTTGTAGCTTATGAAAGCTTATGCTTTAACTCCTAATAAATTCTACAGTCTTTAAAGTGCCACCGGTCTCCTTGTTGTTTATGCTGCGTGTGCTATCCTTGACAGGTTGGAAGGAGAGGCAAGTTCATTGGTCATTGGTCTATTAGCTTGCTAACTAAAGGTGCGTCTACACAGCAGGGCGTAACTTGAAATAAGCTATTCAAATTGTGCTACGTCAATTGCATAGCTTATTTTGAAACTTGGAGAGTGTACACAGCATTTATTTCAAAATACAGCACTCTTCCTCTGACTTCCTTTACTCCTCGTACAATGAGGGTTACAGGAGTTGGAGTAAGAAGCCCTCCAGCTTGAGAGTATTTCAACATTATTTTGAAACAACTGCCTGCTGTGTATACGCAGAATAAGTTATTTCAAAATAATGCTAGTTATTTTGAAATAATGTTACTGTGTAGACATACCCTAACAGTTTTTAATTTACATAGCATCATATGGCTACATTTATTTAAATTCTAATAGCTAAGAACAGAACTAGTAAGTGTATTTTGTTATTCTCTTACACCTACGTTCTGATCTAGTAGCATCCTCAAAAATTTTCAAACCACAAAAACAGATGATTCAAATTGACTCTCAGTATCAGGAATATTTTGAAGTCTGGTGATATTTAACTCTCAAATCGAAAAAGGGTAATTAATTTATACTGAATTGCCATTCTGGTTGTCCTGTAATTGGTACTACTAAATAAAACCTATCAATTTACTTAAAACTTGCATTAAAAATGCCATTTGTGGCTTCTGTCAGTGCATCTCTCTGTGTGCACTGGCCTTTAACTTTTACTACAGAGAAAAACTGTAATTCTTTAAACCAGGGGAACCTAAGGCCTGGGGGCTGGATGCAGCCCCTGGCTTGTCTGAATCCAGCCCTTGAGGCTCAGGGCTCCCCTCCTCCAGCACTGTGGAGCCTGCACTGGCGCGCCAGTCCTTGCTGCACCACCATGGGGTTGGAGCACACAAAATCTACTAGGCTGGAGTGTCTTTCTCCTTCTCAGTCAGAGGCCATGTCAGTGAGGGTTCATTTATTTATTTGCCTCACTTGTGTGTGACCTCTGAGTGATTTTTCTGTGGGTCAGTGGCCCCCGACCCAAAGATTCCCCACCCATGCTTTTAACTTTTGTTTCAACTTATACATATAACATTGTCACAAAGGGAAATATTTACTCACTCAGGGTAACAGATCAATTTTAGTCTCTTAAACGGACACAGGATTTTATTTTAGTTAACTGAACATTGCTTCTGTATTCTAGACAGAAGGTCCATAGCCTATTTTTGACATCACTGAAGGATTCTGCATCAGGCAGACTTGAACCTACATTTTTTTTCTCTTAGTATTTTTAGGGAGGTCTACAAACTGTATGTAATCATATACCATGTATGTATTACAATGCTAAGACACTTATAACATCACTATTAAAACAAGATCTGTGGTACTTGTTTATATAATCATAGGAGTTATGAAATGTCAAATAATTTGTGAACATTTTGAAATCACTGTATAAGAATGAGAGCCCAAAACTACTTCTGAAGCTTTTAAAATTAACTGAAATGCTGCCCCCCCCCCCCCACCCCGCACCCTATGGGATCCAAAATCTAATCAAGTAGGTATATAAGCTACATTACAAACACAGTTTAAAAACAAGAATTTAGAACATGGAAGGATTCTTACCTGCCTAGATTTGACCTCAGGTATCTGTGTTTCCCCTGTTACAGCTGATGACACAACTAACACCTAAAGCAGTGTAAGGAATGCAAGTGTTAATAGTGTCATTATCTATAAACAGGAGATACACAGAACTCTGAACTCAGGACTTGGCAGGTAAAAGTCTTTCAATTCACCTTTAACATCTGTATTTTAGAACTGAACACCATATACAAATAAGATTTTTTTCAAGCTGAAAACAGCCTCTTATATAATAAATGTGGTCATAGCTTCTCTATTGCTTGAATTTTGCAGCTCCAATTGGACCCTACTTTTGTATTTTGTGCAACAGTTACACAATAATGCCATTAAAGCTGATGAAAAATTAGCTTAGAATAAAATACCGACCCCTTTGTTCATCCAAACGGCCCAAAACATCACACTGTAAGAAGATTTTGTTACCAGAAATAAAATGTGAAAGATATGAATTTAAATTTAGAAGCGGAACTTCTAATTCTAAATGCTGAGTGGTGCTGATACTGCATTTAAATACTCTCATTCTATTGAACAATTGTTCAAGTAATATTAAAGCAAGTTTGAAATTGGGCTACTGATTCTTGCCTAACACTCTTGTTGCGTTAGTGTCACAAAGGTCTCAATTTTCAGCAAGAACATTCAAATTAAAAAAAATACATTTCACATCTTATTCTGGGATATGTCTATACTACACAGCTTTGAGCAACAGGCCTGTCACTAAAAGTCAGCATGTATGAAGGCTGTTTGTCGGCACTTCTGCGGACAAAGTAAAAGCAACCTATGCTTTGTTCGCAGAAGAGCGCTCCTGCTGACAAAGCGGCATTCATATTTACACGTGAAAAGGCAAAATTTTGTCATTCCTGGGAGTGTGTGAAGGAGAGTGTAAAAGACAAGTTTTGTTGACCAAGTGTAAATGTAGACATAGCCTTAGTAGTAAAGGTTCATTTGTTGGCAAATTTTTAAATGCTAGGTAAATAAGGGCTTCAACTTAAAAGTTAACCATGTTTTAAAATTTGAAATTTGGGATGAAAACTTTGTATTTTAAAAATAACGGTATTTTTGTGTTATAAATTTCCTTTGCCAGCTACCCCTTTTCCCTAGAAATACAATTTTTAATGTATGCAGTTCAAGGCTTCATTGAGATCCTATCTAAGGTCAAAAATCTGTTTTAAATTTAAACAACTTTATACATTGTTCTTATAGCAGATCTGGCGTACACCACCTGTCAAGACATTTTTTAAAAGCACAGATTAAAAAAATACCCTGACTACTAGTAAGTGCATAATCTAATACCTGTAGTAACAGAGTTATAATAAAAGTGCAAACAGATTTAACTATAGCATAAAAAACCCCATAAAAATAAGACCCGAGGAGAAGTTCAAGATATCAAATTTAAACAAATTATTAGTGAGTGTGAAAATAAGTTTGCATGTATGTTTCTAGGATAGCACTATTCTGAGAAACCAATACTAATGCTTCTAACAAAAATAAAGTGATTCTAAAAAGGTGAATAGTGATGTGTCAAAAATCAGCACCAGTATGTGAAAAATTCTCTTTCAACTCCAGGGTGGAAAAAGTCAGCTCCATCAGGAAATAAACCAACATATGAATTGTACCCTCTTACCACTAAGAGGTTATTTTACTGTTAGATATACAACATCACCACCAATTAACAGACACAGAACACATTTACTATAAACATACCTCTTCTTGCGGAATATTTTTATCATTTTCAGCCTCAATTCTTACTCTCACAACACCCGATTTGTCCACTATCTCCTGAATCAGTTTTCCATTTTTTCCTATTACTTTTCCTACAGAAAAAATACACAGAACATTCCACCTTTAGGCTTTCTCCCCAAAATCTGAAAATATTACTGTACAGTAGTTTAGTAGACTAATTTAATACCAATAGAAAGGGTTTGCCAACATTCACCTAATGGTTTGCACTAAAATTTAGTCAATGAGCCATGAACTAAATTTTCTAAGTAACCTAAGGTATAAATTTTGGTAACCACTCCAAAGCAGCCATAACACCACAGAGGTAATTAAACAAGTTTTGAAATATGTAGATAGATTTGATGAACAAAACCAAGGAAAACTAGGAGAACAAAGGAAATTCAGTCACAAAAACCCTACATTTGTGTAATATGACTAAGTCTTAACACTAAAAATCTTAGTCTAAGTGAAAGTTCACACAGTTTTCATATTCTCATTTTTCCTGCTTTTGCGGACTTTCTTTAAAATTGCATAGAAATATATGCAGGGGCTGAATGAAAATTCTCTCCTTTTACAATATTACAAGTTTGCCAATGGCAAAAGTGGTTCAACAAGCAAACGGCATAACAAATTTGATTAGTTTGGTCCTCACAATTTTAGTTAGAATTATATTTTCTGGCACCAGAGATGAAGTTGACAAGGCAAGACTGCCCAAATCCTCAGAAGCACATTTTGTTTTGACATTCATGTTTGACAGGATATTTCTGTTACCTTAAAGTAATTTTTTAAAAAGACCAATAGAAAGAACTTTTCAGAATTATACTTACACAAATGTTTTATAACCAAAAATGTGTATCTCAAATAAATTAGAGGAACAGAAATTTACCTAAGGAAATGGGAAGTTTTAATCTGAAAATTCTTAAAGCTAACTGGAAACAAACACTTAGTGCTATTATAACTAAAATAAAAAAAATAAACTAGATATCCAAAAGCAGGCTAGTGATGTATGATGTTGATTTATAAAAGTAATTAACAAATTATCTACTGGAGAGACAGAATATTTAAAATTTTCATTAAAAAAGATTAATGCAAATGACAGTGTATATCAAACAAGATGAGAACTTTTAACATAGAACTTAACCTTATTTGTTGAATGAATTTAAAACATGGAGTTATAAAATAAAGGGCAAAAGATTTATTTAACAAATAATTATTTGTTCTCCTGGTCTGATTTAATCCAGCAAGAACAAATTGATTAAAACCCACTTTCAATCACACAAAACATGGTTCATCTCTCACAACATAATGGACATTTTGCTAATATTTTCTTAAATTCCCAGATACTAATTAGGGCCAAGTTCCTACATTACACCTAAATTATACAATTATTTTTACTTTAATTCAACCCAAATATTACCTCTTAGTAGTGATAATTTTAGGATGATTTTCACATTGTCCATTTTAATTTGAACATATTAAGAAAAAGCTTGCCACATATACAGCCAATTTGTTCTTCTTGACCACAATGACTAATTTAGGCCCTGTTACCAGCAAAGAGTCAAAAGCGTCTTGAATACTGGTAACTGCTAACATTTATAACAGATGAAATACAATATTAAAGTAAACATAATGGGTGCATATGAAGAGAGCTACACACACAAAAAAAATCTCATTAAACAATTACAAATTTCCAAAAACTATAAGAAATTAAGTAATCCAAAATACATTTGTTTATTTCAACCACTAATAAAATTATCTTCCCTCTTCTAAAAATTCAACAATATATATTTTATCAATCAATAGTCAATACAGGCTTGCATGCTCCAAATGGAATATATGCTACATAGTATTTAAGCAGGTGGTGTGTTTTCCTGGGAACTTAAAGCTTTTAATAACAGTTACTATAAAAACTCAGTTTAAAAAGAAAAATTAAAAAAAAAAAAAAACACAAAAAACACACTACAATTATATTTTGCTAATTAATTGAGTAGTGAGAGCAAATTAATGCCCCCCCCCTTTTTTAAACTTAGACTGAAAATTTTAGTTTTCTGCCAAGCTACAGGTAAGTGCACACTTTGAAAGTGGTAGTGTTCCTCCAAATATCACTTAATGTTCTTATTAATATATGTCCAAAATAACAAATGTATTTTCTTTCTATGGGATCTAGGTCAAGAAACAAAATGTGAAATGAAAAAGATTGCTCCAATATACAATGCAGTTTAATTTTAAATATTTTTAATTTTTAAATCCTGAACACATGGAGTAGTAATCAATTAAAATCCAAATTAAATTCAAGTCTACCACTTTTGTATTAGTTCGGAGTACAGCTCAGAGGAACATCGTCTCGGTACTTATCTAAAACTTCGAATAATTCAGACCATGCCACGTCAGCATTGCTTCCAAAATCTGCTGCAATGAGGGGTTGTGCCTTTTACAAAGACAGGTGATATGTATGTGCAAAGACATGAACTCATCTTGTTATCCACTGCTTAAAAACAACACGTAATCCTGTGGCACCCTAGAGAGTAATGATTATAATTTTTATTGTATATAAATATATATAGTATGAGCTGTTGTGTGCAAAACCCATGTCTTTTTTGTTAGTCTCTAAGGGTGCATTTACAATGCACCAATATTTTGAAATAACTAGCGTTATTAGCGACGAGGAGTCCTGTGGCACCTTATAGACTAACTGAAGTGTAGGAGCATAAGCTTTCGTGGGCAAAGACCCACTTCGTCAGATGACATGCATCTGACGAAGTGGGTCTTTGCCCACGAAAGCTTATGCTCCTACACTTCAGTTAGTCTATAAGGTGCCACAGGACTCCTCGTCGCTTTTGCAGATTCAGACTAACACGGCTACCCCTCTGATACTTAGCGTTATTAGGAATCAGTTCCTCACTCAAACACATTTTAATGAAAGTTTCTAAGATCCTACATGAAGCTGAAAAGTATTTTGTAACAAGAGTAACCAAAATCCACTCGCAAAACAAAAAAAACCCCACACATCTCCAAAATGGTAGGTTATTGTCCATATATTGATCTTAAAAGTTAAAACAAATTCTCAACTAATAATATTTCTCTACTATTTCAGAGCTAAACTCCGAAACTGACATACCTACTAAGTTTCTTGGGACTTGTATGACATCTTCAGCAAATTCGAGGTAACTTCTTGCCTTTTTCACTGCATCCTGATCCTAAGGAATAGAAAAAATAAAAAATAAAAGGAGTTAAGTGTTTTCCAAAAGCATCCTAGTTTATTAAGTTTTATCATTTATCTATCTGTAGGCTTACCTCTCCATAAATATGGAATGTGCAGGTATCTTCATCAAGATCAATAGCAGTAACACCAGGTACTTTTCTAGCTTGCTGAATATTGGCACCATGAGTGCCAATGGCCAGACCCATTAGGTCTTCACGTACAACAAATTGTTCATGAAATCGTGATGCAAGCTGCCTTGAGCTCTTAAAAAAAAAGTATTCCTAGTTAACTTTGCATTTTAATTTTACAGCAATTTACATTGATTTAGGTAACGACACATATATGTAGACTACTTCCTTATTTTTCACATCAGTTAATTTCTAAAGTGCAAGGAGAAACTGCCAAGCATGTACAATTAAAAAAAACCAGACAAACTGATAGACGCCTTCACCAAATTTTGAGCTAAGAAAGGTATGGATGGAAATCCCAAAGGTAAGGAGAAGAAAAATTACAGTTAAGTTTTCTCTCTCAACTCCCCCCTTCCCCCCCCAAAAAACCCCATGTTTTTAAATGTATGATAACCCTAAAGTAAGTCTTGATACCAGTACTATTAGAAGTTACATATATTTGAAGTTGCTTTCAAATGGTTTGAATCTATAAAATGTGTCACGCAGTGGCAGAAGTTGAAGCTTCATGTATCATTTTAGGGTGCAAGTAAGAAATCAAATAGAGAGGATGTTTTACAAGATAGCAAAGATGGAAGATCAACTACTCGTGTTGCAGAACCCCCCCCCAAACAAACATAAAAAGTAGCCCCATGAAAATATATGAAAAATAGTAATGGCTGAGTCACCAGCTTCATTATGATTATGACAAAAAGTTATATGGATATTGACCATCCACACAAAGACCAAAAATGAAGACTCAAGTTCTGTGTAAAATAATGCAAAACACACAAACTTGCAGAAGTAACAGGTTACTTGAACAAAAGTATGAGCCCGAAGGGTTTTGGTACAGTCACCACCCATAGCGCTTTCACAGATATAGAAAGTCAAAATTCGAGTAAAGATCTGGGTTGTGCAAAAAATAACTATTCTTACAATCATGTACCATTAACAAGATAAAATGTACATCCTGTCTCATCAGTAAGGATGTTAAATTGCGGTTATCTGGCTAATCGTGTAGTTAATACAATTTGTATTGACTGCAGGATTAGTCGATAAGAACCATTCTGCAAAGTCACAGCGGGGGGTAGCTCCCGGAGCTTCCTCAAGCCAGGACTGAGCAGTCTCAGCTCATGCCGGCTCCAGGAGCCACCCATGCTACAGCTCTGCATTTTAAATGTAGTAAGAACCGCCAGGGTCTTACTACATTTAAAATGCAGAGGCGCAGCATCTAGACCAGTGCGAGCCGAGATTGCTCCATCCTGGCTCGCACTGAGTCCAGCAACCCCTGGAGCAGCCCCGTGCATGGCCAGCCTGGGATGCCGCAAACAGGGGCTGCTTGGTGGCAGCAGCTTCTGTCCGTGGGGGGCCCCAACTCCCTGATAGAGCAGTCTCTGCCCGCAGCAAGCCTTGGCTTGCCAGGGCAACGAGGGAGGAAGGGGAGAAGAGGGAGAATCAACAGAGAGGTGGTACTGCAGAGAAGGTACTGGGGGGAGAGGAAGGCATTTAAGCCGGCTCCCCCCAACACTGTTTCCTGTTCCCCCTCTTTGCTGCCTCTCATACAGAGACAACAAGGGGGGAAAGCTAACAGTCGAGTATGCCACTTGACTACTCTCTAACATCCTTACTTAGCAGATCAGTATTAATGATTTTGTAGGCCAAATTGGGCCTTCAATTACACCTGTGCAGCACAAGTGTCTTCAGTTTAACTATTGTTACATTTTTGCATGTTCCATTAGTTTTAAAAAAAAACAACAATAAATGGTCTGGTAGCACTTTATAGACTAACAAAACATGTAGATAATATCTACATGTTTTGTTAGTCTACAAAGTGCTACCAGACCATTTGTTGTTTTTTTCTGTAACAGACTATCTTGGCTATCTCCCCTGAAGCTCCATTAGTTTTAAGTGCAGCTTTACAGGTGTAAATCTTCGCCTAAAATGATGTACAGATTTTTTTCCTTACTGGAGAATTTGAACAAGGAAAATCAACTTTTATATCTAAAGGGAAGTTTGCCAGACACGGAATCACAAACACTCACACTTGATTAGTAAACTGAGCAAATCTAGTTGAAATCAGTAAAATACAATAATCCTACTGAAATTTACAAATCTCCTTCCAGGGTTAGAACTATACTTTAAAAGATTATATTAGAAAGCACTGTTCTGCTCTGTGAATGGGGTAACAATACATTGAGTGTAATTATGGAGAAATCAATGGACTTAGAAAACAGTTCCATGAAAAAAGCATCCTTCTTACAAAAATCTTATTTTCAAGGAACAAAATACTGACTAACAATTATCTATTACAAAGACTTCTCATGCCTTATAAAAAAGATATAGATGTAATCAATATAAGAGCGAGCTTTGCTGAAGAATGACAGTGAGTGGTAGAATGCCCAAGTCTTGCATTACTGCAAGAGTAATTTAGGCACACACAAAGTGGACAAGGAAAACATTTTGAATAGTGAAATTATCACATTTAAGTGAACTGTTGTGAGTACTCAATTGCAATTATGATAAACTAAATTTAAAATTTCAACTAAGAACAGTAAACACAAGGCAGTGTCACAATAAGATCATGCAGAATTTATTTCAACCTTATGTAAAATTATACATTATCCATAAATTCCTGGCATAACAGAGAAAAAAAACTAACTGGTGACTGAAAACTACATAATTTTGCATTTTAGTTCTTTTGCTCTCTGATGACAGAACTAATCTCTCTCTCTCTCACACACCCCCCCCCAAACTTACTAGCCCATAAAAGTATATGTAGGAGAAAATGCAATTTGGAAAGAAAAATTCTCCCTTCATCATTTCTATTAAATTGTCGTTGCAATCTCTTAGGTTCACAGAATGAATCTAATTAGTATATGATGGATCTTTAGGACAAATATACATCACAATTTATCTTGAGTTACTGCCATGCTAATGGTATTGTACGTGATCAGTAGCAATCCACAAATAAAAACAAATTTCCGTGATAAAATGTTTTAAGTAAGCACTGCCAAGATACATTCTGGTCACTTTAAATCATTTAAGCCATTTTAAAAAATAAACTGTTGATAGATATTACAGCCAAGTTTTATCCCACTATTCATACTGGATTCTAGACTGTTTTCCTTCAGGATCCAAAAAACCTTTCATGGTTTCTTGTCAGGATCTGCTGAAATTCCCCAATCCTTTGAGGAATTGTTAAGAGTTTTAGAACTGAAGTAACAGCAAGAGCCCATGGCTGGTTTTCAGTAAAAGCTGAAGAATGATGATAGCCGGTGTGCAAGAAGAGGAGCGAAAATGAAGTTTAGTGAGGAGATATTTCTGCTTTGCACCCACACAGTTATTAGCTCTGGGGAAGTAGCACTGTGAGGAGGCTGTGTCCTGAAACACCACTTACCAAGGACCTCACATTTTGCGGGCATGGGACAAAGGAAAAGAATGGAGCAGTGGGACTGCTGGGGGAGGGAGGAGGAAATCAGCAAAGGTCAGTAGTACAATGGGAGTAAGTTGCTTCCCCCCCCCCCCCCCTTACTCATGGCTGGGTGCTAGGTGCTCTCAACAGGAACATTCACTTGTTAGTTGCCTCCCATGAGTTCTTAATTCCTACACTATATTTCACAAGTGTCAAATTTCTTTTCACTTTAAGCAAAAATGAGAAATTAAAAGCTCTGAAAATAAGCGTTCCAAAATAATAGAACAGAGGTGTCATTTGCCAATATGAAATTTTAAATAGTAATAATGATACAGGTTGAACCTCTCTAAGCCAGCACTCCTGGGCCCTCAGGGTGATGAGCCAGAGAATTTATCGAACTACAGAGATCAACGCTGTTGCAAGCAGGTCTTTTTATATTTTTATTTCACTGAGGTAAATAAAAGGAATAATGTTTGCAATGCTGCTTAATGACATATGGCTATGCCTAGCCAAGGCAGAACAATTTTACGGTATTGGCACAAGGAAACAGATAAAGAGTAAAATCCATACTTAGCGGCATTACCAACACTTACTCTACTTACTGGGCTCTTAGAAGACACTTAGGGGTAAATTAGAGCTAAATAACTGCATAGAATACTGAGCGACAGGACTGTCTGCTTTATGCAAATTTTGTGGGACCTCAGGAAACTTGGCCATACGCATTATAAGGGGACCTCCAGCTAACAAAAATCATGCCTAACCACAGGAGGTTGGACTAGAGAGATTCAACCTGTATTCAACAGTTATAGCTCTTGCTAATACAGCTCAAAACTCTTTACAAATACAGACATTATCTTTGGCTTACACTTAGGAAAGAAAGAAAAAGTTCATTCTATTTTGTCGAAATAAGTATTTGCTTGCCCGCTCTTTTTCCATGTACAAACACAAGTCAGCTTACTTCCATGCAACACATTCTTCAATAACAAGAATATAGTGTGTCTTATGTTTCTTGTGAATTGATTTGTGCATATAGTATATACTGATTATAAATACTATCCCCTTCAGTCTCCCAATAACATCAGTCTCACCACTTTCTCCATTTTCTTCTCCAGTTCATTGCTGTGCTTTCTTTTATGCCACACTGTAAAGTCCTTCATATTCCAGTGTTCCAAGCTTTTAATCCATAACATTTTAAAACCCCATGTGGAAATGTGTTTTTTCTATGAGGGCTATAAACACTAAACTATGGCAAAGTCATGTTACAGCCACTCCCATCTATAACTGAAAGCAAACATTCTAAAGTAACAAATCTCTGGATTCTCCAGCATAGTATTCTCAAAAATCTTAATATTTTAAAGGGTCCAATTCTGTGAAGCAATTACTCTCTTACTCCTGCTGACTCCACTGGGGCTGGATGCAAGATTAGACCCTTGAATTGTAAATTTCTCTGTCAGGGACTACACTTCTATCTGACTCTGGTATAAAACTTAAGAATACTGGAAGTAAAAACATCTTGCCAACTATATATGCACAAGTTTGCTTGGTACAGTATTCAGGTTATCTGATGGAGAAACAGAAAAACATACCTCTAGCTGTTTACTAGCTTCTTCATTCCTCATTATCAAAGATAACTTGGTGCGAAGACTTCGAAAGTGCATATCAATCAGCATATTTGCTCGCTTGGTTGTTACTTCATTGATGGACTACATTATTGATAAAAATTAAAACAGTTGATAAATCTAGTGTTCGGACAGACCCGAGTAATAGGTATAATTAGGGAAATAATACTTACCAAAATGATAAGATGATAGTTTTCAGAATCATATATTACAGAAAATGCTCCAACTGCCTTTTTGAAGTCTTTATGTGCAGACTCTTTGGCACACCTAAGAACAAAAATCTATTATATATTTTGAAGAGTGAGTTTGTTTGTTTGTAGATTTGTTTGTGCAAAATAAAGTCATACTTTGTGATTATCAACAGATACCAAGCTTTGCATAAACAATCCTGACATTTAAAGTAGATGAATGCACTACTTTTAATACCAGAATATGCTGGGCAAAAAGTTTAAATCTGTCTCTCAAAGTGGTCCATGGACCCACTCTGAGAAAGCTGCTACCAGGCCACTCTGGGTTGTTTACTTACTGGTTCCGCAGCCACAGAGCCTTGCGACTCCCATTGGCTGTGGGAGGCAGCATAACCTGGGCCGCTGTTTCCTGCTGCTCCCTTTGGAGCCAGTAACTAAATAAACCAGACCTGCTTGGCAGCAGTTCTCTCAGAATGGGTCCACAGACCACTTTCAGAAACACTGGTTTAAACAATTATTTTTGTTTTTCAGCGGAAAAAAGTCATGACTATTATGATTAGAGTTCATAAAATATATTTGCTAACAAAATTAAAATCAAGTCGCCTATTCAACTGCTATTTTAGCGTAAAAAATTCTTTACTGTTACAAATCACAAAATAATTCAAATTAGTTACAGAAAGAGCAATGGAAGCTTTATGAGTTTCTGATTCAAATTTACTATGCATGGTAATTATTTAATAAATTGAATAATGTTTGAAATTGAAATTTCTACTAACTTAAATCTGTTCTTTTACTTCCATTTTGCAAGCACAATAATAAAAAAAATTCTATTATACATATTTAATTGCTTGAATTGTATAATCTATGTAAAATGACTTTATCCAGTCAATGATAGGCCTCGCCTGCTAGTGCTACATATTTACAGAATGTTTATTTGATGCATTTGTAGACTCAATCATAAGGTTTATCGTCTATGAAACTATTAATGGTAAAATATTTTCTTTGTAGAACATAGAAAAATATAATTCTGCTGGCACAAGTAGATATGGGAACCACAATCAACATCTTTAAAAGAAAGATTTGAATAACAAGATAGTTCAAATCTGCTTTTCGAAAAATCTAAACTTAAATATACTACTTCTATAAAGGATGAAGACTTTTTTGGGGGAAGTGACAGCAGTTCTTCCTGACTCAAATACAGAAAATAGTAAAAGGATACATATTCTAGTGGTCTCTCCACACATGCTTGCTTATGTGGTTTATAAAGATACTAAGCAAGATTAAAAGATTAGTACTCCAAGTATCTTTTTGGTCTTCACAAATGTGGGTATGTACACAGTGAACTTGTTTAAAAGGACAATATACTTTTATTACGTGAACATTATTGGGAATTGAAGATATAAATAATAATTTAAAGAAAATTAAGGAACTATTATTTCTACTGGTCATAGAGAGAACATTGAATCCACTTCATTCACATATCCATAAAAGATTCCCACACGACTCATGACAACAATCACAAAATGTCATTAGAACCTTGAAATGTAGGTCATTATTTTCATCTTATGTAAAATATACTTTTCTTTTATGAATGTCAAATTTATGAATGTCAATTTTTTAGTTTTGTACATTTGTAGTTGAATTATACCAGGTTATATCCATAATATATCTGTATTTATGTGACAATAACCACACTTAATTTTGAACACCTTAGTACTTGGGAAGGGGAGTATAGTGTTTCCTAGATTCTTCTCCCTACCTATTGTACCGATATAAGCAAATCCTGAACTCTTCATCAAGAGATTCACAAAGGAGCCTCACACAAAATAATGGATGTGGTGGTGTTTTTTTTTTTTTTAACAATGGTTTTAATAGTGACATTTTCACCCATTTTTCCCATTACCAAGCTTTTCAGTCTTCAGAAAAATATTTACAAAACTATCTGAAGTGTATTAAGTACACTTATTCTGCATTTGATTTGTTACATTTTCAATTACACTTCTTAAAACAGAGAAGCTTCAAGTAATAAACTATTTCAACAGATGCACTCAGGTCAAAATGTCAAAAGTTTATGATTCATCAGAAACTGGAGATTAAATTATTTCCAAGTAATTTACTGCAGCTCATATATTGTTCCTGCACATAACATTCATCTAACACCGTTTTCGAAAAGAGAAATGATGAGCTTTTTAGAAAAAAAAAGCAGTTAAGATCTTATCTCTTTAAAAGACTCTGTTTAATCTTAAATACTTAAAAAAAAACCCCACAAACACACACAAACACTGAGTTGTCTTTTTTTAATGCATCTGTCAGACCTTAGGATTTAGGTTTCCATATTTTGCCTTCCACTGATGATATAACAAACTACAGCACAGTAAATGCATCCAGTTCTCTACTTAATATAAATGAATGCTAGGAGGTCACTGAGGGACTATGTAATATTCCACTTAACTTATAAAAAGAAGCTATTCTATTGCTTAAGAGCCCCTTCTCTAGTTCTGTTTTGGGCCATCTTCTCTTCTCTATATATTAAAAAAAACCCTCTTCCTATAGGATCACAGAGTGACATCACGTCACTCTGCATCCCGCCTGCCTCCTCTCTCTTCCCTGGTGCTCTGGGGTGGAGCCGGGCCTGCTGCACCGCACCCTTGGTCCAGCCCAACTCCTTTTCCCCTGGCAGCCAGGGGGGAGAGATCCAGCCCTACTGAGGCCTTGGCTCAGCCCAACCCCTCGGCAGCAGCAGGGAGAGAGCCAGGCCTGCTGTGACCTCAGCCCACCCCAACTCCCTGGAGGTTGGGGGAAAGGAGGTAGAGCTAGGCCTGGTGAAGCCTCTCCCACTCCTCCCCCGCTGTAGCTGGGAGGAGACAGCTGGGATGGTATGGTGTGGCCTAGGTCCTACCCGGCAGCTGGGGGGAAAGGTGGGTGAGGAGGGGACAGGCCAGGGCTGCTACCCTTTGGCATGACTGTCTCCGGCAGCCGTGGGGAGAGCTGGGGCTACCTACCCCCAGAGAGAGAGAGGTTGGGGAGTGTAGCGAGCAGGGGGCACAGCCCCCTAGTAAAACTATAAAGGGAACTCAAGAGTTTCAACCAAGGTTTTTCCAACTACATTCTCAAGAATTTTCAGGTAACTGATATGTATGTCTTCTAAAAGACTGTAATTTTCAAATAAAGATAAATTTTTGCTATTATTTATTACTATTTCATTATTTCATAAACACATTCATAATTAAAATAATTATATTTTTAATGGCAGAGTAAGTTTAGGTTATCTAGACACTTGTCCTACAACCTGCTTATTAAATTCAAAAGTATTTTCATGCAATTATCAAATCAAGTTAATAAGATGCGCTCAATTCTTACAAGATTTTTTTTTTTTATATTTATGTAAGTAAACAGTACAATCATGCAAGAAAAATCAGAACAAAATCTGTCTGGCTTCATATTATTGAAGATCATGAAAACCCAAAAGAAAAAAATTATTTCTGCAGGCTTTCAGTACTGCTTCAGGGATGATTTCCTGAAATAGGTCCAAACTATGACATTATTAATAATGTTTATATTTCTGCACATTCATTTGATAAATTTAAAAAAAATCTCATTACAACTATTAATGACAATTTTCAATTCCCTCGTCAGAGTTCTTAAATCTAGTAAAATTTCAAAATAAAGTATGCATACACACAGATTTATACTTACATTTGCCTTAAATCTTCTGGCACTTCCAGCTTGATCTTGTGAAAAGTATCTTTTGTTGCAGGTTTGTTGGGATTCACAGATCTTAAACGCTCAATTGTGACAATTTCATTGTATGTAGCATCACAGGCTGCATATTCTATTACATAAAACTGATATAAAAAATAATAAAATCATCCAAGCCACATGTTTAATGACAAGAGCAAGAACTGTGATATGACTGTATTGACCATTAATTGTGGAAATAAACTCAGCACTTCTTTAGTTTTAGGTAAAAAGACACTCAATCAAACTTTCTACTAATAGGATAGCCTAAATAGTTACTCGAGAATTTAAAAACAGAAAACTTAAAATCCAATGCCCAGACAGTTGCAAAGGAGAAATACAAGAAAATGAAAGTATGTGTGTATATACATTCCTACCTCACCCTTTATCATTCTCACTTTAGCCAGCCACCAGCAACATGGTTCTTTTTCATTTGCTCTGGAATAAACCTAAACAAAAATCATCATGTACAACACTGCAGGATGAGAACTGCATTATATTAATAAAGAAAGTTGCATAGAATTTGCATAAAGCACAAGTCATAACTGACTGATCTTACCACTAACAATGTACTGCTATGCAAGAGCTTTTTAAGCCAGCAAACTACGTAGCAAGGCTACTCAACTCACAGCCCATGGGCCGCCTGCAGCCCACATGTAGCCCTCAGGCATTTGTTTGCAGCTCACAGTGCAGTTTGGCTACGACTAGACTGGCATGATTTTCCGGAGATGCTTTTAACGGAAAAGTTTTCTGTTAAAAGCATTTTCGGAACAGAGCGTCTAGATTGGCACGGACGCTTTTCCGCAAAAGCACTTTTTGCGGAAAAGCGTCCATGGCCAATCTAGATCCGCTTTTCCGCAAAAAAGCCCCGATCGCCATTTTCGCGATTGGGGCTTTTTTGCAGAAAACAAATCTCAGCTGTCTACACTGGCCCTTTTGCACAAAAGTTTTACGCAAAAGGGACTTTTGCCCGAACGGGAGCAGCATAGTATTTCCGCAAAAAGCACTGATTTCTTACAGTAGGAAGTCAGTGCTTTTGTGGAAATTCAAGCGGCCAGTGTAGACAGCTGGCAAGTTTTTCCAGAAAAGTGGCTGATTTTCCGGAAAAACTGGCCAGTCTAGACACAGCCTTTAGGTTTATGCAGGGCTCAACACGTAGCCCGCATTTGGGAGCCAAAACAAAAAAGTAGTCAATATAATGATCTTCTGTTGATATGCATTTTAGTAGTTAAATTTCAGTATTGTCATTGCTCGTTAAAAGTGCTGTCATATTGGTGGAAATCGGGTAAATACTGCATTTTATTAATGTCAGCATAACTGACTTAAATATGTAGTCTTGCCTTAATCTTTGTATTTATGCCCATCAGTGTGAAAAGCTATTTGCATATATATTTGCATGTACATGCAACCACACTTAAGTTGCAGCCCTCAGCATGTACTGTGAGTATCATTGTGGCCCTCAGGGCTTCCAAAGTTGAGTAGCCTTGCTATATAGGATTCATAAAAATTGACAAAATGCCTAGTTCAAACACCATACAAAATATAAAATGATACCCTATATGTATCAACAATCAATACAGTCCTGAAGTACTCAAAAAAGCCTTATAGGTCAGCTAATATTTCATTTTCATCTATAACTCTTCTAATTACGTACAGGTACTGTCAGGATCATGCCAATGCACAATATTATAGAGACAGCAAATTAGCTAATAGTACTTTTCTCACAATTAATAAAGCTAGGTCTATTTTTGCCAGCATAGCAAGGTCAGTTAGAGATGTGATGATTTTATGGTATTTTTTTTTAAAAGCCCTAGTACAGACATAATTCTATAAGCAAAGAAGTGATTTTGCTGGCATAGTTTATTTTGCTTTCTGAATCAGAATAACCTGAATAGCCATACCAATTATGTAAATTTGTACAAAAATACTTCAATTGTGCAAAAGGTTCCAGTTTTCCCATAAACCCTTAAATGAATAATTCCGTTCCCCTTCAGCCATTTATCTGCATACCAGGGATGTAAAATCCTGTTTCATTAGTTAACTGGTTAAACTTTATGTTTAACTAGTTAACAGTCAGGAGGTCATGCCAGCTGGGACAGAGCAGCTCTCCTCTCCACTTCCAATGGGCCCTGGGGGGCTGGAGCAGCCCCCACCAGCTAACCATAACCATTAAGCCTACCTAGTAAGGGTGAGGCTTATGGTTAACCATTCACATCCCTACCGCTATCTCCCAGCTGTACGTCCATGATGGAACCCAAGAGCTGCCTCCAGGTCAATTAAGTATGTGCTTCCCAGCCCCACATCAAGCAATTCTGACTCTGTCCACCATACACTTATTTCTGCACTCTCTGCCCAAGTATCAAGTCTGCATTCCCAGTCAATCAACTGGGAAAGTGAAGACGACAGTTAAATCACAAGCATCACAAGATCTATAGGAAAGTCTGAAAACTCATCAAGTTGACAAGTTTATTATCAATGGGCAATAGGGGAATTTTTTAGTGCAAAGTTGCTTATTTCCCTTGAAGTTTTACATTTACCTGTCTATACTACAGTTTAAATAGTTCTGGTTAACATGATACAAGACCTTGCACACACTAAACCAATTACCTTTATCAATGAAAACATGAGAATCTAATCTACAGCACTGTTTGTAAGCCAATTGTTAACATTGCCATGGAGGTCAAGAAAACAATTGTGGCATGCAAATACTTCAGCTGTCAAAAGCTATGGTTTGCAATTGTTGAAAGAAGCTCTTAAATAAACTCAAGATAGATCTTCTATAACATCTGATATTTATAAGATGGCATAGTGTTGCAATTATGCCCAGTTACTTGGTTAGTATTCTTGCCCTGTCACTAAAAAGGTACTCTTTAAAACATAATACATACCTCTACTTCATCACTTTCGTTTATATCTTTATTATAGCCTGCAGGTGGTGGAAACCTCACATCATGGAATGGAATTTGTCTCTCTGGCTGCCAGCTGAAAACAAAAATACAGTGATAGACTGGCCCATGTACTTTCACTTTAAAAAAAAAAAAAAAAAAAAAAAAGATTGACCTGTAACGTTCACATCTTTACTTTTCATGCATTTTAACACAAACTTCATAAAATATAACAAAATCTACTTCAGAACTTTGGCAGAAAAAGGTTTTAAAATATCGTTAAGCATCTTAAAACCAATAGGAGTATAAAATTTGTATCAAGGACCTTCTTGAACTCCAGATGTAGCAGAAACACCTTTTGGTTTTCTTATCACAAAATTTCCACTCTATCCCCACATTTTGCTAAGAATACTGTCCAAAATCTACAAGTTCTGTTTTTATGTTAAACAAATTCTTCTGTTTTTCATTTTTAAAACATAACTAAAGTTTTTCTGAGTACAACATATCACGAACACTGATGATTTAAAGGTGTGGATATTGAAGATTTCATCAAGAAATATGTGCTGAATGCATCTTATAATCAGGCTAACATGGATATATTAGCCCAAAACCTTAAAGAAAAAGACAGCTTGAAAATCTAGCCTTTTTTTTTAAGTTAAGTTTCAGATTTTACATTTTCTCTGAATCTGACTTATTTGAGTTTATTACATACTTCTTTACCTTTAAATAATGTGTTTCTCTTTTCTGTTGCCATTTGAAAGAGCCAAACAAATAAGAGAGACAATAAAATTGATTACACAGGTTGCATAACAGTATCTGTATCTCCCTAAACCGGGACTGTCTGGTCTGGACCAGAGAGCCGAGGGGCAGGGAGGGCAGTGGTAGGTAGGGGGCACAGGCAATGGAGGGAGCACAGCACCAGAGGGCTCAGGCAGCATGGAGAATCCCATGATGTGGCTGGGAGCACTGAGACACGGGGAACTGGTGGCATAAGGAGCCCTGTGGCCAGCGCAGGGAGCTCCGGTGGTGCAGCTGGGAGCCCCGCAAGAGGGGCTCCGGCAGTGCAGAGTCCCACGACACAGCCAGAAGCCCTGTAGAAGGAAATCAAGCAGCATGGGGAGCTCCGGCAACGCAGCCAAGAGCCCCGCAGCAGAGGTTTAGGCAGTGCAGGGAGCCCCGCAGCGTGTCTAGGAGCCCTGCGACAGGTGACTCAAGCGGCGCAGCTAGGAGTCCCAGGGCTGACGAATTCAGCCAGAGCCAGCAGCACATCTGACTGAAGACTGTGGGGGCCAGTTGGGACCAGAAGCAGAGTTGGCAGGTGCCTGGAAGGCTGGTGACAGGCGACCTTCCCTGGTCCAGCAAATTCCTGTGCTTGTGACTGGCCAGGTCTCAAGGGTGCTGGACCACAGAGATACAACCCATACACTGAGGACTCGTCTAGACTACATTCCTCTGTCGAAAGAGGAATGTAAATGAGCCCGATCAAAAGTGCAAATGAAGCGCAGATTTAAATATCCCACGCTTCATTTGCGTCTAATCGCCAATCGTGGCTTGAGCCGGGTCTGGTAACTCAGATCTTGCTCCCCGCCCCCCCGGACAGGAGGTGCTACCATCCTATGCTGCTGCTTCCCATACAGAAGCAGCAGCATGGAGTGGCAGGGGTCTTCTTGAGAGTGGGGCCAAAGTGCACTGGCTGCCAGGTCCACCCTGGGGGACTATAGAATAGTCGAGTAACCAATAAGAACTCATGAGGTTACTCAACTATTCAATTAACTGATATTTAACATCCCGACTACAGAATACTGCAAAAAAAATTTCTTTTATATGCCTCTAAATGTGTACGTATGCTTAAAAAAATGAAAAGATGTGGGTAGCGCATATGGATTTCCAAGGATGTTGCTATGGACCTCAGTGTTGATGTGGCTACATTTTAAAAACAACTCAGAATAGCTGCTGTAATAATTTGATGAGTCTAACATTTCTATTGAGAGATACTGGTTGAAGCCATAGAACTGCTTTTGATCCATCCAAACATGACAGGTATCATTAGTAATATAACAATGTTTAACATTGCCTTTCACAAAACAAACTTGTTTATTATTACACCTTTCCTATGCAAAATTTTCAAGTAAAGTACTTTTTATTGTGAAGTGGAATAGTACGAGCATTCCAATTTTAAATGTTTTACAATTACTCACACTGAAAAAACATTTTTTATGTTTTACTAGGGGGCAGTGCCCCCTGCTCACTAACTTCACCAACACCCCTCTCGGGGTATAGGCAGCCCCAGCTCTATCCTGGCCACTGTGGAGGGCCAGGTTGAGGTATAGGAGCCTTGGCCTGCCCCGGCTCTCCCCACTCCGGCCACTAGGGGAGGAGGGACTGGGCCAAAGGGAGACTGGCCTGGCCCTCTCCCTCTGGTGACGACGGAGAGGAGAAGAAGGAGGGGGTGTGGCACCTGGCCCTCTTCCTCTGGCAGGGAGGGGGAAGGAGGCGCGACTCTGGCCTCCTGCCATCAAGGGGCAAAGCCGTGCGGCTCCCATGTCCTCCCCCCCGTGATACTGCATACATCCTGCGCATTCCAGTCCCCCTACCTCAGTTCCTGCAAGGCTCCGCGGCTCCCGCATGCCCCAACCACAGAGAGGCTGTGTGGCTTCTGCACCCCCATCTCCCCCCAGGGCTACTGCACATCCTCCTCCACCAGCTCCCCCTACTTGAGCCCCCATGACTCCTGCATATCCCCTCCCTCCACCTAAGCCCCCACAAGGCTATGCGGCTCCCTCATGCCCCCCAATCTCCTGAGAGAGAACACAGTTCCCAGGCACCCCCTTCTTCCCCGGATCCCGTGCACCCCCCTCAGCTTCTGCGTGCCCTCTCCCCCACCACCTGAGCTTTTGCTTTGTGAAAAACTATAACATCAGCAGCACACTTACTTGTTTTCAAATGCAACTGTTATCGAATCTTCATGAACATCCTTCACAATTGCCTGTGTGAAAAAATTAGTAGAATCAGACGTTTTAAAAATATTGCCATCTTAAAGCTTTTCTCCCCCATTGACACCACTGAAACTTAAAAACTAAATCCATTTCCAAATAATCTGGTTTCTCTAATTTTGCAATATTTTCCCTAAAAGATGGGAATATAGAGATAATATTGCTGACATATTTGTAAGCCGCTGGCTCATCAGCACCAACCAGTACAACGATATATTTATGCAATACTCAATTTGTACATGTCCTATTTTATTTTCACTACTTAAAGAAAATAGTGTGTGATATCAACAGAACAAGTAAATATTAAATGAGTTAAATACAGTCACTTAATGTGTTGTGTTAATAAGGTTTACTTAGAGTTCTACATTTCTAGTAATTCTGACACTAAGAACTATAGTGTAAATCAAAAATCCCAACAAGCTTTTATTTCCCACTCGCATATACCAGAACTCAGCGCTCTCAGCTCCCTCGCGAGCTCCTCTCTTCACCCCAAAACACGTTCCAGTAACACCTTCAAGACCCAATTATACCCAATTCACTCAAGCTTTAGACAGATTCCCTTCATTCCTATTGTCAGGCACTCATCAATTTCATTTCTAAATTAATTCAAGTGGGACAAACTACATCCTTCCCTCCATTTTTCTCCTGAAGTGCTGGTTCCAAAAATTTCTTATTCCTAAGTTTCTCCTTTGGGGTAAGAAGGATAAAGCTTTAGTGGGCCTACTGGACCGGTAACTGAACTGTGACTCAGGAAACCTGGATTTTATCCCGTTACACCCCTGGCTTGCTGGATGACCATGGGAAAATGTCTTTTATCATCTGTGCTTTGCAGTATTGCCATTTCCCCATCTGTAAAATTATGAAATTAATACTCATCACTTCTATAAATCATTTAAAGATGCACCAAGGTGTTATATGAAAGGTAAGCACTATTATTCATAGCCTTCAGATAATGGTGGTTATGTAGAAGGGTAGAAACTAAAGATATTGATTAGTCAGTTACCTGTCTCGAGTATTTGATACAATTTCTATTTACTACACAATTGGTTGATAAGGGAAGATGCTCTGTCCTGGTTCCTGCTGGTCCAGGGGCTGTCTGCATCTCTGTAGTTTAAATGAAGCAGAAGCTGGGTGTGAAGGCAGCCCGGCCCCTACTACATTTAAATTGCAGAGCTCCAGCAGGGTTAGGTCCCACACTGGCACGAGCTGGGACTGCTGCGGCTCAGCATTTTAAATGTAATAAGAACTGGGTGGCTCCTGTCTGTGGTGGCCCAGGCTGGCCACAGGCAGAGGCTGCTCTGACAGGCTACTCCACAGCAGCCTCCCTTACCCAGTGCAGCAGTACGAAGGTGGGGGGCAGGTGGCACCACGGAGATGGTGCTGGGTGGAACTGGCTTTTAAGCCAACTCCCCCCAGGATCAGTTCTTGTCCTCCCCACTGCTGCCTCTGATACAGAGGCAGCAAGGGCGGAGGGGGAGTGAATAGTCAACTCAACTATTCACTTACATCCCTAGTAGAAACTTTGAAATTTCTTCCACTAACTAAGAACCTTCAAAAAAACCTTGCAAGTGTCTAAAAATGAAATAAATATATAATTGTTAAACTACGATAATTGATGATGGTATTATGGGTTTTCTGCTTGCACTTGTCCATCTAACAAGTTGATTCCTGTGTGATTTAGGAGGCTAGATGGGGAAGAGGGACACGAACAAAATGAATTATTCTAGTTTGTTCTACTAAAAAGTGATGGAATTTTTTGCACATCAACCAGTGACAGTATTAAAGATTATTTATACCAAATATTATATGGAACATTTAACCTTCCCCCACTTTTGAGACTTCTACTTAAACAAGAGGGCACTTTTATAATTCAGATTCCATAATAACTTCACTTTTCTTGCAAAATTTCTCTTTTAAAAATACTCCCAAGTATTTTCTGATGTAAAGAAGCACCTAAGTATGAAACCAGCATCACGAGAGACTACAGTTAAAAATGAAGCATAATGGGTATAAATGAGTACAACTGTCATTCTTCTAGCTTGATAACCTGCTATTAACTAATAATCTCTTGAGCTGAGGTCAAAGCAAAGTGAAAAAGAGTAAGACCACTGTCAGAGTCTCTGCAACCTGTTCCACAGCATTTCTCATCCTTTAAAGCACTCAAGAACATTAAAGGAAGCATTAAAGTTAATTATATTGAAGTACCTGCAAAAAGGACACACATAGATTTTAAAATTTGGCCATATCACTTACAAAGCCTTCCTTTCCATACACAGCAAAAATACAGTTAATATTTTTCTCTGGTATGATGTAAAACAAATGTAACATTACAGTTCACAACCAATGGCAGCAACAGGGGGAGATGACAGCGTCTGAGTAGCCGGGTACAGGAGCCAGTTAAACAAACCCCATCCCTCTCAGACCCAGACTCTACAGCCCAATTGCCCTCACAGACATCCCCTCCCACTGAGATCTCCCACACTGTTCTTGCACTCCCTCCTCTCCAGACGTTGCATCTCACCTGCACCCCACCTCGTGCCCATTCATACACCCTCAGCCCACTTCAGCATTCCACCTCTCACCCAAACCCTGCACCTCCATCTAGGGATGTAAAATTTAGTTTAATCAACTAATTGACAGATTTCTGGCCTGGAAGTTAACCTTGCTGTGGTTCTGCCTTTTAAATGTATTAAGAACCAATACATTAAAAATGTATTAAGAACTAATACATTAAAAAGACAAAAGCACAGCAGGAGGGACCCAGCATGAGCTGGGACAGCTGCTCCCTGGCTCGCACAGGGCCCCCCCGCTGCGCACCACTTTTAAATACTTTTAAATGTATTTATTAGGATTGTGCACAGCGGGGGCAACCCAGCGCAAGCCAGGAATCGGTTGTCTAGGCTGGCACTGGATCCACTCCACTGCACTTCTGATTTTTAAATGTCTGATTTTAAAAAGCAGAGGCACAGCTTCTGGGACTGGACACAAGCCGGGAATCAACTGATTCCCAGCTCCTGCTATCACCCTACCTACCCCCCACCACAGAAATGGTGCTGGGGGGAACCGGCTTTTATGCCGGCCCACTCCCCCCCCCCCCAGCACCAACTCCTGCTCCACACCTTGCTGCCTCTGATAAAGGTGGCAGGGGAAGCGACTAGTTGAGGGACAAGTTGACTATCTGATAAGCTTTTGCTTATCAGATAATCAATAAGTCATTTACATCCTTACCTCCATCCCTCTCCCTGGCAACCCCTTCACACACACTGAATCCCTCATTTGGCCCCACCACAGAGCCTAATATTTTGTGGGCCGTTCTACTAGCCTGGGTATGGATGTAATAATATAGTCAATTAACCGATAAGCAAAAGCTTACAGGTTAATGCTATAGACCAGTGGTCTCCAACCTTTTTACACCCAAGATCACTTCTTAAATGTCAGGACAAGCCAAGATCTACCCCATACCTTCCTTGTGGCCCCTCACTCTCTGTTCCCCTTCTCTCCATCACTTGCTATCCTCAGCCCTTATACACTCTCAGGGTATGGCTACACTGCTGCTTTTATTTGCTCCTTCTGTTGGAAGAAATTTTTCCGACATTTGGCCTGTCTAGAGTGGGCCAAATGTCAGAAAACCCCCTTCTTTTGGAAGCCCTTTTATTCCTTGTGGAACGAGGAATACAGGAGCTGCCAAAAGAGCATGTTTGCTGGAAAAACTCCTGCAGTCTAGCCTCATTGTGTTGAGACAGGAGGTGCGGGCTCTGGGGTGGGAATGAGGGATTTAGGTGTGGGAAAGGGTGAGAGGTGCTAGCTCTGGGAGGGAATCTGGATGCAGGAGGATATGGAGAAGAGGATGCTGGCTCAGCGAGGGGGCTCCAGGCTGGGGAGTGTTGGGCTCAGGTGGAGGGTTGGAGTGCTGAGCAAGCTACAGGCTTGTGGATGTGAGGGTGCAGGAGTTTGGTTTGGGATATGTGAGGGACTCAGGGCAGGGAGGTTGGGAGTATGATGGGCTCAGGACACAGATTTGCAATGTGTGAATGATGCAAGTGTGTTGTGGCAGAAGACTGAGGATGTGGGGATGCAGGAGTTTGGGGATGAGAGAGGCTCAGGACAGGGTTCCAGTATATGGTAGGCTCAGATTTGGGGTCGGAGTGAGGGGTACAGGAATGTTATGATGCTGAAGCCAGATGAAAGCTTGGCCCCAATTGGGGGCTTGTTGGCCAGGCTTCATTTTTAAATTAAATATTATGTCAAACACAAAATATTTCTGCATTGTCTGTATTTATGAGAGGGGAGGGGAACCTGTTTTGAGTCAGGGGACACTGATCCACAGAAAAGTCAGTCGGGGCCACATAAGTGAGATACAAAAACACAACTCCTCCAAAACCCTCAAGCCTCACTAATGTGGCCCCAACTATGCTGGTGGTGGTAGGGGGACAGAGTACTTATGGGTGCTGGGGCAGGGGACAGGGTACAAGGGCAGGAGCCTGGTGCAGGAGACAGGGTTCCAGAGCAGGGGGCCAATGGGTGCTGGGGCAGGGTACTTGTGGGGGTCTGGGCAGGGAGAGGGGACAGGGACTGGTACCTGGGGATCCTGCAGCTGTGCGCCAAGGCCCAGGAAATGCGCGGGCTGCTCCCCCGTCCCCCATACAGCAGCGCGGTATCTGAAATGCTGGCCATCGCATGCCTGATGCCTTCCAGCGCAAGGGGGGAGAGGGGAAGTCCCGGACCGTGTCAGCTGGAGCCGGTGTGCTGGAGACTTTATTCCCCTGCTGCCTTCCTGCGCCCGGAGGGGGGGGGGGGGGGGGGAAGAGGGGATGTCCCGGACTGCACCAGCCCCAACCGCTTGGGCAGCACACGTCTTGCTCCTCCACTCCCCACAACAGCACGCGTTGCCCGAACAGCTGGAGCCGACACAGTCCCAGACTCCCACCCTCTTCCCCACGTGCAGGAAGGCGGCAAGAGAACAAAGTCCCCAGTGCGCGACAGACCGGCGTTTTAGGTACCGTGCCAGCTGTTTGAGGGGGGAGGGGAGAACAACCTACGCACTTCCAGGACCTGGTGCGTAGAGGCAGAACTCCCTCCCCCCCCCACCCCGCTGGAAGCCCACGCTACTTATGTTGTCCCTGGAGGTAGCATCAGCGCGGCATTCATCTAGGGGGTGGAGAGCAGTGAGGGGGGCCCCCGAAAGCCTCCTGATAGACTGGTCGGGCCCCCAGGATCGACCAGTCGATCACGATCGATGGGTTGGTGATCACGGCTATAGACTACACGCATTCCCCCTCCCAACTCCTTGCCAGTAAATTCTTAGCAGGCTGGCCAGCATCCCAGCTTGCACTGGATCCTGGACATACCCCTGCTGTGGCTCTGCATTTAAAGTATATTGGGAGCCAGGCAGGCAGCCCAGTTCAGTTCCAGGTCATGCCAGGTCCAGGAGTTCAGATCCACCCCTCCCAGACAGGGGCCGCTTAGGAACTGTAGAATAGTCGACTAACCGATTCATGAGGTTAATCAACTATTCAATTAACTGATATTTAACATTCCTAGCCTTGAGACCACAGAGGAATTAATCTGGACCATGGGAAGTCCTGAAGCTCTGTCTTCCCTAGCCTCTCTTCCCCCCCGCGAGGCTGGAACACAAGGGGAGTGAGGTGTCTCAGTCATGGGCCATATCAGTGAGGGTTGGGTTTTTTGGGGGGTTTTTTGCTTTTGCTTCTAACTTGTGTGGCCTCCAACCCAAAAAAGGTTTCCCACTCCTATCATAAAGAAAGACAATGTTGAAATATTTTGTTTTTGACATAAATACTTTATTTAAAAATGAAGTTTGGTAAACTAACATGATAAAGTTAAAGCACTTATTCTGTTTAATGATTCTAATTAATGCTATTGCCTCTCTTACAGGTTACATGCACCCCCTTATGTCACAGCTGCATTTTTATGATCTAGTAGCCTAAAATGAATAAATTAGTATTTAAAGTATTTAAATATAAGCAAAGGCATTTTGTCATCCTGGGTGGTTGACCCGTGGAAAGGTTTATGTTGGGTTGGATGAGCCAGGCCGTGGGCCAAAAGTTTGAGAACCACTGCTCTATATGAAACACATAGTAATAACTGAATAACATATCCTTGTGTGATGTTACTGGATCTCTCAAATGTGTCAACATTCATGAACACTATAAAATAAGGTTTTACTTTCAATGTTCTGAACAGTTTAGGCTAAAATGTATTATTAGTCATTTTATAAATGTAAATGTTTGGTACTGTAAACACAAACTTATGTATTATTTCAGTGCCCAACTGCATGCTAAGCACATCACATTAAAAATTAAAGATGTGTTACCTGTCTAAAGGAGTTTAAAGTCTAAAATCAAGTGTCATAACTAGAGGTCAGAAAGAGGTAGAGGGAAGGGGAAGAGCAGAGATAAAGGTGATAGCAAGAAAACTGTTCACTTACTTAGTATGGCATATACACATTTTGATCATACTATTAAATTAAGTGTTAAGAGGGGTTACATTTATCTTTTAATTTTCTGTTGTGGGTGGCTGAAGTAATTTTTTTCTTCAAAGGAATCAGAGACAAAAGTGAATCAGTTTGACTAACATGCCTGGGAAAGGCATTCCACATAGAGTAGCAGAATGGAAAAAAGTCACAAAGGAGCAGCAGGGGAAGGAAACAAAGGAAATGTCCAGGCTGGCACCATTAGAGGATGGAGGGGATGAGGATGGACATAAAAGGAGAAAAGGTTGGAGATATCTGTTGGGGATGAATTATGTAAGACCTTCAAAGAAGAGACAGGAACTTGATATAGAGTACAATGGGGAGCCAGTGGGGAGTTCTGCAGGATGTGATGAAATTAAAACAAAATGATAAAACTGATTTTGGTGTTAGCAGTCTGGATGGATACAAATTAAATATTCAGAATTCCAAAATAAAAATTGTAGTCATTAAAGCAATGGACAAGGAATTTAACCATCATGAAATAAAAAAGGGGTAGATTTTAACTATCAGCAAAGAAAAAATGGCAACATTTGGCCACAGACAAAAAGTAGATGGAGAAGTCAAAAATGGACCCCATGTTACAAACTGACAGGATGCTCATATTCTATCAAAAGCAAGAGATGGAGGTAGTGAGAATCTTTCAGGGGGAAAAAAAAAAGCATATTTCAATCCCACTGGCACAGGGTTGATCTCATTAAACAGTTGTATACAATATTTTATTATCTAATTTAAATAATGTCATAGGCTTAGCATACATGCTAATTGTTTTTTAAGTGATCTCTTTGGTCACTTGCAGCAAAAGTGCAAAGACACACCTACTTCAAGAGAAGTACCCACTTTTAATCAACGTATCATATTGGCATCAATTTTACATGCAACACTGGTATTATGGGAGAAGGATTAAGCTATATAGTTTCATAAGGCAGATAAAGATTAAGAACACAGTAGAAGACCTAAAACTGGTAGTAAAACTAAATAAAACTGAAACAAGCGCACTACTGAATGTGCTACATTGGGTATTGTATTGTGCCTTCTATTGCATCTATATTCATTACAGAAAATATTTACGGATAGGCATCATGATTTTCAAGACTGAAAATAGAGCAGGCAGCCAAGAACTCAGTTTTAAACTCAGGGAGCAGCAGGCAAAATAACATGTTGAATATCTGCAAACTTGGGGTAATAAAAATTGTCTACCTACTTTGTGAAGAGATTAGAGGGTTGTTTATATTATCAAAGAATCATACAAATATTAAGTAGTAAGATATTATATAAAAATCAGTAGATTATTTTTCTATAGTTATATTAGCAACATATTTTTCCTATGCAAATGAAATAAACACTTTTTTTAAAGCTGTCATTGTCCAAAATGGCAATTTTACTTAATGTATATCCACAGGAACAAATGTTAGAGGTAAGGATTATTTTGTACACAAGGCTGCAGAAAGAGGTGGATTATTTTGTATACAAGGTTGCTCTGGCATTGCATGTAGGGATGTTAATTTCCATAGACTACTCTATAGTCACTTCTGCATTCCTCCTTTGAAACATACAAGAGCCCTCACTGGGGCTCTTGTGCATTTTAAAGGAGGAATCCGGAACTCTGCATACAGCCTGGGGCCAGTGGGAAGTCCTGCTGACTCCAGGTTGCAAGCAGGGGCTGCCCAGCGGGGGCTCTTGTGCATTTCAAAGCTATGGAGCCCAGGGTCAGCGGGAGAGTCCCTCAATGACCTATGGCTCCATGCTGTGCTGCATGCCATGCGGAGCCTGGGGTCAGCTGGGGAGTCCCCTGCTGACCCCAGGTTTTGAACAACACTTCCCCAGAACCCACGGTCAGCTGGGGAGTCCCCAGCTGATCCCAGGCTCCACAGCTGCCCCTTTGAAATGCAGAGGCAGCCCCGGCCAGAACCACGTGGTTGTCTGTCTCTCATATCATACTGAAATGTTATATCACTTTCATGAGGGCTCTAGCTGAGATGAGCACATAGCTGCAGAGATTATTGGCTCTGATCTAGCAAGGCACTGAAGCAAATGATTAACTTTAAACAAGTGAGACATCCCAAATGTGGTGAGTGCTCCTTCCCAGATCCCGCAAAAGACTAAGGGCATGTCTACACTACGAAATTATTTTGAGATAACTACATCTGAAATAATAACTCCCAAAGTAACAAAACTGAAAAAGCGTATCCCCCACCCCAGGTATTCAACATCTGTCATCATGTTCAAGAAATCTGGATATATTAATGTCACCGCCACTCATCTGTTTAAGTGTGTCTGTCTGTCTTTGTTTTGCACTGCTACTTTTCTGAAAGCAATTGCTATAGTCTTACCATTATGACATAAAATTCATTACTCAAACAAGGAAAAAAAATATTTGTGGTCTGGTGTCTGAGCTTTTAGGGTGCATCTGCTTCATATTTTCTCGCTTTCCTCTCCAACTGTGAGGTCTACAATTACAATTTTTTTAAAAGGGGAAAGCAGATATTGATGCAAACTTTTGTTTCCAGTGAGGCTTTAAGAAAAGTAATGTAAGTCCCATAATAAAAATCACAAAAGGTGGCAAGACTGCAGGAGGGGAAACGGACAACACACCCTGGGTCTCACCCCACTGATTAAACATTGTTCTTTACCAGGGCTGATTGACAATTTCTGAAGGAAAACTGGGCCTTTGACAAAACAAACCTTTTATATGTAAAATGTTTACTTTCATTAAAAAAATAATTTACAAGTAGGATTCCCCCCACTGATATTTTAGGCAGTTTTTGACCAGCTGTACCTGTTACTCATGAGTAAACTAGAGTAAAAATCCTTTGTATATTACTCCCTGCTAATTTTCCATTTCCTCCATTTTTTAAAACTGAGTTTTAGGCAGTACAGAATGTGATTTCCT
Source organism: Pelodiscus sinensis (assembly GCF_049634645.1). Lineage (NCBI taxonomy): Eukaryota > Metazoa > Chordata > Testudines > Trionychidae > Pelodiscus > Pelodiscus sinensis. The sequence goes on along the minus strand of NC_134723.1, from coordinate 40,637,844 downwards.
ATTGATAACGAAGGAACATCCAAGAGGATACCACCACAGCAAAGATATAAGCAACAGTAATCAGAACCCCTCATATGACAATAGGTTCACCATGCAGTCACTATGAACCGTGGCCCCGGCTCCAACTCTGGCAGCCATCATCTCTCTAGCCATTGTAAAGTACCATAAACAGTTCATTTGTGTCAGGTCAAGTTCTGCCAACCTCGAGAACAGCAGTAGCAGTTGATCTTTGCCAAGGAAACCATTCCCGCCACCATTTTTCACTGGTGTTGTGTAGCAGCATAGCACAAGTCTTTATTGTTCAAACTTTGCAGGTATGTGTGTGTGGGGGGGGGGGGGGGGGGTTGACGTCTTTTTACCTTATTTCTAACAGATGGCATTATATAGTACATTGGCACTTACGGTCAGCCATAATAATAAGGATGCTTGAGTGAAAGCATTTAACAGCTATTCTTATTTTTTTGTGACTGGGAAAGGTCTGTTTTTGTATTCTGTCTTCCATAACGTTTAAATATAAATATATATATATATATATATGATATTTGTTAGTAATTGGTGGGTGCAATGGTGGCACACCACCAAACAAGAGTGCATGACCTCGATATTGGTGCACAAGACAAAACTCACTCTGCTCATGGATGGAAAATCTTAAAGGGAACACTGCACACAGCCTAGTGTAAAAAACACTTTATAACCTCAAACATTGAATTTCTACCCATAATTCAACAGGTGAGAGTGACAATAGAAGAACAGTTGCTGATCCCAGATCTAAATCCAACATCGCATGTCAACAAGAATTTCTAGAAGTAAGCATCCTACCTTTCAGGTGTGCTGAGCACTCTCAGCTCATATCATCATGTGAATAAAAGCTCAGAGGATCACTTCTGAAAAACCAGGCCAGAGAGTTTTACCCATGGGAAAGACAGAAATCCTATCATTTAAATGTGATTTGTTACTTGTTTCTAGCTATGACAGACTATGAAGTATCTGTCGTTAAGTTTCTGACAGTAAAATTTATAAAAGCTATTTTAGATCCTTAAATAATGTTTACATTGTAGTAACAGTTAGATGCCAGATCAAGACCCCACTGTAAAAGACACAGTAAAAACAAAAGCTTCCCCAATTTTAAGTTACATTTTCCCTTTCTACTAATATAATTGGATTTACAGTTTTAAAAACTTTGGCTTCTGGTAAAGAGATAAAAAATGTCCAACATTTTAAACAGCTCTCCAGAACACTACTAAAACATTTTCTTTTAATATGACATAAAACTAGTATTACTGATAGTTTGCATTACTGATATGATGGTACTACTGACCTTCATTTGGGATGATCTGAATAATTCTTTATAGCTTTGCCACTTAAAATTAAAATGGTCATTCCCTAACTCATGCAAGGGAGTGTCTTTATCTTTTGTCTTTTACTCCATACATACTACATGATTTAATGTATTAACAATATTTTTGCTAAAGGTCTTCCAGAGTGAATTAACGTGGTTTTCTAGTAGGGATGTAAGAGAATAGTCGAGTACTCGACTACCGGATAAGCCCAGGCTAATTGGGTAGTCAGCCAAGTTCTCAACTACTCTACATGCATTTCCCCTCCACCTCCATAAGGACCCACGAAGAGCCAGCTGCTCTGGGGGAAGCTTAGATGCAGCTCCACTCTGTGTCTGTCCCACGCGCTGGGCTGGCCATGCTCCCTGGGAATCACGCTCATGGCCGGCAGGCAGGGAAGGGACTGGAGCTACCCACCGCTGGACCAGGCATTGAGGACTGAAGCCCAGGCGGGCGGAGCACAGCAGTGAAGCGAGCTCAGTGCTTTCAGGCTGCGCTTTAGGAGATGTAGGCTTGCCTCACTGGCCAGGCTAATGGTGCTCTGCGGAAAGGTCTCCCTTGGCGAGCTGGGCAAATGTCGCCGGTGGTGCTGTACAGAACACTGGCCTGGGCAGGCGGGGGCAGCACCTTGCATCGGGCTGGGTACTCGGGGATCCCAGCCATGACTTGCGGGCACCTGGGAGGAGGCTCTGGCAGCCGAGTCGGTGTGGCTGGGCTCGCTGCTCAGTGAACACCGGCGGCAGCAGCAGCTCCCATTCCCCAAGCCCAGTGACTGGAGCTCATCTGTTGCTGGGGCTTTGTCCTGGACAGGTGAGCACTGTGCGGTTCAGCCCAAGCACGCTGCAGCCTGAAGGAGCAGAGCAGGGCAAGCAGGGCTCCCGTGGGTGCAGCAGTGCTCGGGCTGTAGCTTAGCTCCACTGTCCTCTCATCCTGGCCCTGTGATTCTCAACCAGGCTCTGCCTGACCCGTGCAGTGCCTGGGTGCTGCTGCCCAGAGCATCAGGCAGCCAGGGGGAGCGCCCCCAGAAATGGCTTTGGTAGTTTGCTCTGTGGAGCTGGAGGAGCAAATAGGTGGGTCAAGCGACCCTCACCGACCCAGCGCTGTCTTTCTGGATCCCAGCGAGGCTGGAGAACTCTTCGCCTTCTCCTCCCGGTTGCGGGATTTGCGCGGCAGGGAGCACTTGCTGCAGTGTTGTCCCAGCCACCAGGGCCCAGAAAGGGGATAAGGGGTGGGAGAGTTAAATGAGATGCACTGGGAAGCCACGTCCCAAATCAAACCCACCTGCAGGCTGCCCCTTGCCGAGCTTGCCCAGTGCGTTTCGCTGCCCTTGGGGCTGGCCACTGACGGTTTGCTGGATCTGGAGTGAGCCAGCCCAGCCTGTGCACCTGGTTCTTACTACATTTCAACTGTAGAGCTGCAGCGGGGGTAGCCCCTGGAGGCTTCTAACCCTATTGACTAATTGTGTGGTACAAGATTAGCTGATTCTTAACAGCCCTATTTTCTAGTAGTAACTGTACAATGAGAACAGTATCAGTTATATATTAATATATCATAAAATGAAATGGAATGAACAGTTTTACAACATGATAATTCTACAGGGTTCTGTCAAGATTCTTTGTGAAGAAATTTCTTATTTTCTCATTTGGACAGTCTTGTGTTAAATCTGCTCTGTTCCTGATCCTGATAAGGTTAGACAAGGAAATTCATTCTATACTTCAGTATCTCCATCTGGAATATGGGGATAATACTGACATCTCACAGTGCAGTATGAGGATTAATTAATAAGTGCAAGGTGCTTAGATATTATAACATTAAAATGACAACTAGAGTGGACAAACTGACTTTTCTGTTAAATACTAATCCTTAAACAATTGAGAGAAACTTTTCATATAAAAGCTTGTTTCTAGATTTATAATGTATGTAATCCTCTAAGTAATCTTTGAGTCAGAGTGGATCATTATGGCTTGCCATTTTAAAATTTTATTTATCCTTCCTATGTGCTAAAAAACAGGCTATATAAATTCTTAAATAGAAGAAAAAATATACATTTCTGCTTGGAGAAACGTTTGTAAAATAGGCTAGATGTACTAAACAATGTTTGAACAAACTCTCAATTTATGAAATAAAGTGACTTGTTACGAACCAACAAAACTTTCCATTCATCATAAACCTAACTTGTTCCGGGACACAAATTAACCAGAAATAATAATAATAATTATGGCTCGCCAAGCAGCGGCGAGCTCTGCTCGCCACCTGCACGATTTCACGTGGTTCTGCACATGTGCAGATTGCTCTGCGCTGGCTCTTCCAGGTTGTAAGCTACTTGCCACAGATGAGTAGATTACATTATTTGTTGAGCCCTGATAATAATAAATAATAATAATAATAATCATCATCATCATGTAAGCCAGTACATTTTATTGTATTGGTTTAGTGTTAGAAAAAAAACCCAGAAGAGGTCATGAAAATTACAGTATTTTTCAAGTTGAGAACTTTCTGTACTAATGTCATGCAATTAAAGTATGTCAAATTTGTTTTATATACTCTCAATAATCTTGTCACAGTAGTACTGTATACTTTTAATTAATCAGAGAGAATACATGTTTTAAATTATGTCTTTCTACAAAGGCTGCCTACCAGTGCCACTTTATTACTGGCGCACAATTTGAAAAAAAAATTAACCCCCCCCCCCACAAAAACCCCAAACCTTCAGCCATTTAAAACTCCTACTTTGTTTATCCCTAAAATTCATACTTTACATTTTCAATTATCTTTTGGAACAATGACGAACCCGGAAGAGATAAAGAAAAGAGACTTTTGTGAATGCTGGGTATTTTATTTCCTACCAGCTATATACAGATCTTGGATTTCAACTGGAACACTGCAAACCCAACAGACACTCTATTTAGCACTTTTTCTGTTCTCTTACTATGAAAACACAGGAGATGTTACCATATATTAAAACTCTCCTCTCCAGATTTTTTTTAACAAAAAATTGTATACAGTATGAACTTTAAAAGAAAATCAATATTATCTCGGTACCAGATCCTACTTCCTACCTCCCTTGTGCTACAGTATGTGAACTATTCAGTTTTGTAAGAGTTCACATCTACCTTGTTAACATACACATGCGATGCTGCTGAATAGTAGGCTCAATTCTTGAAGACACTAAGAACATTCAACACCCCATAGAAGTGGAGGGCTTAGCACTTTGCAGCAACAGACCCATCATGGTGAAGAGTATTTTGACAAAGGGTCTGGATCCGCTCCAACTGACTCCAGTGGGAGTAGGCCCTAACCCCATGCTCTACTAACCTGGTTGCGTGTTATCTTAAGTCTCCTGGATCACAGCCCATTGCAACCCAAAGGATGCTCTCCTGTCTACTGACCGACGCTCTTCACTTCACGGAGCAACAATGGCAACGCGAGCTGCTATCACAATAGCCAGGAATAACTCCGTGCCACACTCAGGGGAGGCTCTCCCCACTGCTGCCTACCACACACACTCGGGTCCGTAACGTTCGCAGGAAGCCGGGGCAGGCCCTGTAGGCCCCGCCACGCTCCCGCCCGTGCGGGTGCCGGCATCCCTGGCCGCAGCGGCGCGGAAGGGGGGGGGGGGGGGGGCATTTCACCGCGAAAGCCTGCTCACGAGCTTCCGCCGCGCCCGGCAGGGGCTCGCCGGGATGCAGCGCGGAGGCTCCAGGCCGCCCCTGGTCCCCCACAGCGCCGGGAGGGCAGAGGCCCAGCCGTGCCCTCTCCCCCTTCCCTCGCACAGCGGCGAGGCATGTCCCCCCCCCCGCAGGGCGAAGGTCTCGCAGGCCCCAAGCCCGCCCGCAGCTCCCTCAGACCTCGGCGGCCTCCCTCATTCGACCTCCCCTCAGGCTCTCCCAGGCCGCCGTCCAGCCCGGGCCGCTCTCCTTCCCGCACAGGCGGGGGGAGCCGCCGCCGCCTCCGGGCCCTCCCCTGAGGCCCGGCGCACGGTACCTTGTAGAAGGCCCCATTGGAGCCCCGCACCTCCACCACCAGCTCCTCCATGTTGTGCCGCGGCGGCTCGGTGCGGGATGCCCAGGCCCGGCGCCGCCTCTCTCTCTCCGGGGGAGGGTGGGGGGGAGCCTCGGTTCGCTCCGTAGCCGGAGGGGTGGGGGCGGGTCGGCTCCGGTCCTCGCCCGCGGCTGCCCGGAAATGAAAGCGAAACGGTCACCACCCGGCGGCGCGCGGGGGGGGGCGGTAGGAAGAGGGGCGCCCGCTTCGAATGTAAACATTAAACCCGCATCACGTGACAGGCCCCCCGATCGGGGTGGGAGGGGCGGGAAAATCAGCTCGCGCGAGCACGCCCCGCTCACGTCCACCTAACGGCTAGCCCGGCGCGCCCCTCCCTCACACACACACTCTCTCTTCCCCCAGCGGCGGCACGCAACCGAACCTCACGGCGCGACGGCATCCCACCCCTGCCGCTCACGCTCTGAGCGACTGCACCGCCACCCAATGGCGGCGCGCCATCGTCGTGCGCCGCGGCCAATGGGAGTGCCCGGGAAGGAGGCCGCGTGACCCGTCGAGGCGCCTGTTAGCACGGCGTTCAACGGCCCTCGGGAAGAGACGGGTAAGGGGGCCGTTAGTGGAGTTCGCGAGGAGAACGGAAGGGGTAGGGCTTGTGGCGCCAAAATAACGAGCGGGCGAGGCGGGGGAGAGAGGCGGGAGGTGCGGGGTGGGTGGCGGTTCGGGACCAGGAGTGGGGGAAGACCCGGGGGGGAGGGGTCTGAGGTGCGGGACCAGGAAAGGCGGAAGATTGGGGAGGCTGGGAGGGAGGGTTGTGGGGTGGGACCAGGATAGGCGGGAGGCTGGGGCGGGGTGAGGCGGGAGGGTTGTTTTGTGGGGTCGAGGGTGCGGGACCAGGAAAGGCGGGAGGCTGGTGGAGGGAGGGTTGTGGAGTAGGGCTGCGGGTGGGGCGAGAGGGTTGTGATGTAGGGTCCGGGACCAGGAAAGGCGGAAGACGGGGGAGGCTGGGGTGGGGTGGGGGAAAGGGTGAAGAGAGGCTTGTGGTGTGGGCTGAGGGTGGGGGAGGCTGGAGGCGTGGGACCAGGAGGGGGTCAGACTGGGGGGCTGGTGCTGGGTGGAGGGAGGGCAGTGATGCATGGCTGAAAGAGGGGAGAGGCGGGGGGGAGGGTGCAGCGCGTGGGAAATGTTGGCTGAAGAGGATTGTGGCTTAGCTGTCCTGGGCAGAGCCCTGGGTGGTTACAAAGTTGGTATCTGCCAAAAGAAAAAACCCATGGATGCTTACATTTGCCAGTGCTCATACCTATAAAACAGACATCCACAGGCTTGCATTTTTCTAGATACACAGTCTCTATCTGCCAATATGAGCCGGTGGGTATCTGTAACCACATACCACAGCTGCCTGTGATTTGCATCACTCTCATCATGCAGCAGGTGAAGTTGAGTTTTCTGTGCAGTGGTGCTAGGTTTAGATGCACAACTAAAGAAGGCCCTTGGCAGTGGAGGACTAAGCTGGCTAATCACCTGCCACGCATTTTGCACTAATTGTTTGATCTGAATTAAAACCCTGCAGGTGCTGTTAAGAAGGGGCCTATCTTCCTCTTGGGGATCTAACCCAAGCTCAGTTCTTCATGTTGAGAGTAAATGGAGGCTGTAGCTTGAGTTGTCTGCCCTTGTTAGCTGTTTCTCCTCCGACCTAGACCATTTCAGATGTTCTGCAGATCAAATCCGAAAGAGAGCTCAGGAAGCCCTTGTTAAATACAGGTGGCAATGTTGGGGACTGTTAGTGCTATTGCACAACTTCCACTCTTGGCTTGGACATTTATTGAAAGCACCATGCAATACAACAAACAGATACATTTAATACAAATTGTATCCCAACATAATATGTAAAAATGTACAATAGAGTTCAAGCAAAGTAGTATCTATTGCTTATGCGGAGTTTGTACACAGATGGTCTGGATGAATCTTCACTTACGGGATATATTCTTGGTGCTATTCAATAATCCTATATTAAGACTATGAAGCTATATCTACACTGCAGGTATTTGTCGGCAGAGAGTATGCTAATGAAGCACTGTCATGTACATATTCTCCGCAGATGCTTTTTGCGCAAAAACAAACAGTGTAGATGGGTCTGTTTTGCGCTAAAACCCACTTTTGCGCAAGATCTCCTATGCCTAAAAAAAGGCGGTATACAGGTTCTTGCGCAAAAGGTTTTTTTTGCACAAAACAGACCCGTCTACACTGCTTGTTTTTGTGCAAAAACTTGTTGCGCAAAAAGCATTGGCAGAGAATATGACAGAGCATTGGCAGAGCACTTCATTAGCGCACTCTCTGCTGACAAATACCTGCAGTGTGGATAGCACAGAAATCTCATGTTTTGCAAATATTCCTTTTGGTTCAATGGTTTCCTTTGCAAGTTACAGAAATAATATCTTTGTTTGTCTTAGTACTGTATCTGATTTTACCCCTACAAACTGCTGGATTTATTTAAAAATTTGTAGGGTGTGCTGTTTAAATGCATTATAACTCTGAGATTTTATTTTACATAAACACCAGATTTACAAACAGAGCAGTCAACCACATCCCTAATTTGGAACCAGAAGAACGCAATCAGGCAGCAGCAGAGACTCCACCCCTAAAAAGCAAATACACTACAATACTATGTTAAATATAAGCTACTAAAAAATGGAAGATTAAAAAAAAATTGGCACGGTAAGGAAACTGATTATAATGCTTGTTTCATTTAAATCAAGATGATTAAAAGTGTTTCTCTCTCCCCCTTCCCCCCACCCTGTAAGGTGTCAAAGCTTTATTAAGTCAGCGCTTAGATGTAAACTTTTAAAAGAACAACCATAATGTTTTGTTCAGAGTTACAAACCTTTCAGATGGTATCATGAGCTTTCGTGGGCACAGCCTACTTCTTTAGATGTGGTCATCTGAGGAAGTGGGCTGTACCCACAGAAGCTCATGTTAGTCTGTAAAGTGCTACCAGACTATTAGTCTGTACAGGGTAAACTTAAAACACAACAAACTCGGCTATCCCCTGAAGCTTTTAAACTTCTCAGAGTTAGGGATGTTAGTGAGTAGTCAATAAGCTTATGCTTATTGGGTAGTTGACTGGAGTATTGACTACTTTCTAGCCCTGTCTGCAGCCAGCCCTGGCTGCCATGAACAGAAACTGGTGTCAAAGCAGCCTCTGTTGGTGGCAGACAGAGCTGGCTGCTGCCAACAGGGCTCCTGGACTCAGCATGAGGCAAGACAGAGCAGTCCTGGCTTGCACTGGTCCGGGATGCTGTGCCTCTGCATTTTAAATGTAGTAAGAGCCCAGCACCTCTTACTACATTTAAAATGCAGAACTGGAGTGTGGGTGGCTCCTGGGAATATTCAGTCCTGGCTAGAGCCGGCTCCTGGAGCTACCCCGCTGTGACTGTGCAGAGTGGTCCTTCTTGACTAACCATGAAGTAGATAAAAATATTGACTACACAATTAGTCAGATAGCTGCAATTGAACATCCCTATTCAGTGTTATGAACAACTTCCGTTCTCAAGGTGTTTATAACTAAGGTTCTGCTGTACTCAAGATCTGCATGCACAATAGGGCTTGAAATCTGATTTATAAATATTAAATGATATTTTATATCAGAGGCAACAGCATAGGGGAGACGAGGTAGGCGGGAGCAGTTACGCACAGGGAGCCGGCTTAAATGCCGGCTCCCCACGCACACCAGCTCCCGGGATGTCTACTGCCACCTTGTGTGAAACGACTGAAATTTTCAGCAGTTGTATGGTTACTTAAAATATATTTTAACATCTTGACTATTATCCTCCAGATACCATGGTGCTACAGGTGAACTATAGATAAATTTTATAACACTACATTAAAGACACATTAAGATTGCAAGGTAATACACTCAAAAGTTAGGAAATGCCAGAAGTAAACTTGCATGTGTGAAAGTATTATGATAGTCAGTCATCTGGTATAATGAAATACTATTTTGGGGCATATAGATTTTTCTGCTAATTAAGGGACAAGAAGAGGAGGGAAATACTATTTTGATACACTTGTAAACTTTTGAAAATGTTAATTTGTTTGTCATGGCCATGTCTTCTGGGACAAAACTTATGACTCTAGGTGTGTCTTTGGACAAAAGCCATGCTTTAATATTTCGGCCCCTTTGAAGACAGTGATAAAACTGTTGATGTCAGGAAGTCCAGTATTGCACATGGTTTCTTTCATCTTCATCACTCTGTTCTTGAACAAAACACTTCCATGAGTGTTTACAGATTTCTGTGTATGCACTCACTCTAGCATGTAGGCAGAGGGTGGCTGCTAGTGTTAAACTTTTAAATATAAAAAATTTTAAACACATTTTGATGTGAAAATGTTTAACCTCTCATGAGAAACAGCATTTTCTAGGACTTTTCCTTTTTAAACTAATGTTTTGTCATGCTGCGATGGATTTGGAATTGCCTGTAAAATAGTACTTGCTTGCAAAATTTGATAAATGTGTCAATCTGTTCTTATGTTTAATGTATGCCTATATTGAAGAAGGACTTGAAAAAGAACTGTGTGGTAAACTCATCTCTCTCTCTCTCTCCAACAGAATTTAATCCAATAAAGGATATCTCACCCACCTTGTCTCTCTGTGTATAATGTTATTTCAGTTGCACGGTCCTTAGGAAATGCACCCAGGGTAGCAGGGTGCTGATATACCCTTAGCAAATACTTGAGGAACAGTGCAAAAGCCATTACATTGGCACTGTGACTCAGCTCTTTCCTAGTTTCCTCATGAATAGCTCAATTTCTGTTAAACAATCCAAGTGAGTTGAAAGTCTGAGAGGTTAGACTTGAGATAAGATGCAGGGTTGTTTTTTGTTGTTAAATCCTTTTCTTATGTTATGCTTTTTCCCTATGGTTTAATTTACAAAACTTTTATGTTAAAGGCTGTTTTGGGTCACTAAATCACTGTGATGGGCTCCTGAAAGGAAGAAATGCTAATTTCTGAAACCATTTGGATCTGCTTGGGTAAGACTGTGGCTATGGAGTGTATTGTAGCCCCAGGTTTGTTCAGAGAAGCATGTGATTCTACTACTTGAAAAGTAAAGGCACAAAGTTTAGCACTTAAGCAGGAGTGATCAGAGGTGCAGCTGGTCTTGTAGCCATGGCATATGGATTTTCTCATCTCTATCTTTGACAATCATTCAAGGGCCAAATTCTAGCCCTGTAAAATGAGACACAGTGAGATAAATATTGGATCATGCTGTAACTTACATTGTAATTGTATAAATAACAAATGGATGTTTCTAAAAGCATTCTAACATAAAGGTTCTTTTTCAGTGAGATTTAGGGATGATGCTATATATATTCATTTTGTGTTGCCTTAATATCAGGATTCCATGTAAACAGCATCACATTGGAAGTCCTTGACATTTTTGTTGAAAGCAACTGTTCATATGACATGTAGTTTGTCAAATTACAGGCAGTCCCCGACTTACGCGGATCTGACTTATGTCGGATCCGCACTTACGAACGGGGCTTTCTCACCCCAGAGCTGGCAGGCAGCGGTCCCGCCACCTCGACCTCCGGGGCGAGAGAAGCTGCTCCCGGTGCCCCATGTCTGCTGGGGACCATCTCCAGCAGACCAGGGGCACCGGGAGCAAAGCCGCAGCAGCGGCAGGTTCCCGCGCTTCTGAGGCTTTGCTCTGGCAAAGCCTCAGAGGCACGGGACCCCGCTGTGGCTTTGCTCCCGGTGTTCCTGGTCTGCTGGAGACCCCCCCCAGCAGACCAGGGGCACGGGGAGCAAAGCCGCAGCTGCGGCGGGTTCCCGCGCTTCTGAGGCTTTGCCAGAGCAAAGCCTCAGAGGCGCGGGACCCCGCCGCGGCTGCGGCTTTGCTCCCCATGTCCCTAGTCTGCTGGGGGGGGTCTCAGCTAGTGTCCCTTCCCCCCCCCTCCCGCCAGCAGACCAGGCTTTTCTTGTGGACGCTGGGGCAGAGCAGCTGGGGCGCTGCCGGTTGGTCCCACAGCGCTGCTCTGGGCACTACTGGACCAACCTGGCAGCACCCCAGCTGCTCTGCCCCAGGCGTCCCCAAGTCAGCCGCTGACTACAGTTGCTCTGCCCCGGGCTTCCTGGAATCAGCCGCTGATCAGTTTCAGCAGCAGCTGACTTGGGGACGCTTGGGGTTCTTAAGTTGAATCTGTATGTAAGTCAGAACTGGCCGTCAGTTTCAGCAGCGGCTGAACCTGGACGCTAGTTCCGACTTACATACAGATTCAACTTAAGAACAAACCTACGGTCCCTATCTTGTACGTAACCCGGGGACTGCCTGTATTCCAAGCACATGAAGTTAGTGGGTTTAAAAACAAAAACCAAAGCTGCAATAGGTAAGGCGTTTTAATGTGTGACATCCTTTTCATTGCTGTCTTTTAATGCTGCCAATCTGTTCCCAAAAAAACAAGGACTGAAACAGCATGCATTATTAGGAAAAGATTTCATGGGGTGTCTGAGTTTTTGTGTTTAGCTAATTATCACTTGCATAGGGGAAAGATCAAGCTATAAAGACAAGAACAAGAAGCTTATATGTACTTACAGTTGCATTACTAGCCTGTATTTAACCAGAGTTTGAATAAATTTTTATTCACTCTTAAGTGTGTTTATGTGAACATGTTCTCTATCTGACTTGTGATTTGATAGACTACATACTTATTCTCATGTGCTTTTCCACACAAGTGTGACTTTCAGCTCTTGGAAGGAATCTATGAATACTGGTAGTCATGAATGTACATGTATGCAAACATTGAATTTGTGGTTTTTATTTACACGTGAAGTACTTTGAATCCATCCTTAAGTATCCACTGCTATTCACTAGGGATGTGAATGGTTTACTAATTTCAGTTAACTGGTAAGGGTTGGAGCGCCCCACCTGCTATGGGCAGAAGGCCACTCCAGCCCCATGGGACCACACCACAGGCAGGGACTACTCCAGCTGGCCCAAGCAGCTCTTGACTGTGGTAGGGAAATCACTTCAGCCTCCCACCTGTTCCTCCTTTAATCAGTTAACCAATTAAACAGGATTTTATGTCTCTACTGTCTACTTTGAGATTACTTATTGCATGTAAGTCTCCCTGCTAGAGAAAGTTGAAGCCAATAAAACTGTCCTATCTTTTTCTTTTTTTCAGGAAGGGTCCAGGTATTTGGACCATGTAGCCAGCATCTGTACTACTTGTCTAAATGAGGACAGGAAAAGATTTTTAAAATGTCTTAGATTTCAAGTCCAGCTAATCTCCACCCATGTTCTTTATGGTCTACCAGGTATTTCTTAGAGCTCTGAAAGAGGAGGGGTGCATGTACGCAGGGACCCAAACACTGAGCAGAGCTATCAGGACAGGTATTGTGGGATACTAGTGGAAGCCAGTTCTGCCTACAAAACAAACAGCAGTGTGTATACTAGCTCTTTATTGACAATACAGGAGGGGAAAAGAAAAGTTTCTCCTGAGGTGAAGTTTGTCCCCAAAATTGAGGGTTTTTTCCAGACAAAAGTTGCACTGCTGTGTTTTACGCCTTCACTGTTTGGTTGGCAAAAGGTAGTTTTTGGTCACAAAACGTGCTAGTGTTGACATACCCTGAGAGAAATCCATATGGGAACATGTTCCAGCAGCAAAGAAAGATTTGATATAATCAACAATTATTTCAAGGACCTGAGTGAACAAGAGGAGATAAGTATGGGTAATCTTTTCAGAGATTCTTCTGGTGCTAAGTGTAAGCAAAGACAGAAAAAGTTAATACAGACATCCCACCACAGCTTTCCTGTGTTGTTTAGGCCACCTTTTGAAAAAAACCTAGACCCTGTTAGTCAATGATTTTTTGAAAGCAGCTCTCAGCTGTGATCCAGTTTAACAGTTTGTTTCTGCCCTGCAGAACCCTATTAAACACGTGGTAGAGTTGATTATTATTATTTTGCCTTAAGAGTTTGAATTACACCATAGAAATGTTTGAACATACCTACTTGGCAGAAACTCCTGTTTCTTAAGAAAAGACCAACAGGGTAATTTTGGATTCTAAACCATCTGATTCTAGAGCACAGCAAGGAAACAAATAATTACTTACACTACGATAGCTGGTTTCATAAACTGAAAGTTCGTAATTAGAAAGATATACCTGGCATTGCTCAGGTCCTTTTGGGCAAGGGGTGTGGAAGGTACAGGAGTCAGGGCAGGGGCTTGGAGATGTATGGGGCTACAGGTAGGAGGCTGCAGGTGTGGAGGGGTGTAGGAGTTAGCCTTGGAGGATGAAGAGCGGACTTAGGACAGGGTGAGATCACAGGAGTCAGAATGGGGTTGGAAGGTTCAGGGGGTTAGGGTGGGGGCAGTCAGTGGTTTCTCTCTGGGACTATGGTTGGCCACACAACCTACCTGCTGGCTTGTCCGTGGGGATGTCTTCTCCTTGGAGGCCACATGGCCCTATGTGTGGATGCTCCCCCAAGGGTAGGTCAGAATGGTGGATGCTGTGCTGCTGGTCAGTGGCTGCTCCCTGGAGTGCTTGCTGTCCCCCGTGGTTACTCCAGTATAACTGCCCCTGCTCTCCCATTCCTCCCTTCCATTTGAAGCAAAACAATCACGTTCCCCACACATCCCATTGTCCTGGCACAACCAAATCCTGACTTTGTTTTAAGTTATAAGAGGAAGCTGCATGCTGAATTTGGTGGTCCTAGCTCTTGCCATTTAGGAAGAGTTTTTGAACAAATTAACTCAGATGGACACAAATGTACAAACGCTCTCAATATATTGTAGATTACAGGAGGGACAGTTTCCTCACTTGTCTTATGTAGACCCTGTCGCATTATCAGTGTTTAATAATTCCTTTGCGTTTACACATGCTGATTGATAGTTTCAGGCTGTGAACCCAGAAGGAAGATTGCATTTGGTTACACTTGGTTCATGTGTTTTCTTCACAAAAATGGGAGCTAGAAACCTACTGTTAAAAAAAAAACTCATTTAGATTCTGTACAAACTGTTTGTCACAATGACTACATTAATAAATTAGTTACACTAGGTAGGGCTAGGCCAGGGTCTCATGCCCAGCCTGTGGTCCAGTCCTGTCCAGAGCAAGTGCCCAATGTGTTCCGCTTACCCCACTCTCTGTGGAAGCAGAAGCTGGAGGGGATGTGTGTGCAATCGCTGCTGCTATGTGGTGCGAGGCTCCTCCCTGGCGATCTCTAAAGCTTCATACTCCAGGGATGGACTGCCATGGGTGGGATGAGGCCAGAAAGTGTGGAGCTAAGGTGCTGGTAATGGATAGACTCCTTCAGCCTGCCAGGAGTTCCAGGCTGGATTGTGTAATTGCTCCAGCCAGGACTGGCCCATGGGATGGGAGTTGAGACCCCTGGACTAGGATCTGACACCTAGATTTATAACAATGCTGATGGAAGCCTTTGGGTGTTGTTACGTTACTGTTCGCCATTGCATGTTATTAGTCTTCCTTTACCAGGGTGGTATTGATCTGCTTTTTTTTTCTAAAGCACATAGACTAGACATGTCTAATTTAGCTCTGACCATCACCCAAAGATAATTTCACAAGTTTCCAAAACTGGAACTTTGCCATACTATTATCTCTTCCCCCTAATACCCTAAATTTTTCTCGCAGTAGCTTAAAATGCATCACTTCTTATTCTGTCACCATTAACTAGTGAGACTATTTAATCCCTGCCCCTTTTATAAACCCAAATTTCATATTTGCAGACAGTTGTTTTAGTCTTATTTTCTTCAGATGACAGCTTTTATCCTTTCCTTATAGGTCTTACTTTTTTCACAGAACTTATTTTTCTTGCAGTCTTTCGACTCTATCATTTTTAATGTAGTAGTCACAATAGATTAGCACTTTATCAAAACTATCTTTCAAATGAAGACTACCCTTTACCAACCCTTTTGAAAAATATCTGTTATAAATGACATAGGATCATTATCAAAATAAATTTTTTACAATAGTTGTGTAAAGAATGCTTCTCCCTTGACTTCTAAATGTCAAGTATAGTGCATGCAAATGTTTCAAGTAAAATATAGCCATACACTAAAGACAGAAGAGGTGATATTTAATTAAAATAAACTATGGTGCCCCCTTTGCTTTCTGAATTCTTCCCTATATAAATCCATGGTATGGCCACATCTTGAATCCTGTGTGTAGATGTGGTTGCCCCCTCTCATAAAAGATATAGTAGAGTTGGAAAAGGACAACAAAAGTGCTTAGGTGCATGGAACAGCTGCTTTATGAGGCCAGTTTAATAAAACTGAGAATATTTAGCTCAGAAAAGAGACTATTAAAGTGGGGGATATTAGAGAAGTCTATAAAATCATAGCTGGTGGGGAGAAAGTAAATGGGGAAGTGCTACTTATTCTACTTAACATTTAACCAGGGGTCAGCAAATGACTAGCAGGTTTAAACCAAAGTATTTTTTTTTTTTTTGCACCACACATACACACTTAGCCTGTGGTACTCCTTGCCAGAGGATGTTGTAAAAGCAAGACCATAGTGGGGTTCAAAAAAGAACCAGATAAATTCACGGAGGATAAGTCCATCAGTGGCTATTTCACATTAGACAGGATGGGTAGGAATGATGTCCCTAGCTTTTGTTTGCCAGAAGCTGGAAATAAGCCACAACGATGGATCACTTGATTGCCGTTCTCTTCATTCCCTTAGGGCAGCTGGCATTGGTCCCTGTCAGAAGACAGGATACTGAGCTAGATGTACCTTTGGTCTAACCCAGTATGGCTGTTTCTATGTTCATAGGCTGTGGCAAATTTCCAACTCATCTACCTATTCCAGATTATGGGCTTGATCTTGCAAGGTTCATCATCTTCTATTCAAGTCTGTGGAGCTGACAGTCTTAACCAGGAATGCCCTGCTTCTTGCAGGAATAAGTTCCATCATATTATTTTCTGGCTCATCACATTTGGACTACCTTACTCTCATCAGCAAGTATGACATAAGACACCTGTTTTAAAGGAACCACCAAGGCATTTCTTGTTCATTGAGATTACACCAAAGGATGTCTTTAGTATGTGAAATATGTGAGAGGTTTTGCTCTAACCATGCCCTAGGTTGGGTATGAACTAAAATGCAATTTATCTTCAGACCCTGCCCCTTTCCCATCATTCTGATACTGTGGTGTATATGATGAGACATTTTCATGGATCCAGGGCAAAGATGGAAGAGATATTACCTCCTTGTCATTCTGAAGAGCCAGTGTTGATAGATTTTAAAGAGCTTGTCCATCTGACAAGTTACTATATCTTATCTAAAGCAGAACTATTCATTGTAATAGTTTATCAAATATTTTTTAAAATTGTAAAATTAGAAATAGAGAAAGTTAATAATGGCCACAAAAACTTTGAACAAATGACCGGTATATGGGGAAAAGTTACATGCAATAGATTTAGGTTTGGAAAAAATACTGTGGCTTCCTTATGTGTGGGCCAGAGTAGATCCCACTGAT
Organism: Pelodiscus sinensis; assembly: GCF_049634645.1. Lineage (NCBI taxonomy): Eukaryota > Metazoa > Chordata > Testudines > Trionychidae > Pelodiscus > Pelodiscus sinensis. The sequence continues at coordinate 40,621,022 of NC_134723.1, read as the reverse complement.
GAGCGCATCTTACAGACACAATAACAGATTTAAAAGAAATAGCAGTAGCTGTTGGGGCTGTACATGTGCCCTGTGCTGCCTAATGTACCAGTGCAAGGGCACACAGGGTGTGGAGTGGCCATGACCCTCCTTCAGTTCCCTCTCACTACCTGTGACAGCAAGACAGGACCCAGTATGTCTCCAACCAGGGATTTTCTCCAAGATTCTTAACTCCTCTCACCTAGTTTTGTGAAAAACACTCTTTAATTTGGATGTTCCTTCAGCAAACAAACCCGTCCACATCTCACCAAACACTCTACAGTGGGGCCTCATGCCAACGGCTAGGGTGAAATCTTAAACATCTGGTTTTAAATCCTATCTGTGCTGTGATAGACACAACTATGCCTTTTCTGTCTGAGGGATGGCCACTTCTCCTGTGGTCTCTTTTGTTCTGGCTTAGTTTGATCTATTGCTTTTTAAATTTTTTTAAAAATCATGTCTAATGCATAAGTTTGTACAGTAAAGCTGGCCTTGTTCTGGTTTAAATGTTGTCTTAGTGACTCTGATATTAGGTAAACTTGTTGATAGCTACTATATAATCACAGGATGTGATTGAAGGGGAGAATATTACATAGAATGGAGTTACCAGCAGAATATTACATAGAATGGAGTTACCAGCAAACAACAGATACATAAAATGTGATATCAAGAGGCAATTAGAGTAAAACCGGGAAAAACAGTTCCTATGTAGAAAAACAGGTCAAAGTGACCTGGCCAGAATGTATGTATAGTTAGCGCATCAGCAGTGGTAATAAACCAATCGAAAATAAATATTAACATGACTATAGCAAACAGCAAAAATTGTCCTTTAAACTTCACACATGTATTGTATGAGTTACATAATGGTGATTGGGAGAAAGCTAATATGTAATATGAATGTGTACAATGTTAGGGATTTTGAGAGAGAGTTGGAACTCCATAGGAGAAATCTATCATGACCCACCTATGCTCCAGGAGAAGGTAATGGGTTACTGCTTTATTTTGCGCGTGTGTTATTACTTACAATTCTTATTAAAGTAATCACAAAGTTAAAATAAAGGTTTGAATTAATAAACAATGTCTCAGGTCTGAGCATGTGGCCTTCTCACCCAACACTATTGAGAAATCTGTCTGTTACAATTAGAACCCCTTTTTAAAAAAGGGCCCATTCTGACCTTTAGTCATATTTAACATTGCATTGTTTTTAACAGAGATAAAATGAGGAGTTTCTCCTCATGAAACCAAATTCCAACACCACTTTAGTAACAAATGCCTGCCCTCACCCTCATTACATCTCTCCCTTGGTAAAAAGATTACCTTTGCCATGTTCCCTGAAAGTCAACACCTTTAGGTAATTTTGGACCAATGTGAATAGGAGGTCCACAAACTGAAGGTTTTTTCTCAGTCTCTTTCAGCAGTTCCTTCTTTCACATTAAGGGGACTCCAGTTGGAGAGTGTCTGCTGAAACAGAACCAGAGGTGAAAGTGGTCTGGTACACACTGGTACAGCATACTGGTAAGAAGTGGCCATTAGTACCAGCCCATACACAAGCAATGTTAAATAGTGCTCCTGGATCCTTCCAGCAGGACTGTTGAGTCGCCAGGGCCTCCGGCGGGGGGAGCAAACGGGCCAGCTGCCATGGGAGCCTTTACATTGCCATCGGAGCCCAGGGTGTCACATGCCATGTAGCAATGATGGGCTGGCTGGGGAGGCTGGTCCCCAACCCCACCTGCTTTAGGGCCTGGAACCGGCTCCTGTATTGGGAAGATTTTTAAATTACTTTCACCCCGATGAAAATACACCAGATGACATCAGACCTGCTATATTTTATACCAACTTCAGATACTTTATTTGAAACATGGTCCCAAATATATTAATTTATAGTCATTTAATCTTGATGCTAGAAAGGCCTAGCTTATAGTAACAAGGTCAGCAACAAAGCCAGCACAGTCTCCAATGTATATAAAGTGTGGGCATGGGGAGTCTTTAGACATTTAGGCATGATTATCCAATAGTACCGGGTTGTTCATACTGGTATTGTATACTAGTAACTTTCTTACAGATAGACAGAAAGATGCATAGGTCCAAATATCTTCCTACTGTCCCCAAGGAGGCACTAGACTTAGGAGGAGAAGACTTCCAAATGTTGCATTGTATGCACCAAATCAGACCACTTCATCTATACAATTTTATCCTATAGTCAGGTAACTTATGATACAGTACCTGGGGGGAAAAATCATGGTATAAGCACAAAAAGAGCAAAGGAAAGTTGCTAAAGTTAATTGTTACAAACTATCTAAAACAAAAATCCTACATACTATAACACGAATAATGATTTTGTGTTATCATTGCTCAAAGCTACTCTTTGACTGAATACGACTATTGCTACTCGTGTGCAGCTCCATTTTCCCCCTTGCCTATTTCATACAATTACTGTGACAATAAACTGGGGATTGGTATGCACTGGCTATGCTTTGTTTTGCCACAAATCTTTTTGTTGTATAAACATTGCTTCCCACCAATCATTTTTAGTCGTCTTCAGTGCGCTGGGTCTTCCTGATCCAGGTAGCTTTTTAGGAAATCCTTTTGGATTTAAAGCTACTTCTGTTCACTTTGCAGCTGCAATTTGAGAGATCTCTTTTTCTGAAATAGCAAAGGAAGTGACAGTATGCGTCTAAGATTATTGAAGTCAAGCAATTCATGGAAACATCTTTTAGAAAGATGTTCTGGAAAATACCTTGACTATTGCCTAAGTCAAGGATATTCAAATAGCCCACTAAAAAGTCATTTTGTCATGCAGCTTACCTCATGAAATAATTGTCCAGCTGTACTTCTGCCTTTCAATTTGTAAGAATAATGAGTCTTAATAGTTATTTCCAGATTCTCACCAAAACATTTTAATATCGATTCACTAACCTTGATTTCTTTTTTTGGTGATATTTTTAAACTTAAATTTTACATTTCACATACCATTTTTCTGGTTCCTTTAATCTCTTCGAGCGTTAGTACATTAAGCCTACATGTTATTTCAGCAGCAAGTAGCATGCCCTCTTTATACTAATAATTAACGTTCCTGCATTAAAATGTAAACATATGAGTTAATTATTCAGTTAATTTGAATTGAATGTTTGTTATTCATTAACTAGATGGCAAAGATATGAAAATAGTTCACATAGTTGTGTAGCATTTACTCATCAACAAGTAAAAGTTTACTTCTCTTGCCAGGAGAAATCAATTCCTCAGGGAGTCTTCATGGGAAAGATACACTATTCCTCCAGTGGTGAGAATTACATAACCCCTGCCACAGTGTTATATTTAGTAGCTATCTAGTCATCTCAGGATAGCACTTCTTTCTGCTCCTTTCTACAATTTAACTTCCATCTTTTTCTCCTTCTCTCTAGGAACTGCAGTCTCTGATTCATGACTAAGTCTTCTGGCCAGATCACAGTAATTTTTCCATTCTGGGGATGTGTATCAAACTGCTCCCAAGCAGTTTGAGGCAGT